>NC_037601.1:2887189-3237442 GCF_003073045.1 Pomacea canaliculata
CTGCAAGGATGCTGCGTTGATAATGATGAGGAACATTAACACGAAAAAGAAAAACAAAATGTACTAATTAATTGTTTAACATTTTATTAAAATTTGTAATGTAAAAAACACGAGAAGAAAGAATTAAAACCATTTTCAAAGTGCACACCTAAATAACTGTCGATATAACACAGCTCTTGCACTGGACGATAAACTTGTTGGCAACAAATAAGCCGATGGTACTCTGATCAGAACCTCAAAATGTCCCCCAAAACTGTCTGTGAGGGCGATCAGGTAAGGTTACCTAGCTGGGTTTGACAATTCTTGTCTGCCTACATAGCCTTTATGTCAGGGATCTTCTTTTCATCGTCTACATGGAGCAAATCATTACAAAAGCAAACCCCGACCCCGAGATACAATTTGCGGATAAGTGAAGACGGACAGAAGTTGTAGGAGCACGTGAACAGTCTAAACAGGGCGTGCGTGTCATAAGACAGAACAGACAAATGTTATAACAGTATAACACCAGGCACTTTGGACATCAGCATCAATAGCATGCCACTCAAACAATGGTTCTAGTATCCGGACAACATTATTACAGAGGAGGACACGAGAGAGAGAGAGAAATCAGAAGGCAGATACTGTCAGATACTACTCTGCTGCACTCAGACGCTTTACCATCCGGTGATGACTAAGGCACAACATAAACAATTCAACGCAGTATTTATACATCCTAAAATATCAGTGTCAGGCCGTGAAACTAAGGCCTAGGAAAAATAACAGTAGCAATAAGAAAAATATCAACATGAGAAATGATCGACCTCCCATCAGACCTGCAGCTAAAAAGACTCAAAACGAAACAATCCGAGCGATGGTGAGAGCCACATCTGACCACATCAGTTCATCATCACATCCAGCAGCAAGAATCAAAGAGCAACTTGACAGGTTGTCAGTCGACCTGAATGCTAGGTAGCTTAGTGGTTAACCACTCGCTTGCCACCTTTGCAGTGAGAGGTCTTTGGGTTCAGATCCCGTCTCGGGACACTCTGTATGTTGATACCTGTTCGCACGGCTGGGCGTCTGGTTTTTCCCCTCAGTTCAAAATCACCTCAAGGTGGAAGCACTTTCCTAATTAATCAACCAACCACCGAAGATAGTGTGGCGCCCGAGCAAGAAGATGATTTGCATGCGCTGAATCGAGGATGTTGCAGATATATCCTGAGCAGAATAGGTCCACAAACATGTACCACACACACACACACGATGGGGCACGTGCAAACACTTGTATACAGGCACTTCAGCATGGTTTGATCAAACTTTTACAAACATTTGTTACATCTAAAACAACTTGTTAACTGCACGCTTATGTGGTCAGGTTAGAAAGGTCAGTTTTTAGTTCATGTAACAAGAAGTATTACACCAGTCAACTGCTGCTTCTAGGAGAAGGATAGAAGGAATGGTATCCCTTGCATAAAGAAATTTAAAAGAAGATTGAAATCTTTCGAAACAAAGCTTGATGTTGATCAAGGTGTACAGGTGAAATAGGCCTCCATCATCAATACGAGAAGCTCACTGTAGTCTCTCATGTAAGGTCATCGGTTTCCAGACGGTTTTCTGGATTTCTTGGCGACACGCCTGAGGTATCGGGAAAGACAGCGGACAATGGTGATGATGTCCCCCGCCGAGAGGACGACGATGGTGCTGACGAGAAACACGACGCCAAAGGTGCCTGCAGTAATGGCGGACGGTCTGTCATCGCGGGCACATGTCTGGAACATGGAGGAAACACAGGATTTGTCTCTGTTAACCACTGCTTCAGGTAAGCTTAAGGCAATATTGCATGTTTGATGCCTCTCGAGATAGTCTTGTGTTATTGCAAAATGCGTTTCCTTGTCGCAAATGTAAGCAGATGCAGAACGAAAGAAGGAAGAAAAAACTAAAATAACGAAGGAAGGAGCACATTCTTAACATGTGTTTTAGTGCCAGCTATAAGAGCTGATTAATTATACTGATTAATTTTAAACACTGTATAGCCAAATAAGCGATTGCTCAAATATAGAGGGCGCTACGCAGATACCTTCTTTCTAACGGTTGCCGACAAGGTGCTTGTGTCAACCAGCAGGTCGTCCTTGAATTCCTGTGGGTGTCCAACAGGTTTGCTCTTGTTGTCACAGGTGCATTCGCAGACTGGATGGGATTCGGGTGCAGCTAGGCATGACAAGAATCATTCAAGCTTGTCAGTCATCTTGCCTACCAGCAAAACTCATCCACTATCTCAAGTCATAAAAGCCCTACTTTATATGGATGTTCTTTAAAAAAAAAAATGCAAAAATTGCAATTCCACATACACCTTTCCAGGTGTATGAGGAGTCTTGTTAGGTCCAGGTATCCAGTGTGAAATTTATCATTAAGCTTATGTTTACCTGCCGATGTGCTTAAGATGGACTACTGCCTCATCCAGCCTCAAAGAAAAAAAAGTATTTTTGGAGCTGAAAGAAAGAAACGAGAGGGTTGAACACACTTCTTTTATCTACTTATTTATAATTTTTATCTGTGTTCTGCACTCACAGCAGTTGAACCAAAAGTACATCCATCTTGTGCTGTTGTCCCCCACGAGGTCACACAAAACTCCAAGGGGTGAATGGTAACCTGAGCATGGCTTCGAGATCTGAAACGGTCCAGTTAAATAGTCGAAGCGATCGGGCGGATTCGGAAATGAATTCTGTGACCACTGAAAACACTCTCTGACTTTCTGTTTCCATGGTACAATGTATTCTGCAAGGCTGGCCTCCGTCACGACGGGACCTAGAAACACCATCTTTAGGTCACCCACCAAGGCTGCAACGACAGAAAATATGTTCGAACTGCAATTCAGAGCGACTGTCTATCCATAGAAATTTCTTTTTGTTTAAGGCAGTGGTTTTATTTCTCTCCGTTTCTGTGACTTATCTCCCACTTCTCCCCTAGCAGCATCGGAAACCATAAGCTCAAGGGGTCCACCAAGTTTGTCTTGATCCGACTGTGATACAGGGGGTCAATCTATCGCAATGATTGACTCGTCGGGCATGCCGCTACCAGCGCATGCGCACACAAGCCAAGCTCCACGCTCGCCGAGGCGAAACCAGAGTGCGGGAGATCATGCCCACATATAGGGTCGTGACCCCTAACAATGGCAATGACTCTTCGCCATGGCGTGCTACATACGACCACATGCGTGCAGGCAAAGCCGCCATTTTCAAATTTGTGAGTCTACACGTTTCCCAACAGAAAAGCTTCTCAAGCGGTCAATTTCTATACTGATACATGTGTTCGACGCTTCGATAACAGTACGTATAATTTTTATACTCTATATTAACATAGTTATTGAGATTTTAACTACAGAAATGTCCAAATTTAATGCAGAATATCATTCTAAGAAAAGAAAGATTAAGAGTACACATTAACGCAATAAATGCACAAGTTTTCCAGACAGAGGTAGAAATCGTGCTCAGCAGTTCTGAACGCTTGCATTTGATAATTCTTTAGCCGTTAGCAATGGAGAGAATTTGGAGCTGTCAGAATTTCCTCAAATTGCGATTACGAAAGTGGAACGTAACAGAGCTTCGACAGTTCCGTCTGTTTACTGGTACGATAGCGTTAAAATGCCAGGTTTCTTCGGGCAGTATAATATTTTTTTCTCTTATTTATTGTGGGTTTGTTTTTTTTTTTTTTGTCTTGCAAGTCCTGGGCTGTGTGTGAACTATGCTGATTATTAGGCTCATAACCTTTCGTGTTTATTTGTTCAAGAAGCAGTGTTTGTATGGTAAAGGATTTTTGGTGTAAAATGTACTTGCTTTGTCACATATTGCTGATAATGTTGACAGATTTGGTCCTTTGGACTCTTAACTCTGCCTCTCAATTTTATAACTTTTTAGGCTAGCTTAAACGACTTTTTCAAACACCAAACTTTCCACTGCAGCAGCTAATTAAGAATATTTGTCAAAGAGCAGCATAAGGATTGTGTTCCCAGTGGTGAACCAAAAAAAAAACTTATATAGATAGCCCATTGACAACTGATTGTGACTGGAAGTATCATTTCAGACAACTTTAATGGTCTTTTTCAACAACAAATCATAATAACTGCATAATGGTCAATAATTTATTTTACTGTTATTCTAGATAGCTGGCTGCTGGCATTTTAAGATGAAAGTGGTCACAGGGTGTGCAACTGCCCACCACAATCTATTGAACCAGATGCAAGCTTCATTAATTAGAGCTATAAAGCTGATTCCTCATGTCCTATGCTTCCAGTTCTCCTGCACAAGTCATTAAGTAAGTGCAATTTACTTTTGATTCATAATATTCATAATCCTTGTGCAGAAAGAAAATTTATGAAGCATGTGACCATTAATGACTTCTATGTTATTGTGTGCTGCAGATTTAAGGAAGGAGAAAAAGATAATACCTGAACTGTTTGAACACAGTCATTACACCACAGATAGTGTAGCTTTTGTTGTGATGCTGCACTATAAGAGTGTGTTATTATTATACTTTTGATCTTGATTTGTGAAATCTTATTTGCCTTCTATATTTATTTCCATGCAGGTAACTACCAAGAATCTAGCTGAATCTGCAAGGGACAAAAATGTCGGAGGTGGAGAGTGATGACAAAAATGCTCCCACTCAACCAAAAAGGATACGGATAACTCCGATTAGATTTCGGTCTGTTTTCATTTCCTCTGCTTAATTTTAGGGAATTTTTTTTGGTGGACATCATGTAGGGACACAAGGCTGTGTCCTCTTTCTGGTAAAATAGCATACAGTGATAAACAAGTTTTGTACAATAACAATAAAATGTTCTTAAAAAAAATTTTAACAACCTATCAGCAGCTGACAGTTTTAAATGTACTAAGCTGAAAAAAGTTTATGCAAATGTATTCATTTGACACAGGGATGCACAGCTAACAGCGAAGGAGAGAAGGATGCCGAGGAATCACTATATGCTGACCATTCAGTTATGCAGCAATGTCCACCACCATTGCCATACTCTTTGCCACTAGTGGTTGGCACCATCTCAAGGGTGTCCCCAAGTAGCAGCTTTCAAAAAAGGACTGTTTCACCTTTGCCTTCACACCCCCAGCGCCTTCCGATTCCATTGTCTGGTTTTCAGCCTGCCAGCATAAAGACCCATAACCCCTTGGAAGGTAATTTAAAGCCATTTTGTTTATAATCATTTTAGCTTTTTTTTCTTCTTACCCTTGGCCAAGAGTTATGAACAGTGCTTTTTATGAGTTAAACTGGAAGCGGAAAATCCCAGCCTTTTGCCATAGTGAAAAATTTGAAACAAATATGGATCACATATCAAATAGATATGACAAATGGTAAAGAGTAACCAAAATTAATGGTATTTTCCAGGCATTGTGAACTATAGCAAAGCTAGCAAAGATCAGTATTTTACATGTTTTCTGCTATTGTGTCTTAGGTTAGAACTAAACTAGAGAAAGTTGGGATGCAACAACTGTCTCTTCTGGAAGAGATGAAGAATGATACAAACAACCTTAAAAGGATGTTTACATGGATGGAGGAACAAGAACAGGAAAGGCAAATGACACGGGAAATCTGCCAGAGGGGTTCCAGTCTCCCTTAACAATCAGCAGAAGATGTAGAGAGTCTTGAGGGAGATATGAAGACAGACCCATAAAAAAGGACATGCTTGGTATGTGCTTTATTCTGATTTGTTAGTAGGAGGAGTCAAATCTTTTTATCTGATTCCCTTTAAAGGTTTCCATACCATACCATTCATTGTATAAAACTAATGACATGTTTGCAGTACTAAAAAGTAATAAAGGCATTGTTATGGTGGCATTGCTTAGAGCAGATAGTAAATTTTCTGTACCCACTTTTGCTTGGTTGTATGAAACTTCCTGAATTGTTGCTGTCTTTTTTTTTGGGGGGGGGTGTCTTTAAATACTAGTTGTCATAACAGGTATTATAATGTTGCCCACTGCAATTTTTTTTTAAATGATGTGTATTTATTTTTGTCTGTTTTCAGGAATGCCATTCGGTGATGCGTCGGGCTTCACATTAAAGCATGTAGTGAGGGGCATTCTATCTGTGCTATTTTCAACTGAGTTGGCCTGATCTTACAACTTCAATGGGACTCAAGAACTACCCCTTCATTTTACAAACAGTTCAGGGTAAGGATTTAAATATTTGACTCTGTGTGTGTGTGTGTGTATACGGTACATTAATACATGCCTGTCATAAAATAGGACTGTTTGGATTGTTTCTTTATCTTTTAGTTATGAACCTTAACCTTTGACTCTGCTAGGTGCAGACAAGAATTTTCATGAGTCATTAAAAAAAAACATGACAGGAAGATAAATCAGGCCTGGAGAACTGTCCCTACCTCATTTTATTGTGATTGAATTACATTGCCAAAATAAAATATGGACACATGTTTACGCAATTTCTAGTGACTGTAGTCCTTTAATCAGCTGGTTAATACTGTGTAGAAAGGAATTAAAATGACAGTTTATAGACATCTTTACAGTTCCCATGTATTGGGATTGTTTTTGAAATTAGAATTTCCAGAGTTTTTCTGCCTATAGAAATTCTAACTGAAATTCAAATGCAGTTCCACTTGTAGTTCCTTTCTGTTTATAACACTTTAAATTTTTATGCCACTTTACATATCAGTATAATTTGCTTGTACCTCTTTTTGTTTCACATTATATTCTGGATTTTAGGGTCAGTAACCTACAATTAAGTGATTACTTTTTTATGCAGACCTCATATTCTTATATTTGTTCTATTTTTAGATGCTGCAAGAAAAAGTTATCCTGAAGCTACGGATGCTGACTTGCATGCATCAACTTGGTTAGCTGGTGCTAAGGATCAAGAGAATGGCAGAAGGGAAAGGGCTGAGCACAGCCTATACGTCAGTTAATTGTTCTGGGGTGGAGGACAAGTAAAGCTGTGCAACTTTCTACCTACAGTTGTAAAATTCTTGTACATAAACCTGCATATACTAAATCTGGATTTATATAATTATATAAAACTGTGCTGTGATTATTATTTACTCTAACCCATTAATTTATCAATGAGGATATTTTCACCCGATCCAATAAGAGATGTGTTGTGGTAAATTCAGAATCATTTATATGTTTACAGTTCTTTTCTAATACCTTCTAAAATTCTTGAACATAATTGTGTTTCAAACATGTGTTTGATGGTTTCCTTTTCTTAGTGATAAAGGTGCAATTTAAAATTTTAATCTGTTTTAAAAGATTGTAGTTAATACCATAAGCTGCAATCCAACCTAGAACCTTTTATAGTTAATTTCATGACTTTGATTTATTTTTAGAAATGTCTATTAAAGCATCACTCTTTTTTGACAGCAATTCAGTTCATACTTATCATTTGATATATTGTCATAGATCTTTTGAACCTTTTCTTTGGGAAAATGTAATTAGTGTTAAGGAAACTGCAATTTAATTTTAATTGTTTTTGTCAATGGATACATGGTTTTGCATCGTTCTACAACTTATAATTAAATAACGAATGTTGCATTAATATATCAAGAGGAAACATCTTTTATGTATGCAAACAGACAATGCTTTAAAAAAATTTTATATATTTTTAAAATTATTTTTTTTTATCAGTTTGCTTTTTATCCTTATTTATGATAACATTTTTACCTTGATAAATGATAAATTGTTTATGTATACAAATGAGACAATGCTTTAAAAAAATTGTATATTTTTAACATTATTTTTTTATTAGTTTGCTTTTTATCCTTATTTGTGATAATATTTTTACCTTGATAAATGATAAATTGTTTACGTATACAAATGAGACAATGCTTTAAAAAAAATTTATATTAAAAAAAAATTTTTTAGTTTGCTTTTTATCCTTATTTTACCTCAATAAACGCCAATAAATGACAAATCATGTTTGTTTGTTTTTTTATAACATTTTGCACTTTTGTGCACTCTTTTGCTGCTTGTTATATATATATAATTATTGCAAATACACAAATTATTAATCCATTTGATATTGGTATTTTTTAGGAATTTTGGCATGTCTTGATTTAGAAATATGTAAATCAGGATATGCCGAAATCCCTAAAAATACCAATAATCTGAAGATATAAATAGTGGGATATATAAAAAAAAAAAGATGGGACGTACCCATGAGCCATCAGGGTTGACTAGCGGTCACAAGGGGGAGAGAAGCGTCCCACGCTTGTTTCACAGGTAAAACCGACATGACCCCGTTGTTACGGCCCGGTTTCACTTTCGCTATGGGTCGGACGCCATTTTGCCACATGGCCCCCGGATACCCAAGACATGCGTCCCACCTGTAGCCAATATTCCTTTGCTGCTGGGGTCATTACACGAGGACGCGAAACTGACGCAACACAAAACAATTAAATAAATATTCACAAAGAAGACACAGGCGTGTGTTAATTATTTGTAAGTAAACTCGATCTTCTCAGCCAACCAGCTTCACTAATTTTAGAGGAAGAGACTCTTTTATGTGAAGAGGTTTTTAAAATTTAGTTTCAGCTTGGGCTACGAACCGCCTCTCTTGTAACGATTGACCAAGTTTGTCAAAGTTGTTAGGTGATACTATTGACAACCACTCTCCTACACATCCAGTCACGTGCCCACACACACACCTAGCCTCGTTATCGTCAAGCAGACCGACTTACGGCAGGTGGGGATGTCGCAAAGCTCGGGCTGGCCGTTGTTGGTGTAGCACCAGGGAGCCGCCTGCGAGGCGATGGGGTTGCGGCATTTGGCGTAGCCAGGCTGTCTGTAGTAGTGGTGCCTCATGAACCTTTGCCTGGAGCTCTGGTCTGTCCACCGCAGCTGACTCACACAAGAGTTGCCCGTCTTGGTGAAGGCGATGTCACCAGTGTAGGTGGCGCCGTCCTCGCGGAGCCTGCAAATGTCGTCTGCGCAAAACAGAAAATAGTGTGGAGACTTTGAGTCACGTGCTGTGACTTGGCTTGGTATGGTCGTTGTCGACACATTTAAATTTAATCATACAAATAATCGCAATCATCATTAAGATAACAATTAATAATATATATATATATACAATGTTAATTTGTAATATCAGAACTTACACTCTATGTACAGAAAATTCCAATACCGATATCCGTAAACAATACAAGCTCATGTAAACTATTTTACTTTATAAAAATGACTCCCCACCACTCCCCCCCCCATTCTTGGTACAGATGTGCAACTGAGATTAACTGCACCATAATGATGGACCAATGTGCAACTGTCACCGAGGGTGACATAGGGCTAACAAAGGGTGGCTGAGCTTATACCTGCTGAATGATTAATTAATCAGGGTTCTGTTGTTAGACAGTGGAACAAGGAATGGGGGAAGATGATTTAAATTAACTGTCGCCGGCCAGCACTTTCACAGAGAGACACAGCGAGTGCAGAGACACCACGTGTGGAAGATGAATACCGCCATTTCCTAGAAAGGTGAAGTATTTGTATTTTTGTACATCTCGGGGTTTTTGTATGCTGAATTTTTTTGGGATTCTTTTAAATAGATATGTCTAAATAGTTTTGTTTTCGCTTATAACTGTTATAGGCGCAGGTTATTGGTATTCTGGAGTATATCTTGTGTTGTGAGGTCGCTATAGTCCCTAGAGACAATGACATATTGAACTGTGAGGTCGCTCGTCCCTAGAGCTTACCACAAGGTAGGAGGGGACAGTATTCCCACTCCACACTGGGATCCGTTGTGAAGCACCAGGGCTTCTCTCTGGACCTGTTGGGGTTGCGGCAGTTGTTGCCCACGCTGTCCAAGGAGATGTCTGGGAAATAACTGGGACTGGTGTAGTTGTGCTTTTCGGGTGACAACTCGTTCCACGCATGGCAACTTCGACCAGAAACAGTGATGTTCAGGTGTCCTTTGTAATCGTAGCCTTTGTCTGTCTGTAAGCATTCGACAGCTGGCAACAAACCCCAAATCGACATTATTGCATGATTGAATAGGAGTTATAATTTACCTGGTGTGCAGGTCTTTTGTCTCAAATGGTTTATGGGTGCACTAAGATTTATGGCTGTGAGAAATTATAATAAATTATTGATGGTCACAGCGATTTAGTAAGAGAGGTTTGAAACGTGTTTATTATGTGATTTGATAGTTCGATATCAGCTGGAATCAATGGAACAATGACAGAAGAGAAAAAATGTGAGTGAAGAGTATAAAATAATGTAAAAATTACTGAAGATAACACCACTGTAATCAAGTCTATTATCTGATCCATCAGTTGTGGCTAAGTTATGGCTAAAAACTACAATGGCATTAATGGAGGAAAGACAGCTGAACGAATAACTTTGTAATGCTTTGTTTTATAGATACAATAGCTTGTAGTGAGTGACAGACAGGAGAAACGATGAGAGACTAGGAACAAAGGGATTTTTTGTGCTACCAGAAACACTGTCACGACCGAAGACTTTGATGTTGCAGACTGTGAAGTTGCAGACTGTAATGTCGACACCATCGACCACTGCTCCAGGTGGGGAAAAACGAATTCGGACTTTGTCGCCGAACGGCCTCTGTGGGCAAGAGAAGTGGGCGGTTGGTCGAGGGTCGAGTACCTTTTTGCAGACCCACTCTCTGGAGAGACGAAGGACGTCCACATTTGTGGTTACATTAATGTTTGTCGCTGCAAAGGATCAGGTGAAGCAAGTGAATCCCAATAATACCTAACTTGCTTTATCTAGTTAGGTTACAGCCTTGATGACTCGAAATGTTTTATTTAACCGGGAACAATGATCACAAGTCTCGATGCTTTTTTTTTCTTTGTCAAATCCTGAAATGTTTTTTGAAAAATGTTTAAATCTCATTTTGAAGGACATTGTAATGCAGATACTGTGAAATTAAAGTGGATAAACAGTTCCGCTGTGATGCGTCCACAGATCGACTCACAGTTTGTCAAGGTGAAAACAACGGCAGCGACCTCCACCGACCGGTTGAGAAGCAGGGTCAGAGTGCACGTCGATGACATCAAATAACACCCATCACCTGTGCTTTGAATTCCTGCACTCCCACTGTCGTTTTGCTTGGCATCCTCTGCCAGGTTAGGCAGGTCTGGGGAAAATAAGAACGAGAAGAACTAGAGACATAACAGGTTTCGTTCCTATGTTGATTTCCGATTTATACTTTCTTTATCATACTTGTTCACTCATTTCTTTTTAAGTAAATGAAACACTTGAAATCATTCCTTTACTCGCTTCTTCATTTTATCCGACTGCTAGTCTGTCTGTCCAAAATCCTTTTTCTTCCTCCTCAGAGCTTTCTAGAACAGGATACACAATCTTTGTATCGCCTACCTGTGCACTGGGACAGGTCAGGCTCGGTCCACTGGCGATGTTCCAGACACGAGGAGACTAGTGGTCCTCCCATGTGATGCCAGTCGTCACGACAACGATATGTCACCTCAGTGTACCGTATCGAGTCTTCACTCCTGTTGACAGTCTCCAGTCCCCAGTACCCCAGGGGCCGGCCACACCCACCTACACAAGGCAAATGAAGTGCACCAAACTTTAATACTACTGTAAGTTCTTGAGAGATGTATTCTTTTCTAATAAATTGGTGCTCAGTGCAAGATAATATTTCCCCAAAGTCGGAATGAACACCCCATTATCTACTCTAGAAACACATGGCCATGTACAATCCTGCTGTGTTGTTAGCGTCCATCTGTGCATAAAGATCTTTGCAGGAAAGTAACGGGGTGGATTGGAGAAGAGATACCCAGGGTTTAGGAAATAGAATGATGAAAATAAAGTGGATTTTTCTAGAAGAAAAGTGGAGTATCATTGTTAGTGGAGAGGAAGAATACAGTTTAGAAAAGATATTGGCGATACGTCCACTTATCGTGTACCTGTGTTCTGTGTACCTATTACCCACCTGTGTAGTCCCGCCCGCAGACCTCCACATGCATCAGGTGTAAAGAAACGTTGGGCGGCAAGATGTCGACCTCGATCTCCAGCGCGTGGCCAAAGGAAGGTCGGTCGTTTGGTCTCTCACAGTTCACCTTCATCTCCGTGGAGTTGTAGGCATCTACAATGTAGTAGCGGGCAGCGCAGGTGTTACTTGTGGGAGCGCCTTTCTGGTTGATGTACGGAGTCCTCAAGTTGATGTTCACTGTCGGCAGACAACCCTATGAACGTTATGGATGAGAGTGATCTCTCCTTCTTTCTCTCTTTGTTGCACACAATATCTTATACGTGTGCACACATTTTATATATATATACACACACGATACATTGTGGATGGGAATGATCTCTCCTACTTTCTCTCTCTCTCTCTTTGTTTCACACTATATATATCTTATATGTGTACACACATTATATATAGATACGATATATTATGGATGAGAATGATCTCTCCTGCTTACACACAATCGCGCATATTTCGAAGTCTTCATTACTAGAAGATATTTTACCTTCTTTCTGCGAGCGCACATAGACACAAGTATGAACATGGAACATGATAGTATAAATTAACCTGTAACACAAAATGAAAAAAGCCACCTTAGCCACAGCATGAGTCACCAAGGAGGAGGCAGGAGGGATAGCTCCTGTGACCAGCACACACTATCACCAAGTCCACCACCACTTACCACAATCAGGCAGAGAACAGTTGTCTCGCCTGTCCGTTGGAGTCAGGCCCCAGGGTACGAGGTCACACCAGTTGCTGTCTCTCCGGCGAAGGTTGTCACAGAAGTTGGCGGCAGCCGTTAGGCCGTTGTCGACAGGAAAGTAGTTGGTGGTGTTGCTGCAGTTGTTGCACAGATCCCAGGCTTGGCATGGCTTCTTATAGGAGCTGTCAGAAATGTTTCTGGAGTTCTCCACCCCTGAACTCGTCAAGAGACAAGGGTAGGGAGTTTCTGCAAGAAAATCCCATCATCACCTTCTCGCCATACGAACTGTAAATACTGTATATAAATAAATGAACTTGCTGACTAGTGCTATTCCATGTGAACTGTTGAAATGATTTATTTTATCAGTATCAAGTCCTGGTCGCCATCCAATCATTGTAACCGAGATTGTTTGTGTTGTCGGTGGTCTCAGTGCGGTGTGACCAACGTGAAGTGAAGCATCTGGTGTAGGTCTGTGAACAGACTCGTGTTGTCAACTGCGGTATTGAGGTAGAGTTAAACAAAAAAGTTCTGGTAATGTCTCATCGAATTTAAACCGAGTGCAGGAACAGCTTCATTGTCAGTGATACAAACAAACAAACAAACAAACAAACAAACAAACAAACAAACAAACAAAATGTTGTGAGCCGCAATGCTCCATTATTATTATTATTATTATTATTATTATTATTATTATTAAAAAATACACAGAGCTGTAGACTACCTTGGGTGCTCAGTCTGAGTGTCAGGGTCACTCTCATAACCTCGACCCATGACCCGTCCGAGGAAAGGTTGACGAGCCACTTCATGTTATCGGTTAAGGTCACATAGGTGTCTAGCGAGGAGTCGATGGCGTTCTCAGGGTCGTTGTTGCTGTCTGAGGGTGGCAACAGTCGTGTGGTGTTGCTGACTGGGTAGGTTTTGTTAGCTGATGAGAACAGGAACAGAATGCACAATACTTAGAAAACATGGAATGTAACACAGTCTACGATGATGTTATTCATATTGTTATTCATAACATCGATGTTGATGATGACGATGACGACGACGACGATGATAATGATGATCCCCAAAATTATTCCAAGAAAAAAAAGGCTTTTCGCAGGGCTGGCCGTTAGGGGTTTCTTTGGGGATATCAGTTTCCTCTCCTACCTTCATCGTCTTTCTCCCGACATAGTACAAAATCCTCGTTAAGTGGAAGCACTAGATTGACAAATCAACCAACCGGCCAGCCAGCCATCCACTAAGCCAATGATCACGTCATCAAAAGTACAAATAAATTACAAAATTGCCCTGGTTTAAGCAAAGATTGGTTAGTTTCGCCTAGTCCGGATCAGTTTCCCCACGATCAAGACAAACTGCGCATGCTGCATGGAGATAGTATGGCGGCCAACTATTTCATGTCCTAGGACATGTCGTTGGGTCTGGTGTTGCTGGTGATGGTGATGAAGTTAATGATGTCGGTTTGTTAGTGTGAGATCAGCAGCATTCCACGACCTGTGTGACCCACTGTAAACACAACTCAGGCTACTTGAAGAAAGGCAAAGGAGTCAGGCTGCAGGTGTGAGAGGGTGTGGTGGGAGCCTGACAACCCGGGGGTAAAGCGTTTGTCACCAATACCTCAGTTTTAAACCCATGGGCTGGCTCCTGGAAAATGGAAGGAGTGGTTGTTTCCGGGCTACTCAATCTCGCTCATTATTTTTTATTGTGCATGTGTTTGACTGTGGGCAGCTTCTTGACATCTGGCAACCGTTTCTATGGGTGGTTTTCACGTGACGTCATCAGTTTTTGCGAGCTGCTTCAGCGGCCATTTTTCCTCCCCTCTTAAAGCAGTGGTTACTGAAGCTTGCTGGCAACTGATCGGTTATCATGGTCGTCTGCGGCATAAAAGGATGCGGAAACAAGCCCTGCAGTAAACGAAATGTTCCTCTAGATGTATCTTTTCATAAGATACCCAAAATTATTTTGACCAAGGCGACGAACAAGAAAACTTACAGAAGAACGACGTCGTCTGCTTTACCGAGAGGATATTACAACAGAAGAGAAGTGGAACAAAATACTTATCTGTTCGAAACACTTTGTTGGCGGTAAGAAACCAGACGATTCCAAATTGCTAAAGTATTTAACGTTGTTCTGCATGTTGTACACATTGTGATAAAATATTTTCTTCATTGTAGTAGTTGGTGACAGTTCACGTGATTTGAGTGAACATCAAAACAAGACTTGAATTATGCCATGACACGACTAATAAACTATAGCTATAGAGAGAGAGGATAAAAAATGTTATTTCTACTCCATTATTTTTCTTTTTAGACGTGTATTTGGTTTATTTTGTTTCAGTGCTGATTATTATTATTTTTTTGTAGTTAATATCACAAAGATGTAATTCATGGGTTGTTTTGTTCTTGTGTCTAGGAAAGCCAGCATATGTGAATTTCCGGAACAGCCCTTCCTGGCTTCCCACTCTACACTTGGGACATGAGCGATCAAGTACTGCTCAGAAGCTGAGACTTAAAAAAACAGGTATTTGAGCTTGTGTCTCGCAAAAGAAGTAATGCATCCGTCCCTACTCTACATACTGCAAGCAAGAAGCGAAAATCAATCAGCAGTGAGACAAGCCAGGAAGAAAAATTATGTGAAGTGATTTTGGTTGCTCAAGTGCTTGCGAAGAAAGTTTACATGGTGACATAGAAGATTCCTGTTCAAATGATAAGAACACTCAAACAGATTTTGGTTGCTCAAGTGCTTGCAAAAGAAAGTTTACATGGTGGCATAGAAGATTCATGTTCAAATGATCAGAACACTCAAACAGATTTGACTGGACTAAATATAGATGCTATCATGCAGGACTCTGAGACCAGACTTCTTGATTCAGTTAAAAACAGACAACATTGTTCTATTTATGAAAGACAGGTGTATGTGAAGATGAAGCTAAAGTTCCATTCTACACAGGACTTCCTTCATTGGCAGTAATGGACCTTATTTTCAGAACGGTAGAGCCATACATGTCTAATCAAACACAGTCACTGTCCAAAGAGCAAGAGTTTTTGCTGTGTTTAATTAAGATCAGACTGGACTACCAATTCCAGGATATAGGTATCAGCTGAAAGTATCCGTGTCAACTGTGCAAAGGAGTTTTCATAGAACTCTTGATGTACTTGTAGCACGGTTGTCTTTTTTGTTGCACTGGCCTTCAAGAGAAGCTCTGAAACTGTCTATGCCTATGTGCTTTAGAGAAAACTTTAAAGATAAAGTTGCTGTTATTGTTGACTGTTTTGAACTTGAAGCACAGAAACCATCGGGCCAAACCAATCAGATCCAAGTTTATTCCAACTATAAAAAATATCATTCTGCCAAATATCTGATTGGGATCACGCCACAAGGTTCAATCAGCTACATTTCAGATGCATTTGGTGGCAGGGCTTCAGACAAACACATCATTGAAAATACTTCTTTGTTGTCCAACTTGTTACCAGGAGATATAATTATGGCCGACAGAGGTTTCAACATTGAAGATGAAGTTCTTTTTTATCAAGCTAAATTAATAATTCCAGATTTTACCCATGGGAAAAAGCAACTTCACCCACTAACAAGTTGAAAATTCGAGAAAAATAGCCTCTGTACGAATTCATGTTGAGAGAGTTATAGGCTTTGTTCGCAGAAAGTTTGAATTTTGCAGTCTAAAGTGCCTATTGACCTGATGGCAACAAAGCCTGGTGATGATAATCCAGTCATAGACAAAATAGTTCGGCTTTGTTGCTGCATTGTAAATTTACATAAATCCATAGTGCCTATTGAGTAGCTATAGTGCCAATTTTTAGTTTGAAATCAGCATTTATTTTCAGAATGCATGCTTGCAATCTGTAATGTTTACATTACCAGAGAAGTTATTCTCAGATATAAAATGCACAATTACCTTACTGTACTTCGAGTTCTTTCGCACTTTATTTATAATAGCATGATGATATCCAACTGATCAGATAAGTACTTGGTAAGTTGATGTGAAACTGTGAACAATATAGAATTTGTTCTTTGCTGGAGATGTCATGCTTTGTATGATGTTGATCAAAATATTTGCTGTTGACAGAATATGTTAATATTTTTTGCTTATTAACAGGCTACTCAAACATGTATAATTGAATCAAATGTTATTGTCATTTGAATGCAAATGCCGTTTGCTTCCTCAGAAGCTAATTCAGAGCAATATTGATGCCAGAGCTTCTTTGTGGATTTTAGATTACCTAACCAATAGTTCTTAGTAATCCATATCAGTGATGTTATTTAGATTGGGATTTTGATATGTTCCTTCTTACCTGTAATGATTTTTTTATGTTATGTTCTGTCAGCAGACACAAAATTTTCTGAAAAGAATTAATAAATATGCATTTGAATGTGCAAAAGTTCTTGTTTGATGTTAAAGAAGAAAGAAAGAAAAGGTGTGACTGGAGAGGGAGAGATTGGGGTAGCAAGCAATGAGTGAGAGGAGGTGAAACTGGACATATTATTATGAAGGGGAGGAGGATTGTGTTTCTTATTGAAGGGAGAAGCCACTGCCGGGACAGTGTGTTTTAATAGGAGAAGAGAAAAGGATTCCGAGAGAGGTGGACGCTTGTTTAAGAGTAGAGAGCCATTTGCTAGACAGTGTGTCTCACTGTGTGTAAGAGATCGAGTACATTTTAGTTTGGAGTTGTGTTAGTCGAAGTGTGATTGCCAAGACAGTGAGTTTTAATAGTAGATTCCGTGGATTTTTGTGATTGTGCTAGAAGAGCCATTGCCAAGACAGTGTGCTTCATAATGTGTAGAAGATTCCGTGGATTTTTTGTGATTGTGTTAGAAGAACCATTGCCAAGACAGTGAGTTTGAATAGTAATAGATACAGGAAATTTTGTGTGATTGTGTAGAGGAGACATTGCCAAGACAGTGAGTTTTAATAGTGTGCAAGGAGTTCGGTGGACTTGGTAAATGTGTTTGACGAAAAGGAAGAGCCATTGTTATAGTGACTGGTGTTTTCATAGGGTTTTTTATTTATTTATTTTTTTTTTTATCAATAAACATAGGCAGACGCGTATAGGCAAAATCGTTTTGTTTATTTGAGTGAAAGAGCACGCAATTGTCCGACTCCGCTGGTGTGCTCGAGAGACGCTAGCGGTGTCGTGACACAAGCCGATACAGAGCCGCTGAAGAAACGCGAAGCGTTAGGGAAGGAAGATGGCGGACAGCGCCTCGTTGCTAACGTGTGTATCACGTGAGTGAAAACGACCCATTGACCGAGTCTAACATGTATTTACTCATGTTTCGCCTTGTTTGGCGAGCTCGCTCTTGCGAGGACACTAAATCCTTTATGACAAATCTGTCTTAGCCAACAAGCTCGGTGTGGACTGGTGTGACTGCAGAACGTCCACGAAAAACACTTCTTACCGCAACAATGGAGGGTGGACTGGCTCCACATGCCTAGCTCCTCGTTGCAGGTGATATTCGGGGTCTGAGTCTCTGTCTCGTAGTCAGCATTGCACTGATACGAGGCTGTGTCGAGGCTGTTGCTGGTGGTGTAATTTACCCTCGTCCCCGTTTCATCACGCGGACTTCCGCAATTAACTGCAAAACAAAGGCATGAAGGAGTCTTGGCCACACAGACCTCATCACTGTGTTGTCCATGACAACTGGGATGTACATGGAAGAAGGATTGAGTGCTGAGGTTCAAATTCATGCCGGCTGACTTCAAAGACAAATGAACTTTAACGAGAGATCGCAACCAGTTGTAATGGAGGGTTTTAACATCGTTAACCTGCGTCATGCACGGCTAACATCAATTATCAGGTAAAACAGGAAACACATTTCAATAACTGGCATTAGGGAGATCCTAGCATAGAAAATAAGCAATGCCAAAAAATTATAGTGGAAAAAAATACAAAAGCAAACAATAAGAACACTAAAAAAAGTATATTTACGCATGCACACAGGTGGATCCTCGTTGAACTTTCCAGTGGTGGAGTTCCAGGTTCTCACATAACTTCCGTTTCCTGGGAAATAGTTCTGTTCACTACTGACCAGTGTGTAGGTCTCTATACACGAATAAGTCATAGCCTCCGAGCTCTCATTCCACTTCCGGTATGAATTTCCTACAGGTGGAGGTTCTGGGTATGCCGTTGATTCCCTGGCTTTAAACATAGTCATGGTCAGTGTAAATACTTTTGGGTGAGAGGGAGGAGTGTTCTTTAGGGAGAGATGTAAACTGAGTCAAGATCCCACTGTGTCCTCCTCGGGATTGTTTCTAGTTTGGTTTACCTTTACTTCAGCGTTGGGACTGTAATAATTATAAAATAAAATAAATCGACGACAATGAGGATGATCGGAGCGACGACGACAATGATGAAGAGGACGATGAGGTTGAGAAGCATGGAAAAAAGACTTCCTTTCATCTTTAACACTGCCATCAACAACTACTACAAAAAAGGAATAAAAGCTGCAGTTCCCAAGAGATCAATTGCACATATTTTCTGCCCGTGTTCGGTCAAAGTAAAAAGAAAACCTCCATTACGCGGCCATTCACCAAATGACCGGCGCCCACCCGATCGCTAGGGGACTGGAGGAGGGAATGTGGGGAGGGGGAAGCTATCAACATTAAGCAGCAATTCATAACAATCTTGTTTGTCAGCATGTGGAAAGTCAGTGCGCAGGTTAATACAACATAAAAATTATTGCAGTTCTTTGATTTCGAAGAAATGATGAAGATTGCCCGGGTATTTACAGAGCGCACCTCCCTGTCAGTAGTTGTTTTTGTTGTTGTTGTGTCGTTAGGTTCCACCCGACATCAGCTTGCTGCCATCTATACTCTTAGTAAGTTTCAGGACATCATTTTTCCTGGGCTCAGTCACACATGTCCTGATTGTTACACTCACCTTCTCATTACTATAATCGACGGCAAAACTACGAGAAAAATCGAAGAGGGATGACTGGGGGAGGGGCGATGTAGAAGAGTTGGGGGTGCTATGGATGGGGTGGGTGGTTGGGTGGGTAAAGGGTTGAAATCTCGCCAATCGAAGGGAGGCAATTTCCTGCAATCGTGTACCTCTGATTGCAGGTGGAGGGGAGGGAAAACTTCAGCGGTAACGTACCTGGGGATCAAGTGGCAAATTATTGGCTTTAGCAGCAGTTAGATAATGCTGGCTGTTTGACGGTTGATGATCATAAACGAGACTTTTGGTCCTGGAGGCTTGTCTACGTACAGGGAACCTGATAAGGGAAACCGCACGAGGTGTACAATAGAAATCTAGAAAGTGTGTGTGTGTCCTGCGGGGGTGGGGGAGACAGAAGCTTCAACTTTGAACTCCACCGGTGCTGCATGTGGCAACGAATGTGAGTGTGAGTGCATGCGCGTGTAGGAGATAGAGGGGGAGAGGTCGGTGAGGTGGGTGGGTAAGAAGTTGTAAGTAAGGTGTAGTGTAAGCTTCTGAATGATTCTCAGCACCATACATTCAGGATTTTAATCCTTTGAGCATATGATACATGCCGGTCACTGAGCAAGGCTAGTGTTTCGGTGAACCTTCATGACCTTTTTAAATCTTCGCCAAACTTGGACAAACGTTCGTCTGTATTTGTCCGGTTAACGAGGCCTCTACCACTTCTCCATGTGTAGACAAAACCTGAGCCAAGTAGCAAAAAAAAAAAAAAAAAAACAAAAACAAAAAACCCAAAAAACAAAAAAACAAACAAAAACAACAACAACAAAAAAAAAAAAATAACAAACAAAAAAACACAAACAAAAAAACGCTCAAGTACTGATCATCTATCTAGGTTGCCTAGTGACAGGAAAAAAAAATCGGATTTTTGCTCCGTTACGATATAACTGACGAGCAGCAAGACTGATGTTGTCAGCAACATGTTATACTCCGATTCTGGTTGCTACAATGTTCAATGTACATGTATATTCTGTAAATTCCAGGGCCTGAAATACAACCTATTGTCTACTATTCGTTTCAAAGCTTCCACCAGTAGTTAGCAAGTTGTGCAAGAAATCGCTCCTTCTACGTTATATTATTCTAGTGCACATATACTCCACCTGATGAAAGAGTTCATGGCATTTAAAAAGCATCTACACATATGATACACACAGACATGCTTGCACATGTACCCATAAACTAATAAACCCAAACGAATTTTGACCAGGCAAACCTTTTTCATTTGCCTATCCTTCGAAAAATCCACAAAAGGATTATGTTGGACATTTGTAAACCTGATGCACTTGTGTGTCCTGTCTGCGGACGTTTCTTACTTGTCCTCCAAAATTTACACAATTATTATGGTTCATTTATATCAGTTTTTTGCCATGATAAAAGTTCGTAAATTTACTGAACACATGCCTTTCCTGCAGCTGCCTTGGCCGGACCGGAGAGTCCCTACCCCGATGAAACAGTATCCAGGGTTCTGAGCGATGTATCGGATTTCTTGAAAGATCATAATTTATTTTACTCCAGGAGCGAATAAATTATGTATAATCTTGAAGTATAAGCCATAAGTGTTTGAACTTGAAGATTGTGACAAGACAGACAAGTGGCAATGACATGTCACACCACAGGCGGTTTTGCGAGAAGATTTGAACAGGTGATGGAAATTTTATTTTGTATTTCTCCTCCTGCGTTTGAGTCATTAATAAGTGATATGAAAGGAGTATTTTGAGCTTGGTATGTGTAGCCACAGGGTCTTTGAAGAGTTCGTAACATACAATCTACAGGACCACGAATCTGTATCCATATAGACATCCGTGATAGGACTGAGGAGTTGGGGTTTTCTCAACCAATTTTAGTCCGATTTCTGATCAGCAATTTCTCTCTCTATATATTAGCTATAGTTACATATAAAATATTTATTAAAATATTTGTATATTTTAAAACTGAGTTTTTTTTGAAGTAAAATATTTGTTTCTTCTTCTGATATTTACATAGACACAAACAAAACTGCATACACATATACGCAGATTCACATACACATAAATATAGCCCTACACAGACGCACAGTCTCATCCTCCCACCGTATCATGACATAAAAATACTATTTAGGTTTTTCACTGTGTAATAAATGTGCTTCAATTGGCAAGAAATGTACTTCAATTAGCAATAAATGTACTTCAATACAGATGGATAGGCCTCTGCTTATTTGGGGAAGTTGCATTAAAACAGTTATAAAAAATAGGCAAATACCGGTACAATGTTTGGACATAAGTGTGTTCGCTAACAAATACAGCTTCACATCGGTTTGTGATGACACTGTCTCGAGGAAGAATATGATTCCAGGATAATTTTTTTCTCAAATGCCTCAGCATAAGAAGATTGCACAGAACCGGCTCCAGCATATATAACAAAGACCTTATATCTAATACATCGATGACAAGTAAACCAGCAAATAAACAAAAGATAATTTTGTTAAACGTCCCTAGCTTGCTATTTCTTTTTCCTCTTCTTTTTCCTCCCTTCACTCAATCACCAGCTCATTCACCCTTGAATAACGACCAACTGTTTAAGTATTCAAATCTGTGTTGTGAGGTGTGTAAGAAGAGGTGAACCAGAGTGTAAAGACTCACCACTAACACACAGAATGATGGAGACAACTGCCGTGAGGACTGGCCTCCATCCTGTCGTCGTCGTCGTCGTCATCTTGTGCAGGCGCTGCAGTCGAGGAGCTGCTGACTGTTGGCTGACTGCGGTCCGTCTGCTTGCTGCAAAGCTCTGCTGACTGCGGCGTGCTGCGCAGCACTTCTTGTAGCAATCTTCCTCTCCACACCTTTCTGAACAGCATCCAGCACATGGCAGCATAATGTCCAATACCAATAATAATAAATATAACAACAACAATAACAACCAGGATTCCCTGTCGCTGCCAAGGTTACATCCATTGTTTTAAGAACACGATGAATGAGAAGCAATTCCACTATGACTGAAACGACTCGAGAACACTCCATTATTATCTTTGACACTTTTACATTTGAAAGGCGATTTTTTTTTCAGTTGAGTGCATTCATTTTATTGAACAATACAAATGGTAGTATGATAACAACATTTGAACAGTAGAATAGCAATATTGTAGTTCTAATCACATCTGTCTGCGAACACATTGTCCCATAAGAATTAAAAGGATGGAAAGAATAAATGACCAAAAATATAAAATAAAATACACAAAGAAGACTTCGAAGCGCTACAGACAAGCAGTAATGCATTAAAAAAAACATTGCCTTCTGTCATTGTCAAATTTTCAGGATCCACTCTAAATTGTTGTTAGAAGGATGTCCTTTTCAAATTTCATTGCATGTATTCTCTTGTCTCATTCATTCTCCAAATAAACTCGTCTGCTTTGCACGTTGGCAGATTTTTTTTAAAATTCAAGATAAAAATGTACTTAATCTCGGTATGTTTTGACTGCTGAAAAAATTCTTTTGTAATGAACTTCTTTGTGCTCTGTAAATGTCTCGGGTTCGATACTTCATGAAAATGCCAATGACAAGGACAAGAAAAATTAAGGATAGTGTCGTAGCTTAGTAACAAGACTTGTGAATTTTATTCATGGCAGCATGGTCTTCTCATAAGTTCTTAACTTTATCATCAACTTTTGTTTAGACAATAACATTTACAGTGGATACAATTTCCCCAAACAGAATAAAGTTGCAGCGAAGGCCATCCGCGATTATAAACAATGTGTACCTTAATTTCAAGAGAAAAATATTTTATATTATAAGCTAATAAATACCAGATTTCTAGATTCATAGAACTCTTCTATGATAGGACCCCCAGTACTGTTCTTTACAATGTCACCATGGGAGGCTGGTTGAGAGCAATGTCTAGAGTCTCTAAGGTTGTAGACTATCCTCAATTTTGTTTAACATCTTCTCTGGAAAAAAAAAATGGCAGATGCACATAAGACACAGATAAATCACTGAAAGTGGATTTGCCGGTGGCATTAATGAGCAAAAAAAACAAGAGAATACGTACTGACCTTGTTGAGTGCCAAGACAAGTGATGGTGATGGTGATGATGATGGTGATAATGATGGTGATGGAGATGACTTTTTTGTTTCCGCGACTATTTTATCCATGTTTTATATATGTTTTATTTTTTACGATGTTAAAGCAAAGGCATTTTTTTATTCACCACTCTCTGTCGAGCCGATTTACCGCCATTCTGAAGTCTTGAAATCTTTCCAAAGTGTTCACGAAATGGACAAATATCAACCACTTCACACACACTCTCTCTCTCTCCATGATGCATATTGCGATTGTCAGCAGAAGGTGGGAGGAAGTGAAGTGATGTTTAAAGAATAGATTTTTGCTGTTGGCTTTAAACTTTGAACATTAAATATATCGCCTACAAACCACTTACCTTTTTCTCCTCTGGTCCGCTACAATTTCCTCGTCGATGAGCAGCAATGGGCTGCAGTCCTCAGTCGCAGCCTCGCGCCACCGATGCATCAGTGTGATTGAAGCTGGCTTCTGTTGTCAATAACTGTGACCGCAGGGCCCCGCTGTTTAGCCTGATGCAGACTTAGGGAGACAGGATATGAAACAACCCTTACCTGTAAAGTTACCTTCAGCTTGCACAAATTGCTGGAACAAAAGACCAGCAGGGAGGGTGTGGTGAAAAGGTGTGTTAACAAAACTGCAGTGGCGAGTCGGCTCCTGGACTACAGGTGGCCATTGTCCTTGGTCGTCTCTCGGTGTTTCGCTTGAACGAACTTAACTGATTTGAGATTTGAATGTAGCAATAGCGTCTTGCTGTCCTTCTTAGATTATTTTTCTTGCTGTTGTTAGTAGAAGTAGTAGTAACGCTATGGGCAACAAACTCGACCAAAATGACTCGACCATGCACAAGACCGACAAAAGACTCAATTACTCCTATGAGACGACGACTACCCATGAAGAATCTAAACTTTTCAACCACTCAAAGATGATCACTCATCAAGATATAATCAGGTTGTTTCATATCGATGACTGTTGTATATGAAGATGCGTTTCACGCTAGCTGCTGAGCTGAAGTAAATCTAAGACCTGCAAAATACGAAGCAATTATATGTACATACATGGAAGTTGCTAGAATGTTTTTTTCTTTTCTTTTTAACCAAATGTCCATTGGTTCGATTTTTGAAATCGCGTTGTCTCTAAGTTGTGGTCGAACCATCTCTTGGCAGTGGTCGAGTTGACACATGGTCGAATTATCTGGATCCAAGCTTTTATTATTTTATTCCACGTGTTAGCGCTTAGTGAGGCGGAGGACATAAAGCCACTACTCTTGGTTTGACAGGCATTCAGTCGTGGATCATGTAGTCGGCACGCTGTTCTTGGCAGACCTTGTCCGATGTGACACGCTCCATTTGCTGGACCACACTGAGGTTCTGAACTACTCCGCGAGACAGACCACGCTGAGGCGGATATGCTCGATTTAACAGGTCATCTCCAACTTCATTAGGAATGACATGAAAAAAATAGCTCATTTTTTATTTATTTTACTAAGACATTTGAAACCAAGGAAGAATGTCCCGGGAAACGGAACAATCAGTACCCGGCATGGCACGTACTCGTGCTTGCATATGTGAGTGCACACATACCTTCAAAAGAGTGTGTGTGTGATGATCTAGGTTGTGAAAACAATTAAATATCATTTTATGAACATCAAGACTCAGAAAAAACTGGAAAAATTGAACAAATTAGAATCCACCATTAGGCTTAAAAAGTTTCAGTTTATGAGCACACCCTCACACGCACACATTGCCTTATACAGAGATGTCGGAAGAATATATTGATTATATTGTACAAAAAAACCTTTCTGCTGAGATCTGAAATTTTACGAAATTAAAAAAAAAAAAAAAGCATTTAGCCTTTTGTAACAGGCCGAGCACAGTCATTAGGAACTGTTGGTCGTCATGGTTACAATTGACCAACTAACGATAAGGTTGGGTATAAGCTAGTTTCCTGATTAAGGTTTATTATCCCTTACCTGGAATAAATTTTGTTTATTTATTTCTTTTAAATAGACGGAAGATTTATTTATAAAAATTATTTAATATTAATCTTTTTAAGTTACCAAATGGATTTTCGGAATTTTGCACTTAAATCTCTCCAAGAACCAGAAAGTCGAGTCTCCTGGAAAAGGTAGTAGCCATGCTGGAATCTATTTTGGCACAACTTGAAGTTTGCATTCATTCAACCTTTACACCCTGACTTGTCGGCAAAGATAAGGCAGGTAATGTACAGGTCAGGAGAATACGACATCCTGGATTTAACATTCCAGGGGGACTCAGCATCATCATCGATCTTTCTCCCAACAGCAGCCACTTTGTTGTTCCTCCCCAAGTTATACATGGCACAGTTTCTTGTGAGCTCCTCCTCATCAATTTATATTTTCACGAAAATGTACCATCTTTCCCTGAACGGTCATCATGGATCATTTCAACTGTAGTTTGCTCTTCCCAGTTCAGTCGATTATTTCTAGTTGAACAACCACTTGTTCTCAGTGGCTGAGGAAGAATCTCTCATGAATTCCAAGCAAGTCAGCTTCACTCCATCATAATTTTTTTCACTTTTATGTTTTCTCTGTGTCGGTGATACAGACTGAACAAAAGAGAGGAGCCAGTCTGCTGAAAAACACATATAGACGATATCTACAGGCACTAGGGATGCCAGTCTGGTCTGTAACATTCCCAGATTGTACTTGCACTTATGCAACTGCTTTCCATCTGGAAAACTCAAATTTTGTAAATACAATATCTATACTTTTTCTGATGCACGTGAAAGCTTACTCATCCAGCCATATACAGATTACATACATCCAAATCTTTCGAACAGAATCTGACGAGGGAACGGTTCGTGGGTCTTCAGGTTGAATCCCATTTGGAGAGCAGGGAGCATGTAGGAGCTGTGAACCAGATGGACTGCTTGCTGACAAAGTACATTCATCTACGAGTGCGTGAGAAAATACCTACAACTCTTCCATTTCTGGACAACATGTCGATCAACATGCCTTCCCATGTTCTTTGCCTTCCCTGAAGAGCTCGTTCATCTTTTTAGCGGGTGGACGTTTACTTAACACACCCGCACGCCACTTCTGCTGCTCCTGGATGTGCATCCTATCCAATGTTGTAACCACGTTTAACGAGAACATTCTTTGTGCGATCTCACAGACCACAAAGATAAGGAATCGATTCACCTCACCCATTGAATCGTGTCGCAAAGGCGAGCTTTTGAGGCGGATTTACTTCTGATTTGCCTCCGGGACAGACGCGCGCGAGTCAAGAGTAGGACAAATAAACAAACACATGAATTCCTTTCCTGGCATGATCGACACCATGAGAATTGCCTTGGGAATAATCGTGCAACGAACGACCTGAGTCGGGGAGACGCGGTTGGTTCGTCTCTGGTTGCTCCGTGAAGATTAAGGTGAAAGTGTAGTCCAGAAAGTAGCGGCTTTGGGGTGCTGTGGTCGACTTCAAAGCTTTGACATACATGCGATTCACAATGCATTTTTGTTGAAAAACTTAGTTTTTATGTTAATTTTCTCACCTACCCTCACCAAGTTTACAATGACATTTTTTGGCCACGGGGTGTTCAATTAAAGAAAAAAAAAAGGTTAAAGTTATAGTAATGAAATTTTGTAGTCATACGCACACCTAAATAATCCATCTTTTGCATCGAATATCCATGGTATTGTCTCTGGGCGTATACGCTAGGTAGCCCTCATCTTCCTATCCTAAAACCTGATATATGGGGAAGAAAAAGACCAGTTGCTTGGAGAAGCGAGTCATTGGTTGTACATGTATTTGTCATTCCACATTATTTACAATTTTTAAGGCCAAAGCACACGGTCAGTTGCTCACAGAAAAGGAGGAACAGGGATAAATTACTTTTTAGAATGAAAGGGAGGTGACTGCAAAATGGGTTGGTGGAAGGAGATAAGAGAGTACAGAGAAGGGGGCTCTGAAGATGTTTGTCCTAGACAGGGCATGAGGAGTTTCCTTGGACAGAAAGAGCTATGAACAATATGAATAATGCATTTAAATGTTAATAAAGATTTTGAGTAGATATACTTATGCAAACTTAAAAAAAAAAAACAACAAAACTCAAAACCAGCATACATTTCATTATTTCAACAAATTTATTTTTCCAACACTTCATACTCTCATGTTTTATTCCAAACAACCACAGATCCAAATGTCCAAGAAACAAAGCAGTTTTTTTTGAAGATGCCAATCTGTTAAGTTCCAAACTTCTTTTGCCTTAGGGTGGGAGGAAGAGAGTCCTGAATGGCCATAGGAGTTCTCTCCACCACCACCAAACTGTTTGTGCTCAACAACTCCATATGGAGAATAAACTGTAACAAACAAGTGTGCAAAATCAATAGAAACTGTAGTAGGAATTTATTTTCAGCTGCATAAAAAACAGCTTTACAATTTCAGTTAAAGATCAGAGCGAATTCTAGACACCTCCTGCATGAGTCACATAATAACTCACTTTGAATTTGTCAAAAAAACAAACCCAAAAAGTTAAAGAGGGAAGAGTAGATAAAAAACTTTGTTGATTCTTTTAACACACATAAAAAAGAGAGGGAAAGAAAAGTGTACTCAACGCCAATAAAGTGACATGCTGTGAATCAAAACCAGCTTTGAAATAGAATCTGTTTTATGAATTTCTGATTAATGTTCATGAAATATTCTTAATGCTAATTAAAACAAGAAAAATTGTGTAAAAATCAGGTTAATCTCAATACCTTGTACTTGCTACAGGCAATGAGTGGTCTAGCCTCTTCTTGATCTCGTTTGTTTTGATTGAAGAGATGGTAGTTTTTCTCTGGCATTTTCTAGAGAATGACCAATCAAAATTTTAAGAATGTGCATTTGTCTGTAAAATAACATGTGCTACATTTTCTGTAAACATATGCTACCTACTACGCCAATAACAAAACAAAACAAAAAAGAAACTCATTACCTGGGAACGATCGATGACCAAAATATCATGTTCACTGTTCAGAATGAGGTGACTGGAGTCTCCTTCAGGACAAGCCACATAGCGTAGCGTTCCTCTCTGTTTAAGCCACTGAATAGGAAACTTTTGACTGTTGTCCCGGCTCCATGCAGTATATTCACGCTTTGAAATGTCAAACTCATATACCTGACAGACAAGAAGACACATAATAGAAAACAAGCGAACCTTACACATAATCATTTAAGTTTTGAATGCTCATGATGTTAGCATTATTTATCTGACTATTTTGAGAGAACAGAGTAATACAACAAAATCCTTCACCCAATTTACAAAGTAAAATTATTGGTGACCTTGTATTAAATCCTGAAATTAGAAGAAAAACTGCAATCTCTTTTTACACTGGTGTAAATAAAGGTCCATAAGCAAAATAGCTTAATCAAAATGGTGACATCATCACAAGGTTGGCTCCTTGTTACAAGATTAGAAACAGATAATTACTAAATTAGTGCCATATGTCATCATGATTTCCAACCCATTATCAACAAAACATTTAAAAAAGGCTTACTGAGTGGTCAGAGTATGCGACGAAAAGACTACAACTGCCTGCGCTGAAGCCGAGTGTTGTTGCTTGAATACGGATATTGGGCAATGCATAAATTACCTGAACAAACCCAACATTCAAAACAATCCTATACTATGTGGGTAATTTTTCATAGCAAATTAAAGATAAACTATCAAAAAAACATTGCAATCAGACAACATTATTATAAATTCAGCACTAAGAATAACCACGATTTAAGAAGGGTAATGGGAATCCTTAAATGATGGGTAACATCTCACAAAAAACAGCAAAGCAAGCAGTTTTCTAGTACTGACAGTTCCAATAAGGGCGCAGAAACCAATTATACAAAACTCGGCAACAACGTAGTTATAGTTACTAATAACAGTTTGATAAACTATCAGAAACAAGATCAAAGATCAAAAGGATTTGTGTAACAATAAAAATCATTATATTTCTTAGCATACTTGACCACTGTCGATATTATAGAGGTGCACATCACCCCCTGTGTTAGCAGTGGCAGCGTACTTGCTGTTATCACTAACTGCCAGCACTGTGAATGGATGTTTGCGCTCAGAGCCTAAAGACAGAAGACAGTACAGTCCAGGTATCACACTAACGGACTTATGCAACAGACTGGCTAATAAAGGAAAAATAAATGGTACTTCACAATGAGTATGCATTTTCAGAGCCAACCTGGAAACTAAAGCTTGACACACAATATACAAGTTGCATTTATGAAAAATATGGACCAAGTTGGTAAAATAAACGCATGTGCCACTAGCAAAAGTTTTGAAGTATGGAATCTTAATAGAACAATAGTAGCCATGTCACCACTGTTCACTAAATCTTTGAAGAATGATAGTCATCTTACAAGGCACTGCAGTATGAAGAAGCTCCACAGCACTTTCATGTATCTGCCAGACCTGCACAGATGCAGTACTGGTTGCTGCAATAATGTGTTTCTTATTAGGAGTGACTATGAGCCGGTGTGCCTGGGTGTTGGATTTTGATGTCACTGAAAGTCTGGAAACTTCCACTGATGGGGTGTGTGAAGATATCTCATTCTGAAAGAAAAAAAAAAAATATGAGGAAACCCTGCTCATTTTCTTTAGAGATAAGTCACAGGATGAAATGTCTATGTTGTTAAAACATTTCCTGATTCAACATCTTTTGTTTGTAGGAAATGCTGCTGATTCTATGTTTTGAATATTTCAGTATCCCTTAGAGCAGGGGTGGGCAATGAATTTTCCCAAGGGGCCGCATGAGAAAATTTTAAGGGTACACAGCTTATATTTCTGACTATATGTGTGTGAATATGCATATATGTTTTGAATATTTCAGTATCCCTTAGAGGGTGACAAATTAACAAAGAATCTTGAATCTTTACAATTGTGCAACACAATTTTGCAATTATGTTTTACTTTTTCAAAATAGAAAACAGTCCATCAAAAGTATTGATTATTTTTATTATTGCTGTATTATTGCAACAGTTCATACCAATGTAAGTTTGTGTACTCTGATTTTCTCTTGATCACTGAAGGCAATAATCGTCCCATCTGAGGAAACCGTACTACACACAATGACCTCCCCTTTTCTTGCAGACAACTCCAGAAGTTTAAGTGGCTTGGAGTGCAACTGAAGAATGTCACCATTTACATCTGAAACAGAGTTATGAAACATAATGGCACTTGGACTATGCCATGCTTGAACATGATGGTCCTCAAGCAATATTTCTAAGAGAATTATCTTTGGGTGCTTGACCACTTGCTTGGCACTTAATCAACATGTTAAAACCTGAATATGACGATGGGATTTCCATTGAACATTTTGGAAAAAAAAAAAATGTGCGCTTCAATTTCAATTAGTAAAGTGGGTCATGCACTGTTTAAGCAACAATCAAAACTCCTTACTCCAAAAAACATGCCCCGTCACCCTAAATTCAAAGTTCTATTACCAAGAATGTGCTTTATGCTGATGATTAGCATATTTGAGAGGTGTGCATCATGTCTGAGACATGCAGAGCAGATGCGTTGCCATACTTGTTTATTATTATAACAGTTACATCCCTTAAGATTAAGCCCGACTGACAAAAATGAGACATTATTGTATATGCCAATGGAGATGGTAACCATGACCTGTGTTATAACTCACAATAGCATTAAAATAAAACCTTACTTGACATGCTGTTGGTATGACCAAGGCGCCAAAGTTCCAGACAGGTTGGAAAGCGCAGCAACAACAACTTTGCTTTTTTTGCTACACTCACCATTGAATGCTGAAAACAAGCACATGACATGAGTATGATTTGTGATGGTGTGGTTTCTAATGGTGAACAATAATCCATATAATCATCTGAATTGGCAGTAAGCCCACATTCTTTAACTAAAGAAGATATATCTGTTCAAGGCAAAATAAAAATGTATCTCTGCTTTTCGTCAACTCATTACACACATTCAACATTTCGTTAAACTATGCCGACCTGCACAACACACCTCAAGCACAACCTAGTACTTCTAATACAGCTCGTGTCATTTGTCAAATTGCAAATGTGCACGTCATTGTAATAAATAAGACAACTAAATTAACTCAAGTTACATAATGATAACAACAGCATTATGAATACTACCAAGCCATACATTAAATCAATTGATTCTACATTATGCTGATGTGGAAAACAAACTCTTAAAAATATTGAAGTGCCTCAAAATATATAAATCTTTATTTAGACAGTAAAATATTGATCAGTAATAAATGAACAAAATGAAATGGTACCATTGGAATGGCTGGCAGCTTTAAGATCTTTCTGGCTTTCTTGCTAGCTGTCTCACAGCATATTAGAACTGTGTCTGCACCTAAAAACAGCCAGCCATATGTTACTTTAAAATCTTACTTTTTTTGCATGGTGGCAAGAACAGAGCTGGAAGAACACAGCAAAAGATTAAATAAACAAGCACTACTGCCTGGACATTCCTGGGACCACAAAGAAGTCATGACACAAGATGTTATCACCATGTTGTGTGCTATTGTGTCACATCGCCGCTTCATCTTTGTGTTTTGTTTCTTCATTGGACTGTGACTTGATCTTCCGGTGCAGTTCACTGAGCTTGTCTTTTTGACAGATAAGCACACCATACAAGTGCACTCTTATTACTGTAAAGAGCCTTGAGTTCTGCTGTTGCTTGAGAAAGGCTTTACATAAATGTGCTTATTAACATTATTAAGATGGAGGAAAGTGGATAGGGTTTTCTTTCTTCACATTTAAGGGTATAGGAAGAAAGTTTCATGTTTAAGTTTCTCCATTTTAACAAAACTAAACCCTTATGTAGTCTCTAATAATCCAGAAGGAAATATGAGAGATCAAAATAATAACATAATAATTACAAAGAAAATTTCTTTCTCTCACACAAGTTGCAAGAGAAACATTGAAAACCTACCTCCAGACACAATCTTATCCCCTGCAACAGCACACGCATGCACATCATGTGTGTGGTAAGAAAATACAGAACTTCGAACCCAGGATTGCAAGACATTGTGAGATTCTGGTTCTATGCGAGTAAACCTGACCACTGAAGGGTCCACTCCACTGCTGTATACGTTGGTCTCATCTTTCTGCTAAAAAACAAACCATCTCATTCATAACTCATAAATGCATGGGTCGATGTTGAATTTGTGATTTATAAAAATGTACAAATAACAATGAGCTTGGGGTACATGAAACTAAACTTGTTTCAGCTATTACAAAGGAAAACAAAAATGTAGTTTGGATCCCTAACTATGGTACATCAAAATCACTTACTTCATCCACGCATACTGTCAGAACATCTGCTTTGTGGCTTTGAATACTCTGAAACAGAAAATGGAAAGATTTAAAAACTTTTACATAATTCAGATAAAACAAATCTGAAACAATATAAATATACAGTGATCCCTCATTTATCACAGGAGATGCATTCCAGAACCACCCATGATAACTGAAAATCAGCGAAATAGAAACAGTATATTTATTTATGTATTTAAACACTATATTAAGGCTTTATAAACCCTCCCCCATACTTTTACGCTACATAAACCTTTCCCATTTCCTTAATAACCATTCCCACACTGTTGTTTACAACTGTGAGTAGGCGGGTAGTGTCTCAGGCAAGCAATGTTGGTTCTCGTTTCAGAGTAAATACATGCATTATTTACCATATTTCATATTAATTTTATTAATTATATTTCTTTATTGTTAGAATTAATATTAGTAATACATTTTATACACTTTGGGCTTTTTACATCTAAAAATTCATAATATATATATATTTTCCACAGATCGAATTTCGCAGAAAATCCATGAGGAATGATCCACGAATCATTTTTTCACATTTATTTCTTACAAAAACCCGCAAAAGGTCAAGCGCGAAGTAGGGAGGGATTACTGTATACTCTTAATTATAAAGACGTAAAGCAATGTTCGACATACCTTTATCATGGTACCGTTTTTCCATTCCAGAAGATAGTCTTTCCTGTGGAATCACCACTGATGATTGTAAGATCACTGTCAAAGTAAGATGCAAAAAGGTCTCTTTACAATTTCTTGGCTCTAATCATGATATTGAGCTATCTGCAAACTCCTACATGTAACAGACCTGTTGCGCACAACAATTATTTTGAGACGTTAAACACACTAACCCAATCACCCACATCAACAAAACTAAACACTGCACTGTCAGAAATAAAGAGAAATTAAGATAAAAAATGTAACATATTATCCAAATAAACACCTTGATGTAACTAGGTGCCAGTTATTGAAAACTCATCTCACAAATTTTCTTTGTACAGTTGCTGTTATAGTGTGGCATCCACTATTAAATCTTAATTAGTTCGCTTTCAATCTATCAGGCATTAGTCCACATATATATTTCTTGTTATGGCACAGCAGTATAGCCCAGGCACCTCACCATCAACATACTGCACCAACAGTCCTTGAACAAATACAATGCTAGACAGTAAAAGTTCTAGAAGGAAAAGTATAACACAGTGCTTAATAGCTACTCAAGATGGACCTCTAGTTTACTACCCCAGCAGCTTGGAAAGTGAAGTTCCTGGCTAGTTGAAAGGGTTAAAACTCCCTTTTGCCTGCACCTTCTTTGTCGGGCACTACCCAAGTCAATAATTTGGCAGATTGCCTGCTTTTCTTTGATGTCCTTTGCTGTTGCTGACAAACCATAAATCAGCATCCCTGTGTCCTATCCATGGGCTGATAGGGAAGGTGTCAACTAGCCCTTTCCTGGGACGGCAAAACCACTTTCACCATTATACTAACACCATTTACAGCAGAAGCAACTGAACCGATCCTGACAGTGACTGGTCAAGCATTAATTACTTCCATCATGTAGAATACTGTTATTGTACACTTTTGCATAAAAAAGTTTGAAATTGTAGCTATAATTTGTGACTTATGTGGCAATAGCCATGGTAAGATATAATTTTCAGATTCAAGACACACACCTTGTGAGTCCTAAACACCAGACCGTAGTCTCTTTACCACCATCTTGGCGCCCAAGTGTCAGTCGTTGTAAGGCACGACCTGAGTGGGAGCTCCAAATGCGAATGTTGTCTATTCCTCCAGTGACAACAATAGCCTCTGCTGCATGCCAGGCAATACACAGGATGCGACCTTTAGACAGAGTATCACCGAGTCGGAATTTTTAGTTAGGAAGGAAACAATTATCTATTAAATATGACAAGTTAACTTAGGCACAGCATTGTTTGTATGAGCTCATGCTGCGGTGTAATACACTGCAATGTTATCATGATGTGGATGAAGATGGTGCCAATAAGAATGATGATAATGGATTCATCCGTTTAAAACTGTCCACATAACAGAGAAGATCTTGCCAAAAGACAGGCTCACTTCTGGTTCAGCAAAGTGATGAAACATCTAACAAAACAATAAACTCTATTATTTTTAAAGTTCCCTTTTGCTGTTAAAACAATGGTACTGGTGTGTGCGTGAGAGGGGAACATGTTACAACTGTATCACAGACAGAGATGGATGACTTGTGAAGCAGTTTTGTCCCTGTGAACTCGGTTTCGTCTGTCAGATGGCAAATACCTGCTAAAGACTGTAGCTACTCTTGAAAGTTACAAAAGACTAAACTATTGATTCCCCCTTGTTTTAAAACGAAGAAAAGTTAAGGGTGAACACCAGTCAAATATTTCTATCATTAAGAAATGGAATAATTTGATAAGAACAAGATATTTCAGAAACATACCTTCCTGCTTCTCAAAAGTCTTTAAATATTGCAGTGAATTTTCTCCTGCATCAAAGAGTACTACACATCCATCTTCAGTCCCAGCCTGTAACCAAAAGTACACATATTGTTCACTTATCTTAGGTGTAACCAAAGTAATAATGACACTCACTCTCTTAGCTCTAAACATGCAGACCATGAAGTAAACATCTCTTATACAAAATAGTCTTTATCAGCCACTCATTATACTATACTGTGTGGAAAAGAACATTTACGCTTTACCACTAATCCTTACAAGACCTATACACCTTTGGAAGGACATTGACGGTAGACTCTGACTAATCTGAATGAGATGTCATTAAAGAGATAAAGAGTGTGTGTATGTGTGTGTAATATAATAAAATCATACGAATGCATTTTAAAGACTCACGGCCAGCTGATTTTCAGCTTCATTTTTGGTCAAGCACCATACAGACCCAGCACTAGAAAAAGCACTGCTCTGCAAAAAGAATTAAATGTCATCCAAAAACATCAAATGAGAATTTTACTCTTTTTTTATTAATATTATAAAATCTCAGATATAAATTTATAATTGTAAAAGAATATAAAACTAATAATGGATTAAAAACTTGATAAATTGTCTTGCCTTTGGCAGCAGAGATAAGAGGTCATATTCAACAACATTTCCCTCTAGACAAGCGCTGAAGAGTCTTGTTCCAAGCCACACAAGTCCTTCTATGGATCGCCCTTCAATACCTGGGATAACCTATTTGGACATCAGACCACATATTTCATAAAGCAGTGTATGAACAGCTCCTTCAATTTTCTTCTCCTTATCTATACCAAAATATATTTTATCATCTATATGATGAGCTACCATGAATATGTAGATGCAGGGCCACATAGGAAAGAAAATAATAAATTGAATGAAATATCTGGCTAGGTAAATAAACAAAATAATTCCAAAAGCCTTCCTTATGTGTCACTGCTTTAACTTTCTCATGCTTTTCATGTATGTGTTAGAGTGGTCTACATTTCACTAAGAAGAAACGTCATTCTTGGTTCTGGATAAAGGAATAGCTTACACTCCTGAGAAGAAGGAAAAAATATCCCTCCACTTTACAGTCAACTAGTTACTTAAAGTTTGTTCTAAAACAAATTCATTAATTCACTAAAGACCATTAATATATCATGATACTAGTTTTGCAACTAGGGTGATGCCTTGGGCTACATTCTTAATAAGAGGATCTGCAAAAATCCTTATTTTATTTTTTTAATATTAACAATCTAGGCTAAAAAAATCAAGACGGGAACAAAAAAAAACCCACAAGATATACTAAGATAAAATAACTCTTAATACCTTTTCCTGAAAAAAGTTATCTGCTGCACTCCAGATTTCAATGGAACCATCAATCCTGAAAGGTAGTTTTTTTGTCAGCAACTCACTAGTACTTGAAGAATACGTTATGACTTGACTTACATCAATATTTGCTCATTGGTATCTAAAATTCAGTAAACTATTATTATTATTACTACATTTTTAAGGAATTTATTTAAGATCACTGCATAAGCTGTCAAGCTGAAAAGTAAACAGTCTGTAAGGTCCAAATTACTACCAGAGAAACACATTCCTGACTTTTCCCAGGATAAACTTCATTTGCAGTCAGCATGGTTGGCCATGACCTCAGTGAAACAGGAAGTCTTTATGATTATTGTAGAATCTCAAAACCATTTTTGCCAATTTTACTGTTTTTGTTATGTATGTGACAAACAGTAGAATATAGTGGAAACAATATTTTCAGACTAAATGAAATTAAAAACACAATACAGATTTTTTTTCTTATTATTTACTGATGTAATCATCCTTCATTACCAGTCATTATCAACTGTCTGCACTCTGTAACCAAATGCAAATTTGTCAAATTTTTCATTCATTTTCATCTTTGCTAGCCATGCTCATTTTAATTTCTCTGGGCCCTATATGCATCTCACTGATGCATCTCGCTGATCTCACCTTTATAACAGCACACCTAAAAGCATTTCCTTCCAGCTTAGAAAACTTAAAAGTGTTTATACCCCTAGCCCCATCCTCTCTTTTTTCCCGTAACCTTAACGGATGGTGACAAATCACAATAGCAAGTTCTAGTTCTCCACCAACCTCCTACCCCATGACTGCTTCTTGGAGAACAGCTGACTGATGTTATCATTCTTGATGGTAGATTCAATGCTAGTTTGAAGAATATCAACCATTAGTTTTTAAGTCCTGCATTACCCATCTAAATGTGTGCTCTCTTAAATTTGCGCTCTTTGGAAAATTTTTTGCAGTAATCAAGCCAGTTCCTAAAATAATATCTCCTTTTTTATTTGTATGGAATAAGCTTTAACAGGCATAAGCTAAGCCGTCTGTACATACCATATGTCTGATCATGTGAACGTACAATTCTGTTATTGTAAGGTGGCCAGACGTTTCTGGGGCGAAAGCGGGACATGTGCCGATGATGGTGTCGTCACCGTCAAAGAACACCGAATCAGCATACTGTATTCCGATTTTTAAAGACAAGCGGGACATTTGATGGACTTGCCAGAAAGCGGGACATTGGGCGTCCCGCTCGATAAGCAGGCGGGACACGAGGGCAAAAGCGGGACGTCTGGTCACCTTAGTTATTGGCATTTTAAATTCTTACCGGGATGCTGCAACTCGCTGTGTTGACTTTTCATAGCAGATGCATGTGACTGCCTTTGGCTTGTACTCGAAGAAACGTACATGATGAACAGTGAATTCTCCCATCTTGTGTCTGATGTTATTTAGTTTAAAAGAATTATCTGTAAAAAGAAACAAGCAATGTATCATTATGTACAAGAGTATCAAAAGATATTCATTCAACATTCTTGGCTGTCATTCAAGATGTGTTAACTTAATTTCAAATACAGAGGTGGAAGTCAAGGTTTCCTTACTTAACATGACTATATCTCACTGAGTAAACAAGTTATTTTGGCTGATTCATAGCTTGAAAACTTGCGGAAAAGAATGTCATTCAAAAATGCTCGCATCTCAAATTTCCCTAATACACAATGGTAGTTAAGGGAAATCGGCGAAAATATGGGCTATGTTTAAGTCTCATTATTATTGCAAGTTTGTGGTCTCATGACTTCTCACTGAATACCGTCCTTAACGGTTCTCACTAAAGTAGAACAAATGAGGGAATGCTAGAGCAAACTTTATAACTATTTCACAAATATATGACGATTTATCCTTTTGGCATGCAAACTGGATTTATTTTTCGAAATAATAATGTTTTATAATCATATAATGTTTGTTGTGGATGTGGAAGTCGAAACATTTAGCACACGAAACTAAACAAACTATAAGCAAAATATATATTAATGATGGAAAACAACCAATAATGACCTTTGCTTGTGTGAAGATTTTCGTTTGTCTTTCGAAGAACGTTTCAAGGAAACTACTAGTACCAAAAGTAGATTCAGTACCTCATGTCTTTTCAGGAGGCTGCCATTTTGGAAAGACCGTGAAAAAAGTCATCCTCTATTTTCATTGGATAATATTCTTGAGTTCGCTGGAGTTGACCTCTAGTCACGTGGTGTGGTGCTCTCTCGCTCTCTCTGTGAGATGTGTGCAGAAAAGATGTTCGTTGCGGTTCTAAGGTGGGACAAACAAGGGGTTGAATTACTGCACGGATTGCTGGACATAAAAGAATTGAAATGTCTGAGTGATAACATTGAAAATTCAATGATGTATTCACAAAAATATACGTGGAGCCCTTTCCAACTATATTCAGCTAGACATTTATAACAATTCATTTACAAAAAAAGTATATAAATGTATCTAGATAGTCATGATGTATGATGTATTTTCCCATTCCTAGCATACATGATAATTTACAGTTATTAATACTTAATTTTAAGGATCATGACGATCATATCCAAATAAATTTTAGTTACTTAATGACGAGATTAAAATTTAATATTTACTTTTATTCATTATATTTTATCATGGACGTATTCTTTTTTTCTTTTTTAAAAAAATTCAAGCTGAAGATCGCAAGAGATTCGAGAATCAGAATCTATCTCTTCAAAAAAATTTTCAGCTACTTTAGCTTAAAAAAAAAAAAAAATACATGCAGTTACTTAATTCCCACAGACCGAGGAAGTGAATAGACGATCGAGGTTTTACCAATGGCGCCAAACCTGGAGGCGCACACATTCTAGGCCAGGGGTGGGCAATTAATTTTCCCAAGGGACCGCATGAGAAATTGGGATGATTTTAGGGGCCGGGCTAATATAGTTAACTCAGTTTTACCCAATACTGTATATATAGTATATATCCTGGCGGGCCGGTCAGAGACAGGCGGGCAGGCCTTTGCCCAGGTCTGTTCTAGGAGGTTCGAGACCCAAGTGACCAGCTATAGCTGTAGCGGAGCGGATAGTTTAGCTATAGCGGTTAGAACTTAGAGGGTCCGAAATTTTCCGGTTCGATACCCGTGAGATTCAGCATATACTTCCCCCAGTTGTAGAAGAGGATATCGACAAGAAGCTGTCCCTGAGATCAGCGACCCCATTAATTAAGCTACGTACGATGGGGCAAAGTTTGCCACAATACATATAATTATAGTAGTGCGGCCAACACAATTATCAGAAAGCTTCCGGTGCTCGATCTCATCAATTTACAAAATTTATTACTGTGACATGTGATGCACGCATTTGCTTTAGGAGCGTGTTGGACTAATTATGTGTGATGATAAAGGCAGATTATGCCGACCAAAACGAAAAGAAAAAATGAATTAAGTAAACTATTGGCGATAAATCCTACCTCCCTAGAGGTAGGAAAACTATTAAGGTAGGATGTTAATGTGTCGACAGTAGCCCGTAAGTTAATTATGTGGATACCTGTTTATAATCATAACTTTAAGTACAGCAGACGCAAACATTGGAGTTTGGCGGATGGGGGTAACCCCTGACGTTGCATCCGCTGCCATTTGGTTCATACTTGTTTTTATTACAACATATAGAATACGAATGTATTGTTCACGATGAAGGCAGCCCATGCGCTAATTGTTTGTTTTTCTCTGACCGTTCCGTTTTTTTCCTGCCGCGGAAAACGGATGCTGATGTCAAAATTCATCGTCAACGGGTCAGCAGCCGGTGTTCCAGTAACAGCAACTCGCGCGTGCGTCGCTAGGTGGCGCTGGCATGCAGATGCTAATTTTGGTTCAGTGGCAGACGATCACTCCAAGCTACGCAACGTGAACTGACAATTACCTTTATAGATTAAAAAATCAGACTAACACATCAACAAGGGCAATGTTGGAGGTAAGAGTATATCCTCTTATAAGAGTAGAGCACGCAGAAGTTTTATTTGTATGGTTTGACAGTTCTGTTTTTCGTTTAGATTTGTGCTGTTTTGGTCAGCGCCTCACTACGATGATCAGTACCACTATCAGTGGCAGAGGGCTCTACCACCGTCTAGCTGTAGCGGGGTTGTTTGCAATATCATGCTTACAGTTAGAAATTGAAATCATGCATTGTTGTAGAATATTTCAGAAAATTACTTCAAATATAGGAAATGTATAAAATGACTATGAAATATGGTTTGTTATTCTTACACAATATGACGTTGCGATCGACGGTCAGTAAGAAATATCGGCTGGCTCAAACAGAACCACTGATAAATATTCGAACACATCATTCCATAAATACGAAATATACTATATAGTATAGGAAGGGATATTTACTCAGAAAAGTAGTATACAGCATGACGTTGCTGACATGATATGGCTAGATTTATTGAATCAAGAAGCATAGAGTCTTTGATCATACAGGCAAACATAAAAATAAGTATCCGACTGTCACATACCTTCATTGGCCTGCTTTCTCACTAAGCAGTTTTCCTCACTTTGTGCCTGCATTGTATGTGAATGAGTGTTTGTGCGGTTGTGAGGGTGTGTGCTTTGTCAGTTTTGATGTAAGTGTTGCAGGTTTTTGTGTCATAGAAACAGCTTACAGTTTTATCCAAAGATGTGTAGTAGTATATTCAGATTGGTTCTTATAAGCACTCTCATCATTAAGTGTTTTCAAATCCAGAGTACAATAAGCAGGATCGGTATAAATTTACAGCGTTGTCAGGTTAGTTAATGTGCATTGCAATCCCAAATATTATTTTCTCTTTTAAAAATAAAATGTAAAAATAAAAAGTCCTGCAAGTTTGAAATAATATACCTAGAAATAATTGATCCAGTTTTGTTGTACCTGACTATTTTGAACACCTTTTGAATTTGACTGGCTTATTATCCATTTAATCTTGATATAAAATTAATTTCTTTGCAAAATATTTACCTTACAGTTTATTTTTCATGTACTCCATAAACATTTATTTACCATACACCAAGCAACACTTGAAGTGATACCATCTACTCTTGTCTGTGATTTTTAATTTTCTTAGATTTAAGTATAATATTACTTGAAAACAAATGCATTGCTCATGTGAAGTACAACCAATTTGGAATGCTTGCAAACTGAAATCAATTCACGAGTATGCATGAGAATGATGACCTTCTCAATTATAATGTATAAAAGAAGTCTTTTCAGATCTATAAAACATTGAAAAGGCAGAAAAACTCATCTAGATATCTAAATATCGTTTCACAAAGTTTATGCGCAAAATAGTTAAAAATTGGGTGGCCACTTCTTTAGACCTTATTCAGTTGAAGCCTTACATTCTTAAAGATTGCATAATTATTGCCATAGTATAGCTTTGGTTTTGAGAAATGCTGACACAGGCCAGATTATGCTTTATGTTAACAGCTGTCTTATATACTTGAGGTTGTCATATGTTTTATGGGCTTATGTACATGACTGCTGTTAATATCTTTCTCTGAGTCCCAGTCTGGAATTCTTTAAAGATGGACTTAGAACCTAGTGGTCTGTTGTATGCACATTATGAAAAAAATATTAAAAAACCTCATTATGTTCATAATTGAATTATAAACCACTTTTTATCCGAAACAATGATCTGTGCATTATTATGTTGTGGCTGTGTGTGCATTGTTACATAGTAAATTTGTCATTCCTGGAATGCAAATTAAGTTCATGGCTTATAACCCATAATATTATATATGCTGACTCTCAGGTTTTTTTTGAAACCACAAGACTGGGTTAGATGTTATGTTAGAATGACAAAAGTAGAACAAAAGTGTGGGTGTAAGGGTGTAAATGAGGCCTACTAAGAGTAAGAAATGTTTTATGTTGGAAAAAATCTGTCCCCATGCATATATTCAAAACATTTTTTTCCAGATAATCTGATTTTACTTTTTATTGATGTTATTTTAAGGGAAAAATTGCAAAATCGGTAAATATTTGTAGTATGCAGAGGTTAAGTTATTCTAGTTATGTTATGTGTTAAAGTAACTGTTCAGCTGTTATGGGTGTTGCTATAAATGTTAAATCTGTGGCTGAGCTTCACATTCTTACTAAAAGATGTTATTAAAAAACTGATGTTAGTGTTAAGGAAGAGCTGACACAAAGACTGTTCTGGAGTATGTTATTTCATGTTTTTAAACCTGCTGCTGTTTGTAACAAAACAAAAAAAAAAACCCAAAAAACAAACAAACAAACAAACAAACAAACAAAACAAAAACATTTGAATAGGTGCATCGATAGTCCGGCGGTGATTGGTTAGGGGAATGTAAGAGCAGAGCTGAGATGGGACGACAGACGTACTGGAGATTGGAGCAGCATTACTATTTAGAACCACCTCAAAGCTCTTATGAGCTGAAAACTAGATTGACGTGGGAAGGGGCGCAGCGCTGGCATTACTGGTCAAGCTGTGAAGAATAAAGGACGCGATACTTGTTGGCGCTATTCCTGGGTCTGATCGAGTGCATGAGAGGAAGTTTACCTTTCGCCACCATCACACCCCCTCCACTCGGTTACACTTTGTTCAAACTTAATAACAATAATGGGTATTTGTAATGTGCAGCGCCACGACCAAGATAGGTCGCACTCGCTGCGCAGACCAGGTAGAATGGGCTCACGCTGCAACATCTTTACATAGTCTTCAGTAATTACTGCAAAGTTGAAATATTTTAATTAGTGATTTGATTGCCTGCTCACATTTTCCCCTTTGTATCGTTCATTGTTCTTAAGGAGAGACGTCATCGATTAAACATATTTATCTTGAGTTTTATTAGACCTTAGGCGCTATTGATTGTTTTAGCTATTTGAAGAGGTACTGTTACAAAACTTCTTTGTGCAACGGAAGTTTTGAAACCATTGATCATGATGCGGTAGATAATATATAGCTAGTTTTCAAAGATCTCATCTATTTCTAAAAGTTACATATATATAGAGAGAGACATAAGGCATAGCTAATGGCACTACATGCATGACGTTTAGCACTTATAAAAATCTTTAACGTGACTTTGGGGTGGAGGAAGGAATCCACTACACTGTTTCTTTGACTTTACTCCGGCTGCTTTATAATGTAGTCACAGACATAGGAAACTGGCACATGTGCAAGACACTGAATAGGACGCCTACCGTTGCGTTTTTGTTTTGTTTTTTTAAGTTTTGCTCAACGTTATGGCTTTCGCTTGAGAAGAAAGAACACCAGACATTTGAGAGAAAGGGCAGAGGGAGTGGAAGATGTTCTCTCTACTCCGTTCTTTTGAGGAGATGATTAAGAAATCAGAACCTGTGCGCAGCCAAGGTGATGTACAATTCAAAGGTGATGTCGATCTTAGCTGTTAACGCTTGCGTCCGTGGTTCTGGGCGAACCGACAGACGGGGGTCGGCTACAAATAATTCAGTGTGCAACTGGTAATCGACTTCGGGTCTTGACAATAGCCCATTGCTTGCAGAGCCACGAAAGTTGATCACTTGTATATCTTATGAAGCGATCAGCTTAATTAGAGTTTTTTTAAAGAATGTTTTTTTTTTGACCGATTTTTTTTTTTTGCAAGTAAGGGTATGGGATCATTAGATTGTGAGCGCGAGATATGCAAGCTCTTGATATTGGGGAAGCGAATTGCCGAGTATTTAGAGTACTGCCGTCCGCAAGAAACGCGCCAGTTCGATACCCGTGTGGCTCAGCAAATTTACCCGAGGAATGGGTACATGACTCCATAGAGGGTCGGGTAAGGCAGTGAGGGAGAGGAGATGAACACACTCACATAAAGCTGACCCCGAGAAAAGTGAGGTCTCTAACACCTCACTCTCCAGTGACCTAAGAAAGGTTAGGGTACGAGCTTTACCTTTTTTAAAAAAAAAAAAAAAAATCTATCAATACAAGTCTCCTGATTTTTAAAGTAAAACATTTTATAAATAATAGAAAGCAATAAAATAATTTTAGAACCAATTGAATGTTCCATCCAATAATAATGAGATTAAAGTCTTGTAACCGAAAACGTAGCCAAACAACCTTAAGAAAGCCTCCAATTGTCATCTTCTCAGACGGACATACATGCTAATTCGTAATACATGATTTATACATTCCAAGAGTCGTGGCTCTCGCAGGAGTAATGGCTTACTGTTCTGAGTAATCGAAAGACGAAGTCGATTCTTGTACAAGCAGTAATGATTATGGCAACGTTCATCATAAATCATTTCCAGCCCTCATCCCCTACACACACACACGCTGAAGTCAGTATGTCGACGAGGGCCCACGTTTTTCACGATCTTATTTGCCACGAGCTACACTCAGCAACCTCTGTAAAAACGAGTAAGATGCTGTGTAGTTGCTCCTTTCGGCCTGTGATGCGCCAAGGCGACCAAGAATCGGACTGGAACTGGTACAGATATAGTGCACAGAGAGTGAGAAGTCATCGGTGATTACAACGATGGCCAGCAAACGCTAAGATTTGCTACTTCAGAGTTATTTTCATGTTAGGATAGGGATAGCTTATTTGCAAGCTGCTGCAAAGTTATGCTTGTATTAGAGAATTAGGACATGCAGTATGCTTTGTAAGCGCTAGAAGTACATGTATATGTTTTAATACGAGCAAAACTGAAGATTTAAGTCTCGGAGTTAATGAATCAAAAGGCTCTTCTTTCCGCGCGTCCGCGAGCGCTCGCGCGCGTGTATGTGTGATTGAGCGAGAGAGAGAGAGAAGCATGCAAACATGCTCAGGCTTTTCTGAAAGGAAAAAAATGTATGTTTCCTTTTCACCTTTGAGAGAAAAAAAGAGTTAAATCTTAGATGTGAAAAGTAGAAAGCAAACATCGGTGGGAGGAAACATATTTAAATAATTCTATGAAGAACACGTGATTATACTAAAATGCTATAAGCAAATGCTAAACAAATCAGAGCACCAGCCAGTCATTGACACATCTCATTTAGAGCGTGAATGACGAAGTCAAGAAACGGTCCCAGTGTTCTAATAATTACCCAAGAAGTCTGCCCTGGGACACACAAGTGGAAATTTCGGAGCGCATGAAATTGCTTTTAATGCTTAAGAGAAAACTATAATTAGGTATTGTGAAGGCCTTGTTGCATCGTGGTGGAATAAATACAGTTTGTGACTTGCAATCCAGACAGCTTTATTAGACTGGCGGCTCTGAAGTGCTGTTGGATGTTTGGAGCATGTCCGCTATTTTAAGAGATTCAGCCAATTTCATGGTGACCTTCAGGTCAGACGGTAAAGCTATTCCTGTCAGGTGTGTCGCAAGCTGGACCTACGGATCGATGGTTTTTTTTAAAGAAAGGCTGATTTTCTGCTTTACGCAACATTGGTGTCATCAGTATGGTTTACTTTAGATATAATGTTTCGGTGAAGTATTTCTTGTTTATTGTTGAATTTTATTTTGTTCTGTCTTGTAATAAGCATAAAAAGTCTTGACTGATTTGGTATTTCGAAAATTTGACCTGCAGACATTAAAAACAACAGCATTTGTTTTCGTGCTACAGTAACGTCACTAAAAGCACCAGCAGACTACTGTATCTCAATTTTATACATTATTTTTGAATGGAACTCAGTGGTTTTAGTGCTACAATTCAATGCATGCCTGTATCACTGGGTTATATGACATCTGCACGAGAGTACATCAGGACCGTTTCTTACGCTGCGTAAGAATGCTGTAAGTAATATTGGCCGTTGCTTTGATTTGGTTTGGCTTTTAATCGTTGCTTTTTACTTTTTTATTTATAATAATGTGTGTTTACCTATTTACTCATAATATAAGTTGAAGGTGACAGGAGGCAATGCCAATTTACGACGAGTTCAACTCGACATTATTTCAGGGTAGTGGAAGAAGAGAAACTTGTCGTAAGAACTTGGCAGATGTATTTGCCTTTGAAGTAAGGTACATGTTACTACTTAGAAAGACTTATGCAGCGTGTCCCCTCTCCCATTCCAAGTTTGGCTTCCGTTGGTTTAGGTCCACAGTAATTGTTCTAATGTTCTAAGAGTCCATCTGCGTAAGGTCGAAAGAACTCAACTGATGGGCGATTTGCTTGTAAGACAGTTTCGTTTTCGTGGATTTTCACCTGAGTTTCTTCTAATCTGTTTTTTTAAGACGCGACAGGCCCCATAGAAATACAGAAATACAGTGTAGGAATACATGCTGGAACTAATGCAGAGAAGCTGCAAATTCTAGGTTGTGAATATCGTTCAGCGTGTTCTTTTACTGCTTTGTTGGCTCGGTTTTTCACCCTTGGCCTTAACTACCCTTTCCTTTGTCGATTTTGATAGCAGATGTTAAATTTTATAGTGTTTGTATCACGGGTTTAACATGTTTATTTATTGATAATGTCAAGACCTTTTTCGTCACACCGAGATATAATGATAAAGGAAATGTGAGCAGCAGCACGACGCTTAACTCTGGACTGGTTGCATGATTCTTCGCGAAACATTTTGGAATATCTAAGCAGGCATGTCTTTTCTTTGCTTTTTCTCTGAGATCTGATACACAGTTATGGTTTCTTTATATCTAGAGTTCTAAATCAACCCCCCCCCCAAAAAAAAAGGAAAATAAATCCAAGTTATCGAGTTAATGAAGCATAATACTATTACTACTATTAGTAACAAAACGGTTATGCAGCACTTTTCCCCAATATGAGCAGGGGAAGAGCACACATCTTTTTAGGTTAGGCATCGAACGCGTGAACACGAGGCACACGAACACTCAAACAGCGAGACACTCATACACCGGAGTACCTGGGGAAAAACCCACCGATGATAAGCCTTGTAAGTAAAGAGAGATGCAAGCTAGCGAAAGGACACTGTACTACGAAAGACAATATACGATCACGAGAAGTGATTTTTAAGTCGTTAACTTCCCTCCCTATTGATGATTATTATATCACAAAAGGCTTTGTCCTCATTTCCACTACTGCTGTTGAATCGCCAGCTGTTAGCCTATCTGAAATGATGTCCTTGATATGCCTATCAGCAGACCTGAACAGAAAAACATGCTGCCAGTTAACTGCAGGTCTTTATTATGCCACTGTGACAGATGAATGATGACTCACGTTTACTCAGGGGTGACTGATATTCTATAACGGACAAGCTGTTATGTTGTAATTTTTAGCTTAGCACTTGTGGCGAAACAAATTAAAAATTAATCTCAGAATAAAGAGCAACCATAGCAACAGCATGCGTTAACAGGGTGGTTAGTGCAGTCTTATTTTCTCTGAAAAACCGACGAGGCTGATATATCTGGTTTAACCAGATATTTTTCTAGTAGATATTTTAACACTTTGTGTTCTTATAGTATACATGCTTACATATTGTGGAATATCACATCTAAAGTGTGATGAAACTGCTGAACATTTATTGTACTTCAGTCTTACGCTGAAAGCCTTGTGTGGTCATACGGTTTTTTTTTGTTTTTTGTTTTTTTTTTAGTGTTTGTACGAGCGTGTTTGAAAGATGCACGCAAAAGAAATGTGTATTTAGCGAGTAACTAAGCGTATGGCATTCTTGGTGTGCTACCAGGTGCACTTGAAATCTTAGGTAGCTTTCACCGCTTTTTTGTATAAATAATTACAGAAAATTACAAAACAAACACGTATTGAGAACGAAGAAGCGAAGGACACATATAGTCTATTGTACTTGTATGTAAAATATTATTTCCTATTAACTACAAGATTCACTCATTAGGGAACAAGGATTATATGGTCACAGCTAAGGAGGGGGAAATATTTGTGGGCCAATTTATATGTGTTGCAGTGTTTCTGTCCTTTAGATAAAATAACATCGGTACAAATAGTTTGATGATTGCTTCTTACAGTTTGAACTATTACAGAAGTATCATTCAGGAGGGAAGTATTTCGTGCAAACTTGTATTTCCTGGGCTTGAAACCAGTAGCAACGTAATTTTTAAAAAATACTCCAGGACAGGTCCAATGTGTTACTGCGGAGGAGCTTCTGTGACAACCGTAATCAAGACCGCGTACTTTTGCGTGTTCTCTTCTTAAAACACCTGTACATTGTTGGTGGTGGCAGGTCATCTGAAAGAAGCTAATGAAGATGTGCTGAGATTAAAGGCGCAGCCATGAACACTCGCAGGCATACAGACACTTGAGCGTGGCGGCAATGGGAAACAAAGAGAGAGAATACTGCAGTTGTCGTTAATCGGATACACTGCCATGTGCCATGGATCCATCGTCACGAACCCCATGCAAGAGTTGCGCCACAATTCACATGCGCTGTCAGGCGAGCAGTGTGTTCAGCGGCTCCAGCTCTAGTGATTTATCAGAACTCTTTCCCTAGCCAGATGATTTAGTTTCTCATTTGCGTAAAGCTTTTATACTTTTCGTAACCCTTTAAATTATTCGTAACACTGGTCCATCAGTTCACTGTTCACAACTTTCAATAATTCCGTTTTCATCTCATTGCCATGTATTCACTATCTTCTTATCATCTCATGAATTATGAGAATACATTGTCTTTTATTCACGTTTTCCATGTTAGAGAGTAAAAGTTGTTAATGTCATGTGCTTTGTCGGTTCTAGCGACGAAATTGAAAATTTGCAGTAGAGAAAAACACGGCTGGTTCGTTTTCTGGACATTGCGGACAGGGACTGTAGTGACATTAAGTTTCTCCTCGCTGTAGCCCGATAATGCCACATGTTCCCATCAAATGATAGGTAGTGAGAAGGTCGCAGTGCATAATCACTACCGATTTTTTTCCTTTTTATTATTGTTGTAGACGATCTGTTAAAACTGGAATAGAAGTCATGCCATTTGTAGTGGCTGATGTGGTGGTGACGATGACGAGGATTCCTTGATAGCTTAAAGCACATTGAATTATTTTTATTCTTAAACATATTTTGTCTTTGATCTGCAATTTACAATTTTCTTTTAGACTGTCACAACTGTAGATATTATGTGTTTTAAGAAGCACAAGAAGTTGTATACGAAGGCGACATCCATCTTCCCCCCGCCACCCCCCCCCCCCCCCCTGCACGAATAGGGTTCATCGTTTACCATGTTTAAAATTCAGTAGATAGCCGTGTAGATTTTTTGTGAGGCCACACCCAAAGTTTGTAAGAATTAATCATATGGACCGAGCTGGTGAAATGCCGCCGAGTCACAGAAGATAGTGAAATAACACTAAATATGTTTGCATGTCTGTGTTTTAGAGAGACGCAAAGTTGCAGACATTGTGACCATGTAGATGTCATTTTTACAACATTGACCAACCAAAACACACTGTATCGGTAACATTTAATACGGGGTAAATACGCTATATAAATCTTACATTATTATTAACAGCCCACTGATTTTTTTTCCAACAGGCGTTTTCGCTTGACGAGGCTGTGGAGGATGTGGATCCTGATCGTGTACTAGAGATGGTTTCATCGTGCAGCATTCATAGCCAGGAGCCGCCGCTCAGTCCAGAGCAGGTCAGTATCCTTCAGTTCGTTCTTTCGTTTATTTGATTCTATCCTCCGCCCACTTCTTCTGACCTTGCAAGTGTTAGTCATCACACACTCAAGTAAAAAAAACAAAAAACAAAAAAACAAAAGCAAAACAAAACAAAAAAACCAGGAATTGCAATAAAGTAATACAGTGTAATGAAAAAAGTGCGCACAGTGTGTACACTTCTTTCACGAACATAGCTACATTCCGTTCTAAACGTTCTAAAATGTGTTAATTCAATATTGAAATGTGCGTACATGTGTTTATTTACGGGTTTTATTAGAAGCTGGTATTATTCTTGAAATTAAAGGAGAACAGTTATGGATATCAAACGTTGTAGATGCTGTGAACTCCGTTACTGAGTGAAGATAAATTGTTCTTGTTCAGAGGAATGCAAAATCATTTATAATGTCTCATGAAAAAGTTATAGTGTGAAAGATTTGACAATTTGTTAAGAAAAGCAAGACAGAAACCATCATGGAATATAGCAAAGGCACAGTAAAACAACAATAGGAAACAAAATTCAAATCCACTCACAGTCACATTAACTTATTTTCAGGGAAATATTACCCCAGGAAATCAGTTTTTCACGGACAAGGGCGTGAAATTGCTTTTCTATACCTCTGTAGATGATAAAAAGGGTCTTATGCTCAGAATCGTGGGGAAAACTGAGTGCCTTTTGTTCTATATGCACTTTTAAAAATCTATGCAAATGCACGTGTGATGATGCGACAATGGCAGATCTCACAATCACATTAGCTTATTTATTATAATGGAAAATATCACCGCAGGAAATCAATTTTTCAAGATCAATGTCGTAACATTCTATTTCTATGCCTTTGTATATCTGAGCCTCTGGACAGATAAAAAGGGTCTTATGCTGAGACTCGTGAGGAAAGCTGACTGCATTTTGTTTTATATGGACTTTTAAAAATCTATAACAGCACAGATAGAGAACTAGAAGCAAATTATTCCTTTACTATTGCGTGTGCGGACGTTTTGCCGACGGACGTTTCTCCGCCGGACGTTTCGGAGCCGGACGTTTTGTCGACTGGACGTTTCGCCGCTGGACGTTTCGGAGTCGGACGTTTTGCCGACTGGCTTTTCGCCGCCGGACGTTTCGCCGCATTATGTCAGAGAAAGAGAGAGAGCTTACTTACTTCTCAAAGAATGAAAGTAACTACTAGATTACACAATAATTCTTTATTTCAAACAAATTTTACACACAGACTTCACAGACAGTTCACTTTGATTGTCACAGATTATGCGCAACAGCTTTGAGAAAAAACATTGATACAATGGCGAGAGAAATGTGTGAGCTAACGGTTCACATGAGGAGGGATAGTGAGAGAGAGTTCACTGATACATTGATACAATGGCGAGAGAAATGTGTGAGCTAAGGGGCGTCACACACTTGACTTCGGCTAAAGGTCCCCCCTGAAATGCCGAAATGAAGTGCCCCGCGCCGAAACGTCCGGCGGCGAAACGCCGGTCGGCAAAAGGTCCGACTCCGAAACGTCCAGCGGCGAAACGTCCAGTCGACAAAACGTCCGGCTCCGAAACGTCCGGCGGCGAAACGTCCGTCGGCGAAAAGTCCGTGTACCTACTATTGGCCTCTAAACTAGAACAGTTTACGAACTAGAACGAACTCGGGCCTTTGTGTGTGAGAGAGAGAGGGAAGAGAAAGAGAAGTTGAATCTGACTCATTATTAGACAGTTGATAGATTGATGCAACAGCAACAAGTTTATGTACCAGACAGTTATAATATAAAAGAAATAATGGCGTGTAACAGCTCGTGAAATGTAGAAAAAAATATATGTATCTAAAAATATAAATGGAAAAACAATAGGCCTGGTACGCTGTTTTGCATTTTTGAAAACGTATCATTTGGTCTTCACACAACCTATCAGTCAAGCCAGCAGATATAGAAGTCATGCTAATCAAGGGAAAACAAGTGAAATGCTTATATCGACCGGAAAAGCTATAGACCCAAAGCGACTCCTAACAAAGTGTGTAGAGAGCGGCAAGAACACTGCTTTGTAGAAGTCGGAGGACACATGTAACCTAAGTAGCAGAGGACATTTTCGTCGTAAAAATACAAAAATTTCCCCATCAAAGCTGCTGTTCATTAATTGAAAATTTTTGTTATAGATACCTAAATATATAGAATGCACGCTGTAAAAATTGTTGACAGGGTTTGACACCGTTCTCTCAGTGACAACAACCTCAAAACACGTTGGTTTTTCAAACACATTAACTGCAATGAAGGCACAAACGCATAGTGTCAGCAGTATTGTATAAACAGAACACACGATAGTGTGATTTCCATCATGTCGAGGAACCGGTGTAAAGTGATCTCACCACAAGAATGCACCAGCTGTTCATGCGTAGGGCGGCAGTAACATTGCACGTTGCCAGAAGTATTGTCATTGGTCGAGAACGCCTGGCACTTACAAAGTAAACGCTAAAGACTTTTTTTTTTTAGCCCAACCTGTGCTTGTTACCGTATGCTGGCATAAGGACAGGTGAAACCAACCTGTGATTCAGTGACCTTCTGTACATGATTCCATTCCAGACATTTTCTGTTTACACTCAGCTCTCTACAAGAGATAGAAATTGGAAGTTTGATGTTGTCTATCATGATTGTCTAGATTGTGAATATACTAACCAATTATTAAAATTTCAAAATATATAGTCATATCAAGTGCAGCAGACCCATCGTCTAGACACATTTTAACAATAAAATCTAATAAAGCATTTTGTTTAGGTTAATAAGGGTTTTATTTCATTCTAAAGATAGCATATACTGTATTGTTGGTATGTAGTAAGATAATTCATGAAGCTCGATAGTGGATGATACTGAACAGAAGAACAACTATTTTCACATTGCGATTGGTCTTGCGTCGGCATTTGTTCCGGCCAAGTGAATGAGTCAGCAAGCGTTTGCATGTGCCAACGAGACAAAATGTGCGGCCGTGCGTTGGCGCATGTTAGGAGGTTGATTCCTTTTTTTTTTGGTAACTATATCAGTTTTCCATCTAAACCCCATGTTGCAGATAAACCAACAGATAACATGTTTTCCGTTCGTTTCACTCGTGTGACACATTGGCCAGAAATCTGGCAAGCAGATATGCAGATGCTTTGTTTTGGAGATTAAGACACGAACCCTAACGTCAACATCAGTCTCGTGAAATGTTTACAGAACAAACATAACACGTTTGCTGAGTAAGTTGTGCATGTTTTATAGGATTCTGAATAAGATAAATAAGTTTCCCAAATGATGTCTTGGAAAATGTTATCTTATCCCCTTCTCCACATAGAATTTTGCTGTTGTTGTTGTTGTTATTGTTGTTGTTGTTGTTTTATTTGGTACGAAGTAAAAGTTAGACGTTGATAAAATGTAGATGATTTCTAGGATAAATCCGATAACATTCACAGACTGTGGAATCTAAGGTTTGGAAGCACTGTGGGCGATCGTTTTGGCAATTTTTACGAGCAGCATGGCTTTTTCCATCGAAAGCATCTCACATAACCCAGCGTGTTAATGGCGTTGCAATCGATAAATGACGAATATCCTTTACGGATAAGCAGCCAGTAAGAACAGAATAAAGGTAAGGAACTAGCATAATGCAGTCCATCTGAACCAGTTCTCGTCTACAGTGCACTTCGTTAGCTATTACGTTTTGGAGCGAAGGACGGAGAAGGGGAAATAATTTTTGTTCACACACTGATGTTGAAGAAAAAAATAATAAAGTTGCCGAAGAACCACTAGAAAAAAACATTTTTAAAAACCCGCTCGTGAGGCAGTACGGTGAGTGACTAGGAATGAAGAAAAGTATTTTTATAAGCCGTGCGACAAAGTGCAGCAGTCCTTATCCTCTCTTTGTAACATCTTCCGCTACTTTCTCTCTCTCTGAATGTCTGAATACACTTCTTTCTTAAGGGTTGGGTGGCACTGTTTCTTTACTCTTCTAACCGGAAATATAATTCTCGACTGTGTGCTGGTGGTCCGAAATTACAGATGAAGGCTTGATATAGTGTTGCTTAAATGGAGGAGGAGAGGGGATGCAGCGATATTTTTATATTATTTTAAATTTAAAATCTTCTAATGCCGAGTCTTGTAAATTCACGTGATTTGTATCTTGCAACGTTCTTTCTAAATTGGTCTTGTAAAGCTGTCTTCTGCAAGGACAACTAAATAATTCATTGTCATACATGGTTTTGCAAACACGAATGTTTTCAGAATGCTCACGAACAATTTTTATTTGCTGCTAGGTAGGAAGCCAAGAAACTGCACACAGAGACTTCAGGCTTCTTATTGGCAAGATTTGAAAAATGCGATAGAAAATGAATCCTTAATGCTGACATTAAAGCATGAATTGTTGCTGTAACTTGTATTTGTAAGTTCGAGTTATAGTTTATCAATAATTCGAAGCAAATTTGTCCCACGGTTTGCAGATGTTTCAAGTACAGTTTCAATAGGTTATCTCGTCACCGTGTTTCTCGTTAACTCCCATTCTTGCTATACATTTTCCCCAGTTATGGACCCTATGCCCACTTTTTGTCGCTATTCTCGCCTCTTGCATAACATCTGTTGGGCGGATGTCGGTGAGTAACAGGACTGTATTTCTCACCACTGCCATACTGTTTTAATACTTGCTGTAAAGGAACGCCCAGGTCTTGGGTAGAGTGGATTGTCTTACCTTGTCTGCCGAATCATTCATATCCACAGAACTTAGAAGTGTGGCCTGTCTGCGTCATAAACGATGATCATCTTTCTGTGTTTGTTTTACTTTGATTATCGCATTGCCCGAATTCCTGGAAAAGTCTGGCGGTTTCATTTCTTCTTAAGAGACACCGGTGTGCTTTACTAGTTCAGGGGCCGTATTCATGAAGTGAAGATAAGTCGTTATCCGGGGTAAAATGGGAAATAAAATGTCTTTCTCCGAAGTTACGAGGCTTTGTCCAGACCCTCATATATTGCTTTATGTTACTTTTCCCGATGGAGATCTTTGCCACTAATTTAAAGTTAAGACACCAAGGGTAAAGCAATCTCCGCGGAGTCTGAACGCCACTCTTTTCACTACGGAGACAAGACAAGACGGTGTCTGGCCATTTGATTTACCCTAGAACGACGACTTACTTTTGCTTCATGAATACGGCCCCAGGACTGATGTGGAGTTTCCCTGCTTTCTTCAGTGCTCGTGACACGCTAGCCACTCAGCACCAACTGCCTGGTTGCCTGATTGATCGGGTTTGATCTTGAGGACTTCGTATGAGTAGGTCGCTGGCTGCTTTTCAACGGACCAGACGGTGATATGGAAATGAAAACAGCCTCTTGTTGAGTTGGCCAGTGTGCGTAGTGGTGGCAACCTTTTCTGGGGCATTAATATTCTTCTCGTAACTTTCGAAGCAACTGAAAGCGTGACATGTTGTCTGTTGCATTAATGACATGGAGTGTCCAACAGTGAACGGTTCCAACAATCGATACTTACAAACATGCAGGATTTTTATCTACACTGAAATAACTCTCAAACTTCCTTGAACTTTTCGACCACATGAGCTAGCAGACCTTACTTTACAGACCCTCACTTTACGACTGGCCAAACTGCTGAGATGTTTTTCACATTCCGTTTTCACCAACGATCATACAAACCAGTTGGTTTTTATCCCTGTTTGATCAGCTTTTTTTTTTTCTCTTCATGTATTCGTGTATTCACGTGTGCCTGTTGGTTTTTACATGCGTATCCATCTTTGCGATGTAGTTTCGTGACCACGAAAATTAAGATGAACTACAATTATAATTGCAAACAAAACTATAAAAATGAGACATTCTTCCTTAAAAGTATCCTAATATTAAATTGTTTGAGTGTTAAAAAAAAAACCTAAGTCGTTATTCAGACAAAGGCATTGCAGGTCAGAAAAAGTTTCAAAATTTATGGAGATAAGACAAATGAAATGGCACCATAATTCTTCGTTATTTCCGCATTTCAACACACCATATAGTGACCCCTCAGGACTGATACACTTTCTTGAAGTATTTCTTTATGCTGATTTATTCTAGAATCGAAAGAAGGCAGAAAGCAAGAAAATGGAAGACTGTGTGATAGAACTGGGATACATACTTTCATCTCGCACCTGAAAGGATCTTGTTAAACCAATTTGACAAGCAGGTTACCAAGTACATGACAGATATTTTTGCAGGGTATATATGTAGATGTCGGATTCATATTTACAGAGAAAATATTGATTATCCATACTCACAATCCTCTAAGCAGCTTCCGCATTTGATTATTTTTTTACGAGCACGCGCAGCACAATCAGTTAGTGACGCCATCTCACAAGGAGAGTTCTGGGCTGGAATCAACGTCGAGAATGTGGTGTTGTATCAAACATAATCTACTCAAAGAATTTCTGGAGAAATGCACGACTTAAGATTTTGATTTGTGTGAAGGCGATGGAAGAAGGAAAATAATAAAAGACAATGGAAGGAATCGTAGAAGTATAAAGCAAAACGGATTTAAAAGATGTTACACCGAATGAAGTTTGGCCCCTGCTACTCGGCGATTGATCTGACTTGGAATGAATGAATCATCCGGAGACTAACAAGTAAATGTGCAAGCTTTTGAGTATTTTGCAACCTGTAAGATGGTAATATTTGTTGGAATGTAGTACGCTGTTCAGAAAACTTGATGCTTCAACCAATTACTTAAATAAAATGTTTGGCCGGAACCTGACGAGCAATTGTAGGAATCGCCGTGACCATGCCCACGTTCGGTCTATTGTGCCGACAGTTATTCATAGGTGGCAAGCAGATCGACCTAATCCCGAAAACCTACCGGACAGAAAGGAAGTAGGAACATCCGCGGAGAACCAACAGCAGCTTTTATCGTGCGAGGGTATCATGTGGGTGGCCGTTACAATATTGTATACGCAAGACAAAGAGGCACATCGTATGTTGTCTGAAGCCTGCCTCTCCTGCTGACAGATTATTTACTATGGCTTCACGGCTTCACATTGGAGATTCAGAGGTTAATCATTCTGTCAACCATCTTAGTCTGGTTTCGGTGACAGTGTTTTAAACTTGTGGTGTGGGGATGTGTGTGTGAGAGGCTGGTAGTACCGCATTATCAATAAACGGCCCGCGGGTTCCATTTCCATTGCAGCTTTGATTTGGTCAGCAAGCGCACCGAGTGCTGACAACCTGTCAGGCGAAGGGACAACAACTTTACAACGTTACTAGTATAAAAAAGAGTAAACACCTAGACTTAAAAGAGTTTCGTAGCCCGGGCAGTGTATTCACTGCTGCCTAGTATAGAGAATGAAGAGAAAGACGATCTCATCGAATAAAGGATAACAACCATAAACGCAAATTTACAGACATTGCTGCCTTTCGCCTTTAATGGATCTATATTTTATTTTAACCATTTGACAAAAATTTGCTGTTGAAGAAAATACAAGAAATAATTTTCAGAGATGATGTCTGTGTCATAGGTGAGTAAATCCGGCCACCATACATTATAATCTACAAGCCTGGTTTTGCTTGGGTTGCATTCTGCCGGTAAATCTTCGACTGTGATGCTATTGTCCATGTTTGATTTATCGTTTCATTTGAGTTAAACTTATTCATGCTCAACGTCAGTGTAACAAAATAGTGAATCACTTATACTCTTGATGTCCCTTCCCTAATCTGACAACTCATTTTCGGCTACGGATGCACCTTCTCCCTCCATCACTCCTTCCACGTCTCCCTCTCTCTGCCATCGGTACTGTCTCAAAGTACGATGTTTTTAGTCCACGTTTGTTCTGTAAGTCCCTCTATGTCGCAATACCGGTAACATCTTAGAACGGTAAAAATAAACATGCTATGGACAAACTTACACTTTCTTAACACAGCCCATGACCAATCCATTGTCGAAAGGAATATTTAAAAAATATTATACGATACATACTCAAAACATAAAATACTAGCATACTACTGAAGATGGACGTGAGTTGTGTTTTGTGCCAGCAACACTTTCTTTTTGGAAACTGAAGTTGATTCGATCTGAGCCTACAGTAACACGCAGTAATGATTAAGACAGCAAAAATGCGACCTTCATGGGGCCTTATGCCATTAAGTAAACATCACCCTGAGTTTAACTTCAGCTGTACGAACAACAGTCAACAGCTGGCTGCAGGCGAGCCTTTGTGCCCATAAAAACGAATCATAGGAAACTGTGCGAGTAAAAATGAAATTACACCTTGTGCGTGCTTGCCCATATCCTTATCACCTCAATTTCTCGCTAGCTCTTTCCTTTGGTGGACATGCCAGAAACAAATGAATACGAGCGCATGACACACATACAAAACTAGGTGCGCGCGCGCACACGTACACCTATATGGAGGTACGAGATAGCTAGGGAGCTACTTGAAGTTTTGTAACATACAGCCGACAACCAAAACTGGGAAGCCAGTTCTAGCACTTTCGTTGATGCAAACAGTCCCTCATTTTCGCTTGTTGCACGACTGAGTTTTGAGAATGCTGACAGGAATCCCTCTCCTGCTATGCTCTCCGATGCTCAATCGTATTTTAACTCTTTGATGCATATCCCGTGCCCACATGGTGCCCGCGCGTGTGTGCGTTGTATTCGCTCGTGCTCGCCTGGAGTAAATACAGAAAGTGTCAGATATGATGGGCCTGTGATACGTCACGGACTTCTACCGCCTGCAGTCTAGCTAAAGAGTGCGGAAGGTTAAATAAATTGTTTCCCTAGGGGAGGCGGTCCTGGCAGTACGCTGTCGTGCTGCGCAGGCTGTTTGCAGCTGTGGCAGACAATGGCGTAGTCGTTGTCGTCTGGCTGGCGTCGTCACGCTGACGTTGAACACGTGTCAGTGCTGCCATCGGGCAGTACTCAATTGACGTTAAATAGGTAAATGGTTGCCACTTCAAAGTTCACTCTTGTTCTTGATCCTCTATTCTAGGAAACATTGAAAATGGGTTTGCCGTTTTCTCGTATTTGCCTCATGAATCACCAGAAACATGCAGACTTTATCTTTTCGGGGATATATATCATAGATTGCTGGTGATTGACATAATGCAACCGGCATTAGTGACTGGGAAATGTTGATGTAACGCTTATTTTCAGCAGATGCAGGTACAATTCTCATGTATAGCACAGTACAGTGTAGTATAGTGGTAAAATATAGAGCGCTCACGAGCAAACAAAATCAGAGGGGGAAAAAAAAACACCCCCGGAATTGGTTTCTCGGAGTTGAATGACAATCATTTGCATATGTTGGGATTTCATTTAAAAGAGACCTGAATGTAACATTTTAAATCGCAGTTTTATTTATTACCGTCGGAAACCCAGTAGCTAAACTTAATGCGCTCTGATAGGCGCGCTGTTGGATTTTGACGCAACCTGCCATTCCTTTCTAGTTTGAGACAGGATGTATTTTTCATTCAGGTAATCTCACTGATGTTTGAACTATCTCACTAATGCAGTCTTCTGCTACTCCAGACTACAACATTGACTGACGGTAGAGCGATGAAATAGTAATGTCATGCTTCTCGGACGATTAAGTCGCCTATAGTGGATGCATGGCGTGAATCCGAAGCTGACATGTTTATATTAACTTCCGGTCTCTTGCCTGACGGTTTATTTCTAAAACGCAAGGACGACAACGCCCGTCTGAGAGTTTACCAGTTTGTATTGATTTTGTGAAGGAGATAAAGTTCTTTTAATTTTAATTCCAGAAATTTTAGTATGCTAAAACAATGTGTGATTGACAGGAACAGATTTTCTTCTATGACAGTACGACATCCTTCACAGCATATTAGTGGAATCAGCCATTCAGCTGTAAGAACAAAACCTGGAGGAGTGGAACCCAGCTGTCACGCTTAGGGCATGTAATACTTTAATTATAAATTATATATAATTATGACAGATTGCTCTGTTAAAATTATTGATAAATTAATTTAGGACTGGTGTAAAAATCCTATACAAGCGATCAAGTAGGCACCCAAGATCGTCGAGGAGTTTCTGGCGTGAAGTCTAACATTTTACCAGATAAATTCATGACCTCTAAATAAATCACTGGATCTTCCAGTGACGATGAAAGGTTCACGAGAATCCAGATTGGATCGAAGTGGTTAGTGATCTGTGTGATAGGAATGGGAAGAAGTTGGTCGGAAGTGCAATGTTCAGTAAGTGGTTCAGACGGTGGGCGTCAGTCAAAAAATGGGAGTGACGGCAATTCATAACAGTAAGTGCGGTAACAGTAACTTACATAACAGTAAGTGCGGCTCAATGCGAGCTGCTGGTAACCATTGAGAGAGCGCATTTTTCACATCAGCGTACCGCACAACACCAGAACATGTTTCGACAATGAATTTTGAGTTTTGCAATGTTATATTGGTGACTAGGTTTTAAGAAATCGATGATGGAATAAATGTGGCGGAGAACTGCAAACATCATTGCCTGCTGTGAAAGCAGAACACGGCGAAGAGCACAAAGGTGACATAGCTTTGACAATCAGAGTCCCCGCTCAACGCTCCTAATTTGTCTCTATTTGATTCAAGCGAAGTTTTGGGGAAATTTTGTAGAGGGTTAGTGAGGAGACCGTCAGTTGGCTACGAAATTAAGCACCATGAAACGGTCATCTGAAGAAGTGGCCTGCATTAATTTTTACATTATTCTAAGTTTGTCTTGTGACTTGTTTGTCACACGTACACACCCAGTCTAAACCACCAGTACCCTCACCAGCGATGGCATTAGTCGCTCACTTTTCCACTGGGATTTCCTGACTGCTATGTGCGAGGTGTGGCGGGTTGGTTTGTAGGAAAGTGCTTGCGCCTATATGAGATTGTGTACCTTTGAAAAAGGGGTTGTGAAGGGAGGAAAAAACTGGAGTAACCAGATACACTTACTAACGGCTAACCTTGTGAACAGCTGCCACAGCAAATCAAACAAAAAAAAAAAAGAACCAAAAAAAAAATGTGTCCAGAAACAAGATCTGTAGCTATAGGTGAGCAAACTGTCTAGAGTTAACAGTCCGTTTAATGTGTGGTTTCATAGGCAAACAGGAATTATTATGGATGATTTGATTATCCGCACATGATTGTAATAATTTCTCAGGATTGTGTATGTGTTTTGCAAAACACCACGTTTTTAATAAAATCGGCATTGTATGTAAAAGTGGTAATTATTAAGATAACACTTTATTTATTCCAGAGGGCCATTCGATGCAAATCAGAAAGAATACCGGCAAAAATTCCTTGTCACACATTATTAAAATTGCATATATATATATAAATGCATGCAGCATATGCGTGCGTGTGCCAGCGTCGCTACTGTGCGCGTGTGAGTGCTCGTGGCATTGAGTGATACGAGGATGAGTAGTCTTACGCTCCATTCGACGTGTCGTTAAAATGCTCGAGCTAGACTTGAAAGGGAGCCACGTTTCTCAGTGTTCTCCGGGCAAGCTTTCCTTGCTGCTGTCCTGCAGGGCTATTTGCACAGGAAATCTGATCAATATGGAGCTACCACAAACTGAGCGGTTAGAGGCTAAAACTGTTTTGTTTCGCCCACGCCTGTCAATGTTAAACGCATTTACGAAAGAAGCGAACACCTCGGATTGAATACGCAAGTCGACCTTGCAGTCACCTCTGATATCCATCTAGTGAAGAGCAGCCACGTCTGCAAATACCTGACATTCAGTGCACGGTGCTGCCTTGTGGTCATCATTATTAATCCGCCATTTGAAACGCAGCAGGGTTGCCGCTGCGACCCTTACGGGGATTGTTTTCTTGTGTTGCATACTCGGAGGGCTACATTCGGGACATGCAAGTCTTTTCCTCCTTCTTCTCATCATAACCAACCCTTCTGCGGCTGCTGACAAATCATATTCCACTGAATATTAAAAGTTGAAGAATATTAACTTTATCTAAAAAGCTTAGCTTTGAAACAGATACATAAAAGAATCATTAAATGTTCTCCCCTTGTTCGACGCATGTACGTGACTATTACATGTACATTTTTGCACTGTTTCTTGTACTATAAACACATATTATCTACACATAAACCACGTATTATTACCTAAGTTATTATCATATAACAATTTTTAACAATAAATATTTTTTACACGTATTATATAAGTAGTATTATGCCAGCAGTATTGAATTCATGGACAGGTGTAATTCAACTACACTCATTCTGGACGTGCGCTTTCTTTCAACAGCAAAAATAAACTCTTTTTTTTGTCTGTACAGCTAGTAATATGATCGTTTCCTGGACAAAGCCCTCATACTGTATTCAGCTCCCACCTAAATGTATTTGAAACATACACCTAACACAAAGCGTGGTGATTCCAATGAATTCAATAACACACATAGCAAGCAACTTTACGACATCTTTAGTTCACTCCCGTGATCTACGATAAGGCTATTTAGTCCCTAGCTTGAGCGTCCATCAATCGAACCTATGACAGTCGTTAGCATGCAGTCATGTGCAGCAATAGGTCAGAACTATGCCTAAACAGCCTTTGTGTCTAACTTACCACTATGTTAATTCTACTTATAGTAGGGTTTACAACTTGTACTCAAAGAAAATGAGAAGAAGAAAAAAAAAAATCCACTGACCAAGGCGGTAGCAGCTCATCCACTACATGATACTCTCAGGCAATGAAAAGGAGAAGTGGCTTAAACCTAGACAAAAGCATTGACTAGACAAAAAAAGCCAAATCAACGCATCTGATGCCTGGTGGACGCTGTTATAAAGTGTATTGAGGGACCAAGTGCGGGATTACTCGTCATATATCTTGTTTGCGTCCATCGTCTCAGACAAGTGAGACCTTGTTGACTGACCAGAGCAATTATTGCCGTTAAAACACGCAATGATTTTCGAAAATCAGTTCCTTCGTAAAACGTTTTCACCACTCTTACATTTTACAGTACTTTTAGAGTCACATGGTAGTGCTCACTGTTAACATGACGGCTGTTGCATCGAGCTGGCGCGCCTAAAACCCCGCCAGTCGATCATTATCACGAGCTGATAGCACGTCGTCCTATATGGTCCTCGACAGTCATTACCACAACTTGATAGCATATCGAGGCCGGGTGCGCATCATGTCACTATAGGCGCTGGCTGGATGCCTAATGCGGGGCAGTCAGCTAAACTGCTCATAAAATGCGAGCTTTAAGTTTTTAACTGCCTGACTGACATACGTTAGCCATCTAGCTAGCGCTTAGAAGGTGCTGTGCACCCGGTCCCGTGTGCCAATAGTGCTTTTTGACCAGTCGGCTTACCACCGGTCGAGCCTGTTCGATCTGCTTTAGCTTTGCGGACCGTCGTTTTTCACTTTGTGTTGACCAGCAATCGCTGCTAATTCTGTATTCATTATTGTTCAGTCTGCAAATCTTTCAAGCGGTGTTACTATGTCGGCAGACTTATTTTGAATTTTAATACTCTTCCAATATTCAGGAGAACGCTTTTAATTTTTTCCATCCTAATTAACTCCCAGGTAGAATTTTCCCCCTGCTTCTATCCCAGTTCTTTCTCTCACTATGTAATTAGGCTTTCTTGTGCTGATAATCAGATTTGACATTTTAGGAGTGTATTTTGTTAATTTTCAAGGTTCCAAGGTATATCCAATTTGTGGATTCATCTTCTGGTCTGTCAACTACAGTCTTCGCGGTTTATTATGTTTCAGAGATTATAGAGATGCTATCACCAGGCACCAACTCTTCTTGTGATGTCTAGCATCTGTTACTCGAATATTTCTCTTTATTACCAGTTCTTTTAGTGTATCACTGTATTTGCATCTGTGATTTGACAAATATTTCTGTTAACATTTTATATTATCTTCTTGTTCCCATCCCCCCATTCTTCCATTCTTCATGGTTATTGGAATGTAAGCATAATTGCAGTAAGCAGTTCGTGGTTTTGGGTATCAACAGGGCTGACGAGAAGGGGAGGGGATCTGCTGTACCCTGGCCTGCAGATTTGTTGGTGGTCCGGCCTTGTTCTGTGGAATTTTTTCCTTCTTCTTTTCCTTTTCTTTTAAGGAAAAGTTGACGGAACATTCCTCGCTCTGGTTTTTTTTTTTTTATGGAGCGGGGTACACCACGTCTGATACTTTAATGTAATTTTTCCTCATTTGCTAACCACTCACGTGTAAACAACTTGCACTTTTCCTAATGTTTGTAGTCTACATATTATGTTACTGAATAAAATGTTGATATTGACAATCGATTTGTAAGCATACTGTTATATCCTGGGAAAATAATTTACGATTACAATTACAAGGGGCTCGGAGAGATTGTCTATCCTGAGACCCGAGCTGGCTCTCGGCGACCCTGGGTATCAAGTGATAAAATTTTAGGCTGCAGTTTAAAAAAACACTATTTTCCCTATCTCCCTCTGTGTACAGCAGGTGGCAGCAGGTAGACGCATGTTAGCCATGTGAGTAGCCCTCAGTCATATGGTTTGGTCTCTAGTGTACCATCCCACTCCTGCATTTTTTTAATATATACAAGAAATATAAAGTATTGAAATTTCATTGACCATTTGACGGTGATCCAAACTACCATGATAATGTAGCTTTACTCCTAACTGTGTGTGTTAAATGTCTGTATGAGTATGTATGCCTGCCCTTGTGATCAAAAGAAAAATTTCTGTCCTGGGTCTCCTCGACAGACAATAAAGTCTGATTTGATTTGGCGTTGGTTCTAAGTTGATTCTGAAGAAGGAATCTTATCATTTGTGTCTTACCGCCCACCACCACTCCAACCTTCCCATTGTTCAGCCGATCCAAATTTCTCTTATCTCTTCTCTCACCTTTTGTCTGCACTCCTAACACACATCACCATGTATAAATCCATTTCCTGATTATGAACAGTGTGAAGACGGCATTAAATAAAAGCTACCTCATATAGATTTGGAAAATGCAAGAATTATAAAAGAAGTCACACCCTTTTGCAAACAAGTTTGACGAAAGTAATCAGACTGTAAGTAAGATGACAGTCTTCTATGTCTCAGTTCCTCCTTCAGCAGAGCTTGCCGTTTTGGTGTGGGCTTACTTTCGCCATATCTCGCCTGCCTGGCGGCTGACATTTCAGTGTCTGCCCCCTGTTGACCATGCACCCAGGATTCCAAAGGTCGGCTGCTATGATACCTGCGATAGGAGAGAACTTGTCTGGTCTAGAGCCTGCCCAGCCCTTTCTATGCGAAATAAATAATACAAAATAATAGTAATTCTGTTACCTTTCAATTGTTGTGGAGTAAATGATTGCACTTTTGCGGGGGTTTTCCTTTTTTTTGTGTGTGTGTGGACTGAGTGCTTCTTTCCACTGTCATGTTCTGTTTTTCCTTCCCAACTTGGATAGCCATTTTGACTGAGTCGTTTTGGGGAGATTACTCTGCACAGATATAAAATTGGCAGGTGTCCCCACTTCTGACGTTGTTTTAATCAGTAGCTTTTACTTACTTTTGAACTTTATGGAGATAGTACCTGTGCCATTTCTACATTTTTCTAAACCTTTCACAGCCAACTATACTTCACAGACTACCAGTTTACTAGCAAGGTTCATTAACTAGTGTCATCTCAGCTTATAATTGAAAAATAAATCAATTTGATGTTGTCAGAAAAGGGTTTCCTCACAAGTGAGATCATAATAATGAAGATAAAGAGTAATGATACTACCTTTTCAAGAGGTAGCCAAGCATGGTTGCATCCGTACCAATGTTATTTAGCCATTACTTGCAGTTCAAAATGGAATTTGATACACTTACAGCGGGAGACGTTTTTCAGTGAAGGCATCTGCAGTCTTCTTTGTGGTTATGCACAGTTTATTCATGCAAGTCATTTTGTCAGGTTACAACACACTGTGATGCACTGAAACTTAGTTGCATGTAGAAACTGGAGTGTTAATGATAATCTAACTGTAATGATAGTTAACAGAAAAGACATTTGAACAGCCATTGACTTTGCTTGTGTTTGATGTTAATCAGAATGTGATATCAGTGCATGTATTAGAATAAAAGGTTATGCATGAGTGCACATAAAAATTTGTTAGACAAATCTTTTTATTAAAGCCGAGAAGATTGAATGATGGGTTGGATTATTTCTAAGTAATGATGTAAGACATCCAAACAATCAAAGCCTGTCAGCAAAATGCCTTATAGCTAGCAATTATTTCTTTGTGTGTGTGTGTGTGCATGTATAGTCACATGGGCATGCGCATATTTTCTTTTGATAGCTAAAGTTTGAAACTTCATGTTGAGTAGGAGTGTGTGTGTGGGGGGAGAATTGGTGTTTTACATGGAGCCAGTAACTAAGGCTATATCGCAGCAAAGCAGCCAGCCTCATAAACAGATGCCTCAAGCAGAGAAAGAACAGTGTGGCTGAGAGGAGATCTGAACACAGTGCAGTCAACCCTCACTGTATCGGTGACAGGCGCTACCTGACCGGAGTAGGAATAGCACTGGATGATAATATATATACATCACAAGTTCCAGATTTGAGATGAGCATCGGCCACGAAACTCGCTTATATATATAATGTTTTCTTATCAGCAGTAAGGGTTAAGTTAGTCCAGTAAGCTGAATACTTATTTTTAATTATAATAATGTCTGCTTTTATCATGACTTTCAGCCATGAACAATATCATACAAGGTTAACTTTCATATTTTTCGATTCTTTGCTGCAGGTGTAGAGAAAAAAGATATATTATTCCATTCTTGTAATTAGAATAGTGTTCAGATCTCACAGGATATGATACGCACACACTTTATTTCTAATGTCTGTCATGAATATCTAGTCATGAATTTTGTAGGTGTAAATTGTCTATTGCATATTTTCTTGATTAAAACAACAAACCATCTTGGATAGACAGATTATACGACTTGATTTGACAAACAGTTTTGTGTTATTATTTGCTAATGAGGAAAAACACATATGCTGGGCTCCTTACGGATAGCTGGACCAAACCAGAACTAGCTTTTATGCCACTGTCCTTACTTGCAGATTGATACTTGAATTTTCCATGCATAAAATGATGAACCTTTGTAATTCTGTGGTTGAATCCCAGAATGAAGACTGAAGGTGTCAGTTATTTCCTCTGGCAGTGTTCCAAACCATCCATCTCCAGGTCATTGTAGCATGCAGGAAGAGGTCTAGAAGAATGCTTTTATTTTCTTTTGGATACTGGCTAATCATTCTTTTCAGCATGAAAGCACAGGATATGAGGATAAGAAAGCAATCTTTTCATGACAAGAAATGCAGCTCCAGTCAGTATTATAACCTTTCAGTCAACAAACTCCTTTTCCAATGAGATTTTGTTTTTCCTCTACCTACCATTTTTTTTTTTTTTTTTTTTTTTTTTTTTTTTTTGTAACATTAGTTTCCTAAATTTGCACAAAATGCTGCATCAGTGTTGCTTTTCTTTTTTATTTCTAGGTGCGCACAGTCTTTCATAAGGTAGTAGATGGGTTGCTGCGTAAACCGAAGGATGTTCAACGAGGTGCTCAGATGGTGTATCTCTTACGCAATATGGGTGCATATATCAATCAACAAGATCAGGTTTGTATCAGTTTGTTTTCTTTACTATAAGTATCTTTCCAAGTGGAATTTTATGCTTTTTTTGGCTCTGGGGTAGGAAATTAAGCTATGAAGGTGGTACTGTGAGATTTAACGCTGTAACCCATTGACATTTAAAGAATAAATACATGCTCTTTTACCATGCCACATTTTGCCATAAAGATAGACAGGGGCATATAGGTATCACAATTGCACCATTTCCATATAACCATAGATATTCATGTGTTCTTTCTCTATCTCTCTCTAATACTCACATACAAAAATAGGCAGGTATGTGTAGAGAAACAAAAGGTTTGGCAACCTTTGTGGCAACTCATTGAGTGGTCACAATTTCATGTAGCTTGTCATGAATTGTTGCCTACTGAAGTCAGCATCTTTGAAGTTTTTGTTTTGGTGGTTTATTTACAGGCAGGCTGCACACCTCTACTTCGTTATCTGCAGAGGAACATAGCACATCAAGATGTTGTGGAGGCATTTCTGCGCTGCAATGCGGATGTTTACATTACAGATAAGGCACGCAAGAATTGTCTGGCATGGGGAAGAATTCATGTCCCAAGCCAGCCTTTTTCTAACACTGATTTGGAAACAAAGTCCTTAAAGAAGCCATATTTTTCTTCTCTTTTACCTGTGTACACTGCTTATCTCAAGGATTATGGTTCAACTACACACAGAGACATGTCTGCACATGCACATCTACACCCACACAGTGAAATGATTTGTCTACCGCGGCCGGATCACCTTATATACCATGTATTCAGTATGGTAAAACTGAGTTAACTATTAGTCCGGTCTCTAGAACAGACCTGGGCAATGTCTCTGACTGGCCCGCCGCTTGCCCCGCCGACACTATATATACTATATACTATATATACTATATATACAATGTTAGGTAAAACTGAGTTAACTATATTAGTGAGGGGAAAAACATTTGTCTAAATAAAAAATCTTTCCATGATGATTTATGAACAGGATGGGGTGTACCCACTTGAAATAGTTACCAGTTCTCCTTCAGTATCACCAGCTGTACGAGATGTCTTCATGAAATATGTGGTAAGCACCCTTCTGGTAAATTATATTAATCATTAAACTTCCACTGTTCTTTATGTCAAATTACATAGATCATAGAGCACTTTCACAGTTCTTGGGTCAAATTATGTCGATCATAGAGCACTTCTGCAGTCCTTTCTTTCAGTAGATTTGCTATTTTTACTTTGGTATGTAAGGTCATTACCACTTTAACCATATATTTGTAAAAAAAACAATTGCTGTGCTATAACTAGCCTTTATACTGTGACTATCGGTAAAGCATATGACCTTTACATCCACATTATTTCACTTCATTGATCATTGTGTCATGAGGGGCGAAAGCTGTATTTAGTAATTAAATGAAGCCGTTATCTGATTTATGTGTCCTTATCTGTCTTTATAGCCAGGCATTTGGGAGGCTGTTGAAGGGGATGATGCCATGAACGTCAGGAAGCTGATCAATGAGTGGTGCCGAGTTGATGTCCAGAAGGTGATTTGCGTAAAGGAGTGATGTTTCACTGATGCATTGGTGGCACGTGCCACTTTCCTCTTGTAATGAACAGTCATCGATCCACTGATCATTTAGCACTCAGTCATACTAATGAGTGTTCTCTTTCTTCCTTCATCTCCTCTTCCAGACCTCCACTGCAAATGATTTGGAGTGTTCTTCTTTCATTCTTTGTCTGTATATTTTCTATGCTCAGATACATCATTTACTTAATGATTTATATATTTATTTGGCAGAATGGACAAACACTGCTACAGCTTGCTCTTGACACTGGCACAGAGAGTATTATCAGAGTTGTCAGTGGCATCCGACCATCCATGGTCAGTATTAAGATGGTCTATGAAAGACCCACATTCATAAATAGCAGAAGGAAAAATGCCACTTTGCTGCCTTATTTCTTTCTGCAAGTCTGTAAAATGATATGCATCAAATTTTAATGTCATTACAGATAATGAAATCTTTACATCTTTATATACAGATGAAACAGATATGCAATTATAGACATACCCATATATATGGATGCTAATAAGTTACATTAACCTGTCATTTTAGACCAGGCAACAAGGTTTAAATACCAATTAATAAAATTTCCTTCAAGTATTCATATTTACTACATGCATTTTGTGTACTTTACAGGAATTTGCGCATTGTGTGCTATCAGGAGATGTGGCAACTGCTAAGAAAATGCTTCGCCTTTCCCAAAAATTGAAGATAAATATTAACTTCAGAAACATGGTTTGTCATCACCTAATGAGTATTCTCTTTGTAGGTGCCACTGGCATTTAGAGTATCTGTTCTCTATTTTGAAAATTAAGTCTGTATCATGATTACACAGTTTAAACATTTAAATTCATGAAAAAAGAAATGTTAACACAAAAGTTGTGAATCAGAACTTAAGAACACTGTACCTGTTGGTATTAGTCACCATATGTTCTCTAAAATTTTTTCATTATAAAGCATTTTCTTGAAAAATCGTTTCAGTTTAAATGAATTTATTTGAAAATAGAATTGCCTCATATTCTTACATTCTTTTTTCACACATAATAAAACTATCAGTTTATTTCATTATTTACACAGGGAGACAGGGGGTCCACACCGCTGTATTATGCACTTCGCCAAGGCAATAGAGCAATGGTGGAGATGCTGCTTGAATTTGGTGCACGCATTGATATTACAATGAAAGGTGATGCAGAGGTGAGATTCTCTTTTAGACAATTTACTGGTCACAGATACCAGAGAAGTCTTGTGTTAGAATACAGTAAGTTGCTCAATTGTGCAGCTTCAAAATAAATTAAATGTCTTCATAAAGAAACAAGAAACAGTAGATCTGATCTTGATTTTAAGAAAAACAGAAAGGGATCTTTGAAAACATTTGAGAATACTTTGTGAAATCATTAGAGGTTGAATATTAGTCAAGAACATAAAAGTTTTTATTGCTGCAGTATGAAAGTTGTCTGTGAAAGACACATCTAACAAAAAAGGAAAGTTCAGATAAAAGATAATTGGTTGCTAAGAAGGTAGGGGATGGCAAGGATAACATGCAGCTTAATGATGCAGTCACTTCAGAAACAGCATGAGAAGCCATATGGAAGAAGAATAAAACACAATTTTGTTTCAGAGGGCAATTAGGAAGCAGCTTACATAGTTATAACTAATTGATATTTTGCTGTGCAAGTTCTATATTTACAAAACCTTCATATACTTATATCTGCTTCACTGATTATCGCCAATCACCTATACACTGACACTTTAGACCCACATACAGTCACTGTTATACACATGTCTTTCATTTAGAAGCCATGCTGCTGAAACAAAAGACAGCCTCCCTCTGTTAGTCTTGTGCGTAGGCCCATTTGTATCTGGGATGTGTGATTAATTTACTTGCTAACTGAAAAACAGTCATAAATGTTTCTTTATTTACCAGCATGGCTTAGTAGTCATTTGTTTAACGGTAGTCAATTTCTGTATAGACAGAAACAATGATTGAGCAATTCCATCCTATAAACCAGACAGGCAGGGGACATCCTTGTATTTGATTCTATGAGAAAATCTTAAACATAAGTACATTATGTTTAAAAATAAAGTAAATGAGAAGCTACTTGGATCTGTTAATGATATGCACACTGTTGTGAGAGTAAGTGCTTGTGTCAGAGATGACCTAAATCAGTGGTTTTCAAAGTATTTCGGACCGCGACCACTTTATTTAAGTAAAAAATATGGCGGACCACCAAGGCCTAAAAATCAGTCTGTACTATGAATTTCAAATTTAAATTGCCGCATTTGTTTCATTACAATTCAAAACTAAATGTCCTTCTGTGACAGTAGTCTAGTAATAAGTTGACATAAAACTACCTACCTCGTTATTTGTTATTAAAATGTTAATGCGAGGAATACATCACTTTAAACATCACTTTGCTGACATATGACAACTGTCAGCCGCGGACCACCTGACTTATGCCCATGGACCACTAGTGGTCCGCGGACCACACTTTGAGAACCACTGATCTAAATGGATGCTTTGAGAGTTCAAGTAGAGTGAAACGTGATGCAGAACTCTTTTGTTATTTATTAATAAATTGTGAAACCAGAAACTTGAATGCCATAATATCCAATTGTAATATCCAGATGAAATAAAGCTATTATATTTATGGTGCTATGGTGTAACTATTAAAGTTCATTGATTTGTGATACAGCCAAAAGTGAAATAACTGGATCTTTTGAATGTTTTGCTCATCTGTCTGATGAAGTGTGACATACCACTCTACATAGCAGCACTTCAGGCAAGGCCTCCTATTCCTGCTTCTCTGATAAAAACTATCACACCAAATGGTCCTGTGACAGTTGATTCTCTTTTCTACAAAGTAAGTCTTTGTATCATCTGCTCCCAAGTGCTCTGTGCGATTTTTTTAAAATGTGTGTTCCATGTTAAATTTTCTTATTTAAATGTTTTTCTTTGTCTATTTTTTAAATTGTTGCTGCAAAGTTAGCTGAATGCTGGAATGCATACCATATTCTATTTAAATGTTTCTTTATATAATTGTTTACATAATGTATTTAATTCCTTCTGTATTTTGTTGCTAACCCAATTTCTTCTTGTGCATAATGAGCATCTTCATGATAGAAACATGTACTTGACAAGCATTCATCACCACCCTTAATTCTGTTGCACTTAATGGACCTGCAGTGCCTCTTGGAGATGATACTAATAATGGGTACTTATAACTCACAGCATCACAACCAAGATAGATTGCAATCTCTGCACAGACCAGTTTTGATAAAGGAAAGTTAACAAACATTGGACGGGGTGGTACATATAGGTACAATGAACTACATAAAGATGAAGTTTAGTAGAACATAAAGCAATGGATCAAGGTATGAAGGGATGCAGGTAATGTTAAGAGCCCTTACATGATATCATATGGTTTAACATGACAGACAGAAGAAAGAGTTAAGAATAGTAGTTCAAGGATAATACTTAGTGAACAGATATGTTTTCAGAGAACATTTGAATGTAGTCTTGGAGTCTGAGTAGTGAATGTGATGTGGAAGAGAGCTCCACTGTTTAGCAGTGCAGAGGAAAGATGTCTGTTGTCCTTTAGCATTACTCCTAACAATACTCCACACAATGCTAGTCCTTTTTTAAACCCCCCCCCCCCTTTTCTGCTTATTGCTATAGCTCGGTTTTTTTTTTTTTGTGTGCAAAATCATGATACTCTCAGTCCTTATTACTTGGCTGCTCTTTACATTTTCTGTATTTTTATTTTATTCATTATCAGTATTGTTGTTTATCCATCTGTCATTTATATGCTGTTTGTTTTTCTGTCCCTCACATGTTGCCCATGTCTTGTTCTTGTTCTTAAGAGCCATGGGCATTCTTATGGGTGTGAGTATGTGCTATACAAATCTTGTGTTTATTATTATTGATTCCTCAACATAGTATCACGAACATGTATAGGTGGATTGCTGTCCATCTGCCAAGACCAACGCTTATATATAGCCTCTTAAATTGCGAGGTGATCCACTGTTAGTCTCGACGAGCCTAAACAAAGAATGTTAACTGGAAAAAATCGTCTGCCAGCAGTTCAGTACTACAAGATCATGATAGTATGACATGGTGTGCAATACCATTACATAAGTTCTGGTGACTGAAATTATAGATAATTATTAACTGGAGAATGCAGAAATCCATTAAATATGTTACAAAACTTCAGCTTATGAAGAAAGAGTACACATAAGAGGTTGATTTATTGATTGATTCTGTATTGCTACAAGAACTTAGCTCCAGCAAGGGTATGATCGAGCATCTGTCAAAGTCTATATAACTTCATAGAACTGCTATAAACATGAATAGGAAAGAGAGGTTGATTTATTATTCATTTGTATCTTAGCCCCCTTTAAAGTTGCGAGTAAGATAACAATAATTAACCCATTCTACATTCTACCCATTCTAGTATGACAAAGCACAAAGGCATGATCTTTAAATACATATAGCTCAAGTAATACAATAAAAGTCTTTCCATTTATGACACTACTCATTTTCTGGCCTTAAATGCATAATGAAGAAAGATACACAGTTTTCTGCATGTAACTTCCTTATTTGAAGACAAAAGTGATGAAAGTTGGAAAATATTTACAATCAATAAATTTCATTCTTATAGTCTACCTAGGAATGGCCAGACAAGCATGAAGTGGATTTCACCTTTCCTAGCATTTTCACATAATAAACAAATAGATTTTTCTTTGAGTGATTCCTGTATCTGTAGAAATGTGGTGCCAGACCAATAATGTGAAATAGAAATTTTGTCATCACAAATTTTGAATAAATGAGGCTAATTTGAAGTGTATAGGAATACAATGATAAGAGAGAATTTGTGCTAATAACACATCTCTTGGATCATTGCAGGGTCAAAATGTCCTATTTCACTGTGTGAACAATGACGTACACGAAACTGTGATAGACTACATTTTATTCAAGGGCTCAGCCTACCTTGTCACTCAGCGAGTTGAGGTAGGCTAACTTTTTTTTGTCTTTTTAATAAAGTCTACAACTTACATTGTAGAAGATCTTATCCTTGCTTGTAATGTAATGAAATGACAGAGGATTCATAAATATTATTATTAATTTCATGAGAAATATCTTTATGCAATAATTAAAAACAAATTAATCTAATAAATGTGTGCTTGAAACTTGAGACTTTTGGCTGAAATGGCTGAAATAATTGCTGAATTGACAAAGAAAGTCTTCTATCATTTAGATTTGGCCAGTGTTTCCTTGGTGTAACATCACTGCTGTTAACCCCCTATTGACATTTTTATTATTGCTGAACTCTTCTCAGTTGTATTTGATGTTTATTTAGTCTTCACTGTAGGATCATATTTTGTCACTTAGTCCTACTCACATATGTCACTCATGGCTTGTTCCCATGGCTTGTAGAATGTGTGCTCTTTCACAATATTCAAAATGAATGTAAAATGGTTGTCAGTTCTTAGCTAGCAGCAATATTTTAGAGATAAGTAATCTGTAGATTGTATTGCAGTCTGTGTTTAGTTGATACTGCCTATGGTTTTTTGTTTTATTTTTCTGGTTATGTACCCATTTGAGCAACCATAAATCATTTATAGGCATGAGCAAATTGGTCTGATCTTGCTTTTGTTCTCAGATGGACTTTTTCCTACTAGACATCGTGAATGATGCAGACTGCTTTGTGGTTGTTTAATCACTTGAAATAATTTTTTTGTGGCTTATTTTCATGCCATTTTTCATCAATCTGAGGAAAAGAGGGGGAAGTTGAAATCCAAACTAAGGACTTACTGCTTTCATTGCATTCATTATGCATTTTTATGGTTATGGAAGTCTGGCAGAGTTTGCACCCACACTTAAAGAAGCCCATGTTGGTGAGGAAGAAGACATGCAAGTGCCATGGAAAATGTGTGCTGTATGATGGAGTGCATGGCATTCTACAGTTTTACATCATTCTTTATCTATGACTAAAAATAGTTGATTTGCACTTTATATAGTTTCTACACTAGTAATGGCAAGACTGGCATCCTTTTATTTTTTAAATTGATAATCAGTCTAAGTGTATGAGAGATAAAGAGGAGCCTGGACTAAGGCTGGCGTATAGTTTAAAACAAAGAGAGAAGGAACCTTTTAGAAGTGACTGGATCAGAACTACTAGTGTGGTAAGGTAAATAAGATTTTGTTGGGTTTTTTTGGTCATGGTATGCAAATCCATTTTCATGGGAAACTGAGACAATGAAAAAATTACTATGGTTTTGCCATTTTGTTGCAGAACAATCTGTGTGCACGAGACTATGCAGAGCTTCATGACTGCAAGAAAGTAGTGCAGGCCATAGACTGTGTATGTTTGCTTAGTTGCTTTAACAAAAAGTAGTGCAGGCCATAGTTTGTGTATGTTTGCTTGGTCGCTTTAAAAAAACAAAAAGTTACTTCTCTTTCTGTTTCTGAAGGGAAGGGGTATACAACAGAAGAAACTATCTTCTGAGGAGTTGTTTTCACTCTAAGACAACACAAATTCAAATCAATCTTAAAAATAATTTCAGTTTTTGATATGTATTTTATCACTTGTGGTACATATATGTAAAGGTCATCCCATGACCTTTTTCAGGTTTTTAGGGAGTGAGGTGTTGGATACTTCACTTTTTAAAGAACTTATTAGGTGGTCACAAAAGTTACAGTTGTACACCCCAATTCATTAGAAAACTAGAAGACTACTTTTTTTGAAAATTTCTCATACGGCAGTCTAGGGTACAGCTATAAAACACTTCTTATAAAGATGATGAGGATCACACAATGTGGATTTATATCTTGTCTCCTGCATGTTATATTTCTGTCTTGATTTTTAAGAATTAATCTAGCTCAGTCATTTAATCAGAAAATACCAAAAAATACCAATGACCAACCAATCTTTTGAAATGTTTGCCCTGTTGATGTATGAAAATGTTTCAGGCGGTATTGAGGTGGATGTTTCAAGAGTTGGCATCAACAGAGAAATTCTTATCTTGCAGGGTTATGATCATATACCTACAGCAGTAAAGGTAAATTGATTTTCAAAATTCATGTTCTTTGATTTTGCTGATATGCACTGTAGAATACATATATCTTTTTGGAAAAGCAAGTAAAATATGCATCTTTATCCAAATTTAGATTTAACAGTATGACTGAAATTAAGCAGAATTGCCTTGTCTGTAAGAGACTTAATATCATGCTAAAATAAGGTAACTATGTCAGTAGTGATGTATACATACCACTAACTCCAAATTAAGCTTTGAAGTAAAGCATTATTGACATCTGTAAATTATGATGTTACTTGGCTGTTTCAAAGACATCAGATATGTTAAAATTCTCATTTGGTAATATTTTTCTCATATTTTAAAAGCTGACTGATTCTGTTTACCATCGAGTAAATTCTTATCGGCATTTTTGTAATTTTTTTCTCCAGTGTTTGAATGAAGATTCTGATGGAATAAATGATCCATTTTATAAATACCTCCCTTTGTATCAAGTAAGTATGAGATAAATAAGGAAAGATTAATAGTAGGACTGGTTAAAAATTTCTTCTTTCTATTAAAAAGTGATGATTAAAAAAAAACAGGATCAACTTTTAAAACAATAAACTCTTATCATGCAGCATGAAGAAGGAAATTGTTTTCTTTAAGTAAAATTATTTTTAGTAAGAAATGTATTCTAAATGTCTTTACCCTTTCAACTGTCAGAAGAACTCTATAATACTCTGTAACTTAATACATATTCCAGCTCACTCCTACATCAGTAGCTTCAAGTAAATTGTTGAGGTGTTTTTCAGGAAGATTGATAAAGGCAAAAGCTGTGTGTAAAGCATGCCCAGGTAAATGGTCCTGTGCTAGAAGTTCAGCTGAAAGTTGGGAAGGAGAGGGTGTGCTTGGTCTGAAATTATGTTGTATGCCATCTTTCTGACTGCCTGAAGGTACAAGTCAGAAAGTGGCAGCTGTAATGTACCAATAATTTTTTTTGCCTGGTAGATGATTCAGGCCAGCCTTGTTTTGGCACTTTCTGCAGAAGAGATGAGCTCCTTCTGCTGCTCACGTGATGTCTTTGGGTAAAAAAGGATCCTATAGGCGGTAGCTGACAATAGGGGGGGATCTGTGAAGGTCATCCTTCACCACCAGGTAAAGAGAGAGATTGGGCTGGAGGAAAATGGACCATCCAGCAGTGATGGAAGAGGATCAGGCAAATTCACACAGGTGCCATGTTCTTAGTTCCAGAAAGCAGTGCCAGACATTAGTGCCAGACATTCCAAAATGTGGCTTGAAGACATAGTTTTATTTCCCTGAGCCATTGTAAGTTGTCCAGCGCATCTTGAGCACCCCAGACCAAGCATTGAAGGTGAAGTGCCTGGCTTTTGTGAAAACAGCCTCATAAGGACAAAAGCTCCGGTGTGGAAGGACAATGTCATGTTTCAGGACAAAAGAGATGACAGAGTGAAGCATCTGGGAAAACTGCCGAACAAAAACCTGATGGTGTAAGCTTAGAAGGCCGCCTGTCTATGCCCCTTAGCCATGGCTACAGACAGCTGCTGAAAGGCTAATGCTACCTGTAACCTGGATGTCAAGCCAGCAGCCAAAAACAAAAGATAAGCAGCCATCCACCTGTAACCCGGTGTCCAGCCAGCAGGCCAAGAACATTAAAGTGTCATACTGGCCGATCAAGTTACAGAGTCAGAAAGTCAGAGTCAGAAAGAGTTCTGGCAGCATCCTTGGCTTCCATAATGACCATATTATGTTGGCAAATCCAGTAGAATGAAAGCACTTGGTATACATTTCTAACCAAAATAAAGTAGCAAACATATAGTCTTTCCAGTAAAAGATAAATGTCAAGATAAGGGTAACCCTTAAACAGAGTGGTTCACATGTGAAACTGGTTATTTAAAATAGTTCTGACTTTTCAGGAACAAATAATGCAGATACATGAAGCTGTTGAAAACTGTGATGTAGAGACACTACGGCAAATTTTATACTTCCGTCACAATGAGCCACATGGTCTCAATCCTTGTCTGGCTGACTGCAGAAAGTGTGTACGTAATGTTATCAAAGTTCAAGCTATAGTAAGATGAGTTACAGTTCTGATTGTTGAAATTTGTAAGAGCCTTTTGACTTCACGAGTTAAAATGTTCATACATTCCTCATGTGGCCTTTTGTTTTCATTTCTTGTGGACAATTTTTTGGTTTCTTTTTTTCAGTTATTCATATCATCGATTTTTGTTTCTCCCTAGTTATCTCCTTGTACAGATTTGGCTATACTACTTTAGAGCAGCATAATCATTAAAGGAAGTCCCTGCTTAGTCTTGTTGAAGCTTACAAAATTTCTTTCTTTAAAATCTTAAAGTGAATTTTTTCTGCTAAATTTATATGTGCACTATAATCCCACAAAAGTTTGTCCTGTTTGGATTTACTACTTATCAATACCAAACTGATAACTGATTCATTTGTCAACTTTCTTTTTAACCTTCTCATCTGATATTTTTTTATTATTCTTGATAACTTTCAGTTTTGTTTTTATTAACACATTTAACTGAAGGCAAGGTGCATTTTTTTTAAAGGGTGATGGACAACCTCTTCTTCACAAGGCAGTTTTAAGAGGGTCCTATGAAATGCTTCAGCTGCTAGCTGAAACACTAGTGTATCAACGCAAGCAGCGACTAGACTCAATACGTGATCAGGTACTTGTGCCTTTTTTTTTTTTAATGCAATAAACCTTAAACTTCTGAAAGTAAGTCATTTCTATAGCCTTACTACATTATACTTTCAGCATATCCATGCAAATATAAGATGTTTGTGAAATTATGGGAAGTGTACCTGATTTTGTAGTGCACTCTTTGGCAGCAGCCTAAAAGAAACTATAAATTATTGAGCTACTGGATTTTTTCATCAATCAATTTTTATAAAACTTTTTTCTATTTCCACAAGATTTCACCAAGATTCATAGGCTTTGTATGAGTTTCTTTTATTACATTGCAGTATTTCCGAACAGCTTTACACTATGCATATGGACAAGAAAATGGAAAAGCATTAGTTGATCTTCTTCTAGACTATGGTGCCTCAGAATTTACTATGGACAAGGTCAGAAATTAGCCTGTTGCTGTATGTTAACACTATACCTGATGTGTATCTGTTTATGTGTGCATTTTCTCTTCATGTTTAAAGTGTTGTAAAATAATAAATGTAGCCCTAATTAAAGCGAAAATAACATACATTTTAATTAGAGCATAGCTACATACATATTGTATTAAATATATATTCAAAGTGAGAATTTCCCCTCAAATATTTATTCTTGTGCCACAGGACAATCGGTCACCACTGTGCTTCAAAGACCGCCAAACACAGCCTTTAATGCGCAAATTGCTTTATTACCAGTTGATACAGGTGGGTTTTACGGTGGTCAGTGTGTTAAAGATCTAGAAGAATGCAAATTTTTTTAGATACAATTTTTCAACTTCAGATGGAAAGATCTCCCTTTCAGTTCTCAAGGCACAAGCAAACAATTATCACTATGCACCAAAGGAGGTCAAAGCTGTGGCAGTGAATGTATTTTAATACAACTACATTCACATTTGTTTATGGTGATCGTTTGTAGTTTTGTATTTTGAGAATGGAAAGGCAAGTGTTATTCAAATGTTGGGAAATAGTATCTTGCGTCAAGCTTAGACATTTAAAAAAACAAATGCTCTAGTGGACCTTTCAACAAGTCAAAAGTAAATCTCTGCTTCTGTAAGGTATTTACATGAGGTCTGCTTATCTGTGCACACATAATACAAAATTTTTTTTAAAGTGCCAGAAGAAACCGAGTATGGGCATTTTGTGTTGTTTTTCTTTGTATATTTTATATGCAGAAATAAATTATAGTAAAACTGTTTATTAACCATGCTTTAATCTTGAAAGAATGACCATCAGTTTCTTAAAGAAAGTATAGCATTGTGCATAGATGAACTGAAGACAACATGATTGGCATCTTGTTGCTAACAGGATTTTAGTCGACCTGAGCCAGACCCTTGGTCAGTTCCAATGCCAGTTGCCAATTATTGGCTATATTTTGAGCTGCAGCCATGGGAAACATTTACCAGGGAATGTAACACAAAAACTTGCAGCGTTGCCTTGCTCCAAGTCAGATCTGAAGAAGTTCAGGTCTCTCTCAGACAGCAAGCTCAATAAAATTAACAAGTGAGTAAAATTTTTTAATATTTCCATTATTTCAGGAAATATAATTTAGTTCCATAATTTTGTTTTTTAAATTGTGTTTTTGCTATAGTATTACCATATCCCAAAATTATACTTAAAAAATTTAATTGGTTTCTGAGATGTATTTCTTAGTGACTAAAACTAGATTTGCAGTTTTTGATAACTTGTGTGTGTGTGATGCATGCAAGACTTAGCATATCTGTGAATCCTGTTTGCTACTATAACTATTTTCCCATGCACATCACATGGGTTTTATAACTTGTACTTATTCATGGCTGATATGGACATATTTACAGGTCAACCACTTTAGCCTCTCATTTAGCCAGCTTTCCTGATGTTGTTCGTTCTCGGATGGCCAGTCGTGCATATCAGAAGTGCCTTGGTATGGACAAGGATTATTTTCCCCTACCAACAGATGACCCATATAATGAAAATGATGACCACAGTGATGACTACAGTGATGCAGGTGAAGGAAAAGATCTGCTTGAGGAAAAAGACTTTACAAAATCCCCATCATGTGCTATTCAATAAAATTTAAAATCATCAAAAATTTGTATTTCAGCAGTTTGTTTGCCTGTGTACAGACTCTCCCCTGTAATGTAGATATATGCTGTTTTGTGATTATTCATGTGCTTTTGAACATTCCTGTTTTCGTCCAGTGAGAGAGAATAGAAAGGATGTGAAATGTAGCCCCCAAACCATCTAACTTTTTAAAGCTGCTTTGTTCTTCAAGAGAATCACGTTACTTCTCAGTATTGATTCATTCTGGGTTTTCCTCCATTAAGATTGTATTCTTTGGTCATTCCTGGATCCTTTAAAAATAGATTCAAGCTTTATATCAAAAATTTACTTTTCCAAACTTTTTTGTATTAATGGTGACATGTTTTAGGAATATAAATGGTGCCCTTAGTCTTTCTATTTTTTTCACATATGCTTTTATTTGTAACACCACTGTCACCAGTTTACAGAGACAGCTTACTAGTTATTTCAATTTGTTTTTTACAACAAGAAGTAAAACATTTTCATCTAAATCCTTCACAAGCTGAAAATAACAGGTCAAAACTGCTGTTATAAATGATGTAACCTAGCTCAAAATCAGCCTTGTACATCATGTAAATAATATTAATAAACTAAAAATGATCAACATTGCAGCTTGTCATCTAGAAGTTGAAGTTAAAGAACACCTTTACAAGAATCTGATGTTTTGCAATTATAGACACGTCTAACATTTATTTTGTTGTAAATGTTTTAACTATAATTTATTGCATTTAATGGAGCCAAACTTCACTGAGCACAAGGTACTCACAGAACTTCTTAAAAAGATCTTCATTAGGTGAAGAGATGAAAAAGAGGGGAGAAACAGTGCTAGAAATTTGAAATCATCCATAGCGGATCAGCAACGTGTGGATGAGTGGAGGGTGTAAATGGATTGTTAAGTTCATTACTGTTTGAATATTATCAGTGTTGTAGAATTTACACTGCCAGTTTAAATGAAACATAGTGCTTACACCTTTGGGGAAAGTTTCACATTCACTGCAGTGAAGCAGCAGATTGCACTGGGCTAAGGCAATCGAATCATATAAATCCAGTATTAAATATGCAAACAATGCATGTATATTGCAGTCCTGCTCATGATTTCATCTTTGTACAAAGTCTGTTAATTTCAGGCTGCCATTTAGACAACTAGTTTGAAGTAACTTTTGTGCATTAGCTTGTCAACTAATTTACTAGCTGCCTACATATAACAGAGATAACTGAACACCAGTGCAGCGAACATTTTAGTTACAAAATGCTGCTTTATTTTTGTACATGCCCTTTTCATCCTCGGACATGTTAACAATAGCTTCCATTACTTTTTTCAGCAGCAAATCTCATTGTCCAGATTTTCTTATTTTAATGAATGGATCATTTAAATTTTATTTTCCCATTTTGATGAAAACCTAAGTGTCTAATAAACCCCCAAAGCATTATTGTACAATTTGTATGGAACTAGACATATTGGTTCTAACATTTGCATTTACTTTGTGACATTGTCTGAATGTGGTTGACAACTGAATTGCTTATAACCATTTTTTTAAATATAAAAACACCAACTGGGGATTCTGGAATTTGTTTTTCTGAAATTGTAATATGGCATGAGATCTGAGCTGTGAAGCAACATGGTGAAAAATCAGCAACAACCAGTTTTACGGGTTCATTTTACATTCTTTGTCCAGTCAGCCAAAGCATAGGTTTAAAGAATACTGAAACAATAAATACATAAAGTTAAAGAAAGGTCCGCAAGGAGAGACTGTACAATTTAGACAGTTCAGCTTTTGTTTTTAGTTAGCATTTTTCATAGTCTTTTTTTGTTTAGCAATACTTCAGCAAAGCTTGTAAAATGTTAATCAAGACTGCTGTTTATCAAATGGCAGATTCCACAGTCTGCAAATGTCACAAAGAAATTCATAAACAGCTTATGCTTGAAAATAAAAAATAAAATCTTGACGTGAATTTGAACATTAACGTCAAACTTTATTTGAGAATGCAATTCAACGACAAAGGTTGTGGACTGTACTTATATAAGTTTAGAAGTGTGAGAATGACCTAAAAGACTGACAAGAGTCTGAAAAATCCCAATCTTTTGTTAATAAGTGAAAACTACTCTTCTTTAACATAAAAAAATGTTGCCAAAGTTGGCCAAATGCTGGAAGCAGGTCTCATCCCATTCCCAAGGTCACATTTACTATGACAAAAATAAATGTTTAACTTTTCTTCAGCCCCTCTTTTAATACCACTAATGTCAATAATGAAGGCTCTAGAGAAAAGATAATTAGCATAATTCTGATGGTAGAGATATCATGTTACTGACAGTCACCAACACACAAGAAATAAAACTGGGCCAACTATGATGAGACAGAATCACTTCTTTTCTGCCTGGTACTTGTAATGCAGGTATGTAACATCTGTCTGAGATACCTTCACCCAGCCTGTTTCTTTCATGTGGTACACTGCAACAACACAAAGCTGAATGTTAGTCATTCTTTAAAGAGAGCTGATCTACATTGGGTTACTTCAAGCATGATTACTCTAAAAGTTTAATGGGGTGTAGTTTTTTCCCTAATAACTGAGTAAAGCACATAACTTTCCCAAATCTGAATGAAGATCCCCTTGAAGGACCAAAAACAAGTCATTGATGACGACACAAGCGCATGGGACTTTTTGTTGCTCAATTTAATACGGATATCAACATACCATCTTTTCCCCGTAGCACTTGTTTAAATTAGAACCTTTCTGCTCCCAGAGGAACTATTAAGGTATTGGTAATAATTTTTATTTTCAGTCATCCAATTTAGAGATCTGGACGAATATCACGATTTATGGAATTAAGAATTATTTAACTTTCAAGACAAGAAATGTAAAATCAATAGAAAACTATGATGACTCACAATTGACTACACCACCACTGTAAGCATCACGGTGTGTGGCATGGTAGATTGCCCGGCAACCCAACTCGTATGCTTCCTCCGCAGAAAGATCCCACTTATGGCCAGAATCCAGGACACCATATGCATATACGGACCCGGACCCCACTGAAAACATGTCACCTGACAGTCGCTCTCCATCACTGTCCACGTAGTACAAGCCAGGACCCTGCAAAACGCACATTCACAGTTCCCATAAAAACTGCAACTGGAAAATGATGACATGAATTAATCTTTTCTATAGTAACTCAACAGATTTTTAATTTATTTTAAAAAACCATTAGTCAACTAGCATTTAACAAAATGCATAATCTATTAAATCAAAAAGCAGATGTAATGAACTGAAAACATTTTATATGCAGAAATAAGAAACAATCTGTAGTCCTGCCCCTGCTGCTTCAACATACCTATACTTAGCTAACATGAAGTAAATTCATATGGTAATTTCATAATGTTACAGACATGTCTTGCACTAGAAAAGTGGCTGTGTACAGAATAAATATTTTAATGACTTATGAATATAAATTTATGTTAGCCCACATTTTAGTAATGAAGTCTAAAGCCTCTAGCTCTCAGAGTAAGTTGTAAAAAAAGTTACTATACTGCACAATAATCTAAAGTAGTCCACTGAAGACTATGAAATAATAATAAACTGGAGATAAGATACATTACCCTCTTGTCCCAGCCAACAATCATTGTGCCCTGGTAAACAGAAAGGTAATTTGAAAATATACACTTTGGTAAACAATTTAAGAACTGCTTTTTTCCCTCATACATAAATATTGCATAACTTAGTTATTCCAACAGCGCCATTAATTTTTGATATGTATACAATGCTTTCTTCATATGACTATCAACTGGGAAGATATAGTGAACGCGACAAAAGAAAATCAGCTAAAGGAAACCAAACTAAATCATGCCATTTATAACATTAACAAGAGATTTCTAAAACAAAGGTACTTTAAATTTCCATGTGAAATATTCTGCTTAACACACACACACACACACAAATAAACTTTACCATAGACAGCCCCATCCCTTTGTAGTCATATACAATATTTGCTAGGAGTTTGGATGCAGCTGCCACAGAGATTCTCGTCTTGTTCCGCAATTCATACACCCTTTTGCAATAAAATCAGAAATAAAATATCACACAATACTACTCAGATATAAAAAAATTAAATACTAAGCTGCAGCAATGTATGATATTCCACACTATTCAAATAAGCATCTTTATTACATACACATGTGTAGCCTATTACATTTTCTCTGCTACTGTTACACTCTGTTATTGTAGAAATACAACTGTTTCTATGATGATCCCTTGTTTATAGTTTAAATATAATTAAAGCATGATTAAAAACATTATCTAGTCTCATCTTTCTCTTTTATGAAAGAATGAATAACTGAAGTAAGAAAATTAAACCAAAAAAAGGCTGTTTAAACAGATAAAGTTAAAAAAAAGTGTGTAAGGGTTTGTTAAGGCCATATATAGAAGTGATCTATGAATAAGCATCCCAACAATAAAACAAACTTTGTAAGGTTATTATAGAAAATTTTATGCAAAAATTTTCCCTTTATTTTATTTCTAAATTAAGAATAATTCTTGTAGAATAGAACTAATCCAAAGACACACTTTGTCATGTTTATGATTAATTGACCCTACCATGCATACTAGTAACTAAATAGCTAACAATTCATGAGAAAACAATAAACGGTGGGTCTACCTGCACTGTTGTGCTAGAACACGCTCCCAAAATGAGCAGTCAGCAGCACCTCCAGCCATAGTGCCCAGAAGGTAGGGATTGATCTCAATCACCTTCTTCACGGTTGATGATGCTAAACAAGGTATTTTTATCATTTTCAAATGTTAAAAAAAAATAACCATGTCAGGTAAACGAGTTTTTTTTCCTGCTTAAATAAAGATTAGTAGAACACATTTTCTGAACTGAATTTGCTTCAAGCCTGTTTTTTTAAAAACAGATATCCAGGAAGATAAGTAAATAAGATTTCAAAAAATGTGAAGTAGGCTACCATACCAAACTGGTTTCAAACACCAAAAATCTTGGCAAAAATCAAGCTTATATAAATACATGTGGGAAAACTCATAAGGAGTCTAAACACACTGATAAACAGTGCACATGAATAACGTTCACATTTTTTTTAGCTAAGAATTGATGTGAAATCTCTGACTGGCCATTTTGGAACGGAATGACTACATCTAGAAAATTACCAGCAGAAAACAACTTAACGATGCCAAGAAAAGTTACTACAGAAAAAAGGATTCCTTAAGCAATATCCACAGCTACACCCTTTAGCCTACCTAAAGAAGCTAAAAATAAAGTGACTAGCCTTTATTACACTGCCTTAGGCATCAATCTTAGGGCTCATACGTGCTTTCATAACGGTCTTACCAATATAGGGTCCTGCTGTAGCTCTGGAGTCAACAGCTACAATTACTCCACCCTTGAACTTAAAAGCCAAAGTAGTTGTTCCATGGTCAAAGCGTATTTTTACATCACTGCCTTCGTTGCCAAACTTAGACAGATACTGTGAAACCTGAAAAATATCAATAAAAAAATAACTTTGTGCCTAAAGAAACTACTAACTGAACATTTGAAAGGAAGGAGACCAGCACATTAGCAGCAGCATTGGAATGGACATATTTCACTGTTTATAGCAGTTTCTGACTCAAGAACTTATGGTGTACAAGGATGGGGTTCTCTTCCTGTGATCAAACTGCTGGCTTGGAAATAAAAAATAAACAAACCTTTTAGTTTAAATAAACAAAAAAATAATTTTAGTAGCCTTTTCTCCTACTAGCTTTAACACTGTTACTGATTATGTGATGATTTGTAACTTCATTTGTATCTTATATGTGCATGAATACTTTATATTAAAAAGCACTATTAGAACTAACATCTTGATGCTGGTAAAATCTAACCTAAATATTTGTGCAGCACACGTGACAGTCGACATTCTCTTTCAAGCAAAACTGTGATGGAAAAACTTGTTACTTTCAACTACTTGTATGTATGACAGAACTTCTTTGGCATGGTGCTATTTTCTGAGCAGCCTCAACGAAATTAGCTGCTGCATCCGCTATGTCACATAATAAGTAAAACAGCAGCAAACATTCACGATATGAGAATAATAAAAGACCACTAATGCAGTTACAGCTCCACCTAGAAAACCCTCAGGTAATCTGCTGGTCCCAAGCCCGGATGAAGGAGGAGGATTGGGTGTGGGGCTAGCAACCCCAACCTGTAAAATAACCATGCTACAGAAACTGCAAATGCAAGACAAGCACAAGAGCCTGGACGGGAAGATCCCTCTTCGGAAGGGCCTATGATGCGTGTTGGCGAACGCCCTTGGGAAGTCACCTCGCCGACCCATCTTCTCACGGCCAAGGCAAAAAAGGATAGGGACCTGGAACATCAGAACCCTATATGAGGGTGGAAAATCAGCTCAGGTAGCTCAGGAAATGAAGAACTATGGCATCAAGCTCCTCGGCCTGTGCGAGACAAGGTGGAATGGAAGCGGTCAGACTTTTGTCAGGGGAGACTATCAACTACTCTGGACATACAGACCTTGACCATGATCACACATCTGAGAAGAAGATGGCCTGAAAAGATCTCCAACAAGACATCAAAAAGCGCAAATGGGGCTGGATAGGACACACCTGCGCATATCAGCCGACATCACTGCTAGGCAGGCCCTTGACTGGAACCCTCAGGGGAAGAGGCGAGTTAGGAGACCAAAACCGACTTGGAAAAGAACGGCAGAGACGGCAAAGGACGTCGGAACCACATGCACCCAACTGAGGGGGACTGCCCAAAACCGGGTCCGCTGGAGAGGTGTTGTTGCGGCCCTATGCTCCTCGAAAAATAAACTAATGCACATTTACTACTAGATCATCATAGCGTCGTCGGATGACACGGCAAAAACTAGAATACTGCTAAAAATTTGTATTCGAACTTACATTGACGCCCCGTGGAACAGTAAAATTCTGTGATGCTATGATAGCATCTTGTACTGAAGGATCACTACAACCTTCTCCATACCCAAGATGTAAACGCGAATTTCCAGACTTCAGATTAAAACCACAAACATCGGCTAGCGCCATGATGCTGGCAGAAACGGAGTGAATGATGATCGCACAAAATAAAATTGTTTATTAAAGTATGATTTTACGAATACGATGTGATAGACACGTTTTACTCTTTTATAATGTTAGTAAAAATTATATATATATGTTTTAATATAAATGTTTATATATTTGCATTTAGTGCTGTCTAGCAATTTCCTTTCGGAATGGGACGTAACTCTAAACAACAAGAGGTGATCTGAATAGTGCCTTACTAGTGACATAATAGAAACATGACTTTACGGGTACCTGCTGCATTTTGCAATAAGTGCAAAACTGAGGTCGTTATTAGAAAATCAGAAATAATTCGTCGATTACCTTCATTTCCAAGATATGCTTGCACGGTGGCCTTTGGGCAAGCATCGAGTTATCGTATAATCTCAAGGTCCCACGCTGTGTTATTAGGTTGTTGTACATTTCCCACTGTGACGAAATGCAGCAGCGTTTCCATTCTCGCATATGTATCAAGGACGATTAGGCAGCTCACATTCTGCCGGTACTATGCAACTGAAGAAACTAAAGTAAAAGAGTCAAAGTCCGATACCAAAAAAAGTCTAGTGGAGGCAAGAGAGAACCCTTATGCTGGATTAACTGCTGGGCAGAAAGGCAAGTTGAACATTTCATTAAAAAATATTTATCCACATTTCGTTTTAGCTTACATTTTCAGAAGTGCACGATAACAGTTGTATGACTTGTTTTTATCCCGATGGTTGAGATTTTCTTTGCGATTGCAATTGTCTTTCTTCTATGCAAGATATCCCGAGAAGAATTTACTTTATCTGTTGGGTACTTCTAATATCACCTTAGTTACATTCATTGAGATGCCATGCCCAAAATTCTGAGGGTAAGATTTCCATGGAAAATTATAATTTTAATTAAAATTCCAGTTTGGAGCACACTTTCTACTAAAATTAAATGTGCACAAAAACACTAGTGGTTGTAAGAATTTTTTGATAGGATCCCAAAATCTTTTAGAACATTTCTAAAAATTTTGTTAATGAATGAAAGTCTTCTGGCTTGCATATTGTGGAAAGGTATACAGTGAAACATAGGTTTTCGTTTACTTCACTTACAAACTTTTTCCACAAATTTGTCCGGTTTTTGTTGGTTGGCTCGTTTTTTTTTTTTAAGTGGCATGCTTACATGACCTTGCTACTAAAAGGGTTCTCCTGCTCAGCATGGTGGTGTTTCTCATGTGAGCATCACTCCGGGCATCTAGCCAAACAGTTCCATTGCTTTTTTGCTTTTTTATATTGATTGCAAGTGCTAATACTACAATGACATGTAAGTGATTACTGCATAAACAGTATTAGGTATGACGTGTTTAGTTTGCATTTTTTATTTTCAAAATGTACGAAATGCATGTAATATAAAATCGCGTGCTCAAATCTCACTGTCACTGTTAAGTGTTCCCTTGCTAATAAGTTAACCCTTTACATTTAGCTCCATCACGGGACCAAAGAAAGTTTCCAGAGCCTGCAGTTCTTTACGCTAGTTATTCATTTTGTATCAATTTCTTATGTTTTGAGAGTTAAACACTATATTTATTCTCTATAAAATGTGTTTTTGGTGTGTATTTTGTAGTGTCTAGAATGAATTAATTGGATTTACATTGATTCATATGAAAATAATTGCCTCAATTTTTGATTTGCTGTTGAGGTTTTAGTGTCTGACCCTCAGGCAGAGTATTAAGTTTTGTTTATGGTGTGGCAGTTGCTAGAGTGCATCCATGCATTGAGTGCATCTGCCATTTTTTTTTTATTCATAGAACTGATTTTTCCTTTTGTTTGCAGTTAGTGTGCTTGCCTTTTTTTGTATTACTGACTTGACATTAGCCGCTCTCTACTGCTGCCTTCTTTTGCCAGCTGGTCTGTTATTTGTTTCCTGTAATCCTTTTATGTGCTGGTGTCCACAGCAAAACAGTCTTGGAATTTTGAGTCAATTTGTTAATGTTGTTCATCAGAGACTGAAGTATCTATTTGGTCTAGCTAGAAGTGAGTGGTTGTAGAGCTGAGAGGGGGTCTGCAAAGAAGACTTCGCAAACAGGTAAAAAGGCATAGGTTCAGAAGACCCGGTCCATAGTACTAGTTTCTATTACTGGTCACTATTACTACTGCTGCTACATTTTGCAGAGTACATGGTCTTATGATAGGTTTGTCTTGTTCAGGCAATAACTTAGGTTTCTTGCAAACTTAGACATTTTCAACACTTATCAGCTATGAGTGTGAATAAAATTTTTATTGTTCGCCTTTTTACAGTGAAAGAGGTTGGAAAAGATGCAACATACACTGTCGTCATCGTAGCTGGTATAGCAGTGACTGGTAAGTTGCATTTAGATAATTTGCTGTTTCAGCTGAAGTAAAAATCTATTTACCAAACATCTCCAAAAAACAGGTGTGACTCAGTTACAGAAAATGCTTAAATAAACACGATGTTATCTGTATGTGTGATATTGATACTGGAGAATAGGAAATAGGGTTGGAGTAAAATAATTGTACACAAACCAATATGCAGCTAGAATCTGTCAGAATTATCCCAGTCTCCCAAACACTTGCACGCTGTGGTCTGTTGTCTCTCTTACTATACACAGTTTTACCTTCTGTACAAAAATCAGTTTTGCCGTTTGTATGTATCCTGTTCAAACAACACACAACTCTGTTGGCAATATTTGGCATTATTTTTCAATAGCTAAATATGTAATTGGTGATCATTTCATCATTTGGGCATAAATCAATTTGATTTTCTGCATTGGGATAATTTGATTTTATGTAGATCAGTTTGGTCTTCGTAGGGTTGATCTTACTCTGGGTCAAGGTCAAAAGGGCAGGGTTGCGGTAGTTTTGGGTCATGTGACTGGCTACCTTCTCCTTCAACAATGCAACTACTTATTTTGCATGCATACTGTGCAAGTGTGCGCATACTTTTAGCCAACCCTGTACATGATGAAGAAGCCTATAAATTAATAATTTATTACAGTACATCTAGAGATTTTGTCCTAATCTTGAAAACTGTCTTCATATAAAAGTTAAGATGGTACACTGCTTTTTAAGGAAGAAAAGTTTTGAGGATTAGTTTTTCATGAAGAATACAATTTAAATGGCAAGGCTAATAGATAATTAAATATTTCAAACACTGACGTAAGAATGTGAGACATGCATAAAAAAATAGTTAAACAGGACTGGACAAAGCTATTAACCCATTCAAACTTATGTATTGTGTTATCATTTCTTAAAAAACTAAAAGTGCAAAAATCATGAAACCATTTGGAGTTTTAAAAAAATCAGGCACACAAGATTGTCAAGTTAATGTTAGTTGATTAATGCTTGATTAAGAATACTGACGTGTCTGTTTGCAGTTCTCATGTTCTACATGATTGGCCGAGAGTTGTTTTCTGCTGAGAGTCCAAGTGGATTATATGGAGCAGCACTCAAAGCATGCCAGAACAATATTCAAGTAAATGAATTTACTTTGGACGTTTGTGTGTGTGTATGCGCGCGCGCGTGTGGTGCACTGTATTCTTTTACTGTTTCAGTTTCGTGGGACTCTTGTGTGGAAATATCTGTAAAAATTAAACAGCATCAATTAGTATTTGGCCAAAGACATAAAATTATGGATCACATGTGTGTTTTCATCATTAGAAAACATGATAAGTATTGAAATTTTATTACCTGTAAAGCACATTTAATAAACTTCTTAAGAATTTTCTACATCTCATTTCACTGCAAGAATAACTTGTGTGCACACGAGTACAAGAGATTATATGTAGTTTGAGCATAACTTCATGCCCTTGTGTTTGAGGGACTGCTACACTTGTTATGCATGTACACAATCTGAAGACAAAAAGATAAGACCTTTAAAAAAAGAGCTGTATATTATGTGTCTTTTCACATCTTTGTTTGCAGGTAACAGCAGCCCTTGGAGAACCCATCAAGGGCTATGGGGAGACAACTCGACGGGGGCGACGTCGGTATATTAGGTTTGCATTTTTGTTGATGATTGTCTATAAATTTAACTGTTATAAAATTTTTAAAAGAGCCCAAAGCAAATGAAAGACAGTTTTGTGCATCATAATGGCTGTTCCTATGCATTTGATTCTGTGCTAGAAGACTAATGCATTGAGGTACTGGCTGATCTTCACAAAGATGCAAGCTGGCTCACTGAATTGATTGCATAGTTCTTATATCTAGTGGCTAGTATGATGGGAAGGAAAGGATAAATGAGAAGTAACTAGAGTACCCAGTGAAACACCACTCATCCCCTCACCCTTATAAACAGCTATCACTTTCGAAGAGAAATATATGTTCTTGTGATAAGATGTAAACCCAGGCCTTTTAGATATTGCTGTGCCACAGATAATCACAAAGCCATTGCACTACTGCACTGGTCCCCTAAACTCTGCAAGCTTGTTTGATTGCTTCATGTAGGTTGCTGCACCTAAAATCATCCGAAAAGGTCCTTATTATTACTTCTCATTGCTTATGAATGAAAGCAGTTGATATCTGCGAATATGTTTGTTTCTGGCATTCTTACTGGTGGTGTTACCTGATAGAATAAAACATTTGCAGCCACACAGAATTTGAGGTGAATGGTGTTCCTCACATGAGACTAAAGTTCTACATTGAAGGACCATATGGTAAAGCCACCGTACATGCGGAAATGAGAAAGGTAAAGCCTCTTGGATGTAGGTGTGAGCACAATCACAAAGCTATTTGGATACACAGATACATCCACACAATATAAACAAAAACATACACAAACACACACACATTGGAGAAAAGGGAGGGGAAACAGATTTGGTTTGGGGGAATCATATTAAAAGGTCACCAGAAGTGAATAAAAAAATAGTGAACAAGGGATTGTGACTTTTTACCAGTTACAGGTGTTTTGCAGTAGTTTAACTTTGTAGTTTCAAGATTTATATGCATTTCTTTTACTGCAGGGAGAGAACAACAAATATGAATACAGGTATCTCATTGTGGAAACTGAAGGATATCCACACAGGACATTTATACTAGAGGACAACCGGTGAAATCTCACCTGTGAAAGCAAGATCACATCATTATTATCTAGGCCTATGCACAACCCTCTCCTCCACCTTTCCCACAATTTTTTTTTTTTTTAAGGGTAAAAGGAGGGGGAAGCGGGAAAGCAAATGTAAATATACTGAAATTTTATCTCCTGTCATCCATCACAACAATAACCAATAAGAGAGATTTTAGCACTTGCAGATGTCATTTTATGATGTAGGAAATGAGGTCTTGCCCTCTATCCATATAATGATAATAACAGTGTTAGACTGTTTGTATCTCCCTAAGAAAGTGTAGTTATTTACACAGATTTTTAGAATTAGTATCTTGAAATGAATTACTCATTTGAAATAAAAGTTGGCACTTGAATTAATTCTAGTTGAGACTGAATTAACCAGCCAATTCCCCCATTAAGTTTATGGCTTTTAGCATTAAATGCTGTTTTTAAATGTGAAAGTGTGATAAAATCCTAATCTGTAGCAGTGCATTTGTAAAAATTATAAGATTTATAAAAAATCAGATGGAATGATGAATAATTAGTGTGATAAACAGTTATAAAGATAATGTGCATATAGGGTTATTGAAAGACCTAGTAGCTATGCCAAGTTCTATTTAATTTTTAAATTTTTTTTTTGCACAATCGTGTTGCTTATCATGTCAGTGAGCTCTGCTACATAGAAATGCAATGATTTAGGACTTCTTGAGGAATTTCTTTAAAAAAAAGAAAACAGCTTTAGTTTATGTTTGTCCCAGTTTAGGCTACATTAAAATTTTTCTTTAAACTCTGTTTGTTGACATTGTGTAACAGGTTTTTTTGTACATGAAGTGCATATAACTGCATGTGTAAATTGAAAACATTTGCTTTGTTCAAGCATTTTTTGTCCATGGACAGCCATACAATATATTTTATCTAGAGATGGTCTAAAAAATTAAAATATATAAATTATCTAAATTAACATGACAGGTACTGTTTTTGGCACATGCATGCATGTGTGTGTATAGATATGTGTGTTGCAGGAGCACAGCTTTTTTTTTTTTTTTTTAATATACAAAATATTTTTTTAACTTCAGCTAGTTCCATACATGTCTACAACCTTGATTTGATAAAATAAGTATTTTTAACAGGAAAAATTGTGATAAATGGATAAGTGAAAAACAAATCTTTAATAAACTTTGGAGAGTTCCATTTATACTGTAAACAATAGTTGTGTTTGGATGTTATGACTTCATCATCACAATAATGCTGTTATTTTTATGGTATGTTTAATACGTGTTATTCTGAAAGACCTGAAGTTAAGCAGGTACAGTTATACTCACTGCCAACAGTAGTAGCTGGTTTTCGACAAAAAAAAACAAACAAAAAACATAAATAAATAAACCACTGACATCTTTAGTCACCACTTAAGCATTTAGATTATATGCACATGCACTTTCATATTGTTGTGCCTACAAATCCTTCAGTTTATGCACTCATTATCACATGTAAAAAGATATTTCATTTTTTAATAATACAAAATGCTAAATAAGAATTCATACACTTGGGAGTCTTAGGCATATAACAGAGACATCTGATTCCCTTTAAAGATATTTCTCATGTATTCAACATTCATGGATGATGAGAGCCTCTCATTCTATATGTGATGGCTCTTCCAGGTGTGAGGGCATGTATAGTGCTTTATAATCTTCCCCTTCTATTTTGTGTGGTACAACCAGCCTGTTCTGTTAGCTGTACTTAACAATGTCCTTTTTTCTTTGTATGTTACTTTGCTAAGGTACAATAATGGCTTCTTTCTCTAAATGAATACTTTAAAGATTATCTAAAGATTGTGAAATGACAGGCACATCGACTAGAACTGATGTGTGTGGTTCAGAAATAGAAATATTTGGTAGGGAGCTTATGAACTGCTTTTGAATATTTATTTTCTTGGATCTGGAATAGGGTATGCACTGTTTCCTGTTGATCTTTTCTTTCTTTTGCTTGAAACATGCATTTTCTGCTTTAGCAACAGTGTTTTGAATAACAGAGCCTTCTGCAGCTGATGTAGAAGGCACAGATAGATTATACAGGTTGTCAAAATGTGGAAAATGGTAGTTTAAATAATTTTCCACAGAAAATGAAGAAGAGGAGGCCTCTTCAGCTGGATATGTTGTATTCAATTTTTCATTTTTCAGAACAAGAGAAACATAAAGATCCTTAGTGGAAGAAAACTGTTTATCGCTACTCTTCTGGATATCTTCAGTTTGTGTTTGGACTTCTGTGGTTATTACTAATGGCAGCTTCATGGCTATGGCATATTTTTTATTCCTGAACTCTCCCCTTCTTTTAACCCTGATGTTGAAATGCATTGAGCACATGATTCTGAGGTTTCTGGAAGTATTTCTTGTTTTCTGAATGGGTCTAACAGCTTTTGCACAAACCATCTAAACCAAGACTGCTCATCACTGGCTTCTTGTCCACTTTCTGGGGACATGGTTGTGCTGATAATGGCACTGAGTGACATGTCTAGCCAAGTCTCATGTTTTGTACTGCATGAAGAAATGCTTATAGAAAAGTCAGTTGGTTCCCTGTCCACAGAAGTTCCACAAATGCTGGAACCATGATCTGAGTCACCATCATTGGAAGAAGCAGCTACATTATCAATATTGTCACTATTTGTTGCTAAATTCATGTAGACTACATCCGTACTATGAATTACCTGAACACTATCTGATGGCTGCATGTGTGACTGAGAAAAATGATGAACTAAGAAGTGTCTATTAATAGTCAGCTCTTGTTCTAAACAGCTGACGTTTTTGTTTCTTGCTCTATGGGTTTCATGTTGAATTTTGTCTTCTGGCTGTTCAGGGTGGTCTTGGCATGATAAATGTGATGGAGCATAAAAGCCAAGTTGATCAGTATTAGTCATTTGTTGATCTTGTTCAAACTGATGACCATGGGGACCATTTTCTGGTCCACCACCTGGTGAAAATATTGAGGTATTCTTTGTTAAGAATCGCCTCATTGGATAACCTTTGGCTAGAAGTATTCTGACTGCTACGTCCTCTGATGTACTGGCTAAAGCAGTTTTAATGAGATGAGAGAGAGGAGCTGTCGGAAACAGAGTTCTCAGTCGACTTATGGCTTCGACAAATATTTCAGGACAATTCCCATTCTGAATTCTGGATATCAAGTTGTCCAGCAAACTATCGTTATTGGCCATTGAAGTGTGAAGCTTAAACTGCACTTCTTCACAAATTATCATTATTGCAAGGATACGTCCATACTGGACGGCCCTCATATGCACATCTTTAAAGTATGATGTTGACCAAATAATGAACAAAAATATACATACCAAGAAGAAAGCAAGCCCTCCAGACAAATAAAGCCAGTAGTTGAGCATCCACAGTCTGAAATTGTCTTGAGATTCAGAAGCAAAAACCATACTTGCAAAGTCTAAATAAGGGAGACATTTATGATCTTTGTCACAGAAACCTGCCTCTGAATTCCAGCATGGCTCTCCATATCTGAGAAATATGGTTTTGTTTTCTGTGCTTAGAATTCCAAGGACTTCAGCTTGCAAACACTGAGATGAATTTGTCTTTCTGCAGCAAAGCTTGCACTGGTTTGCTTTTGAGATGCATAAACAATCAGAGAATCCATGCATGTTGCAGATGCTTCCAGCACATTGTCCAGCAAGGCAAAATCGTGTTTCGCTCTCACACATAGATCCATTTGGCCTTCTCACTGGCTCTGGACACCATGGTACAATGCCATCACAAACAGCCTGAGAATGACATTCTGTGGATTCTTTGCAGACCTTGCTGTAGTTAGTGAGGATCTTGCAGTCATTAGTGCAACATGGGGTGGAAGCAGGTGAACACATCTTTCCCAGAGATTTCTCACCTTGCAAGGGATGTCTGAGCTCCCGTGTGGAGCGTCAGCAGGTGTACAGCATGGGTCATTAAACTCACATGTTCCTGAAGTTCCACAGTCACATTCTTCTCCTTCTTCTTCACTCCATTTCCACAGTGGTTGCCAACATACCGCAAGAAGCACGTGCCCTTTTTAGCAATGACTGGGTACATGAGGCGTATACTGCAAGGGGAAAACTTGTAGTTATTGGGTAGCTCTCCTGTTGAGGAATAATGATTCATCAAATAGTGTCCTCCAGGGTCCCCATAACTGCACAGAAAGATGTGTATGAATTTAATATATTTAGATGTTAGAATGTAACAGTAATTGAATAAAAATAAATGTGCACATGCACATGCAACCACATATTTAATAAACTCTTTTTACACTTGCAGATATCTGAATATGTTATTTGAACCACCTATGAAAGTGTATTCTTTAATAATTATTTCACAGGAAGAGTAAATTTTTTTGTAGTTTAAATATTAGCAGCTAATGCTACACATTTCCTTCAATGAAACAAAAGATTTCAAATTAAAGAATGTCAATAGGTTTGTTACATAAAGTTTGTAATGATGCTCTTAAGCAGTGTAATGTTACCCATAGTTTTATAACTCTTTTTTTTAACTTGTAGGCAGTCATGTTTTGGAGGATTTACAGATTTTACTGGATAATTACCGGCATTTGGAATTTGTCATTTGATCATGAGTGCTGCCAAAACTATGTCCCAGCTCATGGGCGAGTGTGAGTGCTGCTGTCTCCGCATTAAGCATGTGCCAGGGGTTGAAAAAACTGATAACAAGAGAGTTGAAACTGAAGTAGGCTTTTTCCCTTTTCATCAACAGCTGTTTTTGACAAATGCCTCCTGGGTAGACATGAGTGTTGGAGCTTGCAATCCAAGCCACACCACCTACGCTTCGTTTAAATTCCTTGTAAGTGAAAGCAACTCCAAGGCAGTAGTCACTGAAATTTGCTCGGGAGAAATTTCGCAGATATCCCATGTAGTTAGTATCATCCATAGAATAGGAAAAGAAATCCATGGATTCATTAGAAAGTACAGTTATGTTCTTGATCATAAAGCCAATATTATCCCCTACTCCATCTAGATTAAAATCTGTGCTACGAAAGATAGCATCAGCACCATAGACAGTTTTTTTCATTATGTTTACAGTTCTGGAAATATCACCTTTACCCACATGTTTATAAAAGAGATAGTCTGCCACCAGGTGTAATGTACAGCTTACTGTAAGTAAACTTGCGACACTCTTTGAAGAAACTTCTTTTACACCATTTTTGAAGTTTAAGTCTCGCTTTTGCATCATTTCATTTTCTATCTTCTTTTGTTTCAGTGTATCATGTCGATTCTTTGACAAACTTGCCTTTCCTTGCCAGAAGTTGTAGTCTTGTCGATGATGTACTGCAGTGTTCACAGATTGTCCAATCGCTCCTTGATAGTATGGAGTAGAGTCTCTTTCTGTTCTTATCTGATGTTTGTCACCGTTTGAATCTCGCTCTTTAAATGTTGTTTCCATGACATTGAGAGTATCACTCATTGGCCAAAATCTGTGGTTCAGGTTGTTTATTGTTTCAGTGTTTCCTACTATTATATTAGCCACTGAAGCTAACTGATTATAAAACATAGAAACAGAACAATAAGCTTCAACATTACAAATACTTGCGAGTAAAACGGTTAGCTTGAAATAATTTGCAACCGATGAATACTGAAGATATTTTGAATTTAAATAACATAAAAACGATCTTGTATAAACTTTCTGAACATTGCAACACTGTTTGAAAACTTCATCTGAACTTGTAGGCTTGATGACAGATTACATAAATAACACATTCTGAATGCAGGGCTTGAAAGAAAAAAATAATTCCCAAGTTGACAGACGTTATGCATCCGCAACGGTTTGGGAAAAATATGTGGCTTAGCTCCTCCTCCACTGACTTTACCACACTCATGATTCACTAGTCCTAGAAAAAACATGTCGTGACTTGCATTAGACAAGTCAAACGCCTGAACCTGGACTGGAATGCAGCCGTGATATTCGGGCTTGCTGAATGTGACACATTTGAATTTGTTTCTGCAACGCAGATGCTCGAATCCTAAATCCAGGCAAAACTGCGGAGCATTCCAAGATGGCACTGAGGACAAAATAAGTGTGTCATTATTTTCACAGACGATCCAGTAGTTGCAGGTCGTCGATGTCTCTGCCAAGTTCATTTTAAAAGGAAATACTTGAAGGTCGATTGTGCCTTCCAAAATCACCAAGCGGATCATCCACATTAAAGCAATTAAAGAATGATGCATTTTTCCCCACTTTCGTGTAAGTCACTTGACAAGCACATCTGTCACAATTGTAAATTACTCCATTAGACGTCATGTAAGCATTTTTAGTTTCTAACATCGCACATAAGGATTACATGTTTCACAAGCACAGCATTGTGATTTTCTGGCAGGAATTTACATCAAACAGATCCACGTAGTTGATGAGGAAATCGAGTCCTGGGCCGTATTCACGAAGAGAAGTAGCGACATCATCCCCAGGGTAAATCAAGGACAAGCCTCCAGTCTCCGTAATTTTAAAGAGGCGTCAGAATTTCGGGGTAAATGTTTTAACCCTATGGCGGTAGTTATCTATCCGTGGTAATAATACCCTGGGCTTAAGTAACAAAATTATACCATCGTGGTGTGGACAATGCCAGTTCTCCTCAATTACCAATTTTGCCCTCCGATAACTGCTTACCTACGCTTCATGAACACGGCCTCCTTGCGGAGGATAAAGGGAATTAATTTTTGTGCGTGACACATGGATCCACAGACGTGATAGATCTAACAGATGTGGTAAGCAGAGTAACACTTTTAGTTAATTAGGAGCAAACATTTTTAGATAGACATGTACCTGCAAGTAATTGTTGTAACTTATATTCACTGCAGACATTTCTGTGGATTGAAACCTCCTTCCAGCTGTCGTCACTGTAATTTTTTGTTGTTGTTGACTTCGTGATAAAACATGAAACTAATCGATAAAGAAACTTTGATACATTTTCTCGTTCAGCATGTTTAGGAAAGAACTAATAACTGTAACTTTTAAAAATAAAATATAAATTGTCCATGACGCATTTAAATTAAACTTTACGAAATGTATCTAAACGTTTATCTGCTTTCTGCAAGATTAAAATTTACTGGCAAGGAAGCCATTTTTTTCTCTTGTTAATAGAGGAAAATACCGGAGCGACAACAAGACAATGAGTACACCAGCATGATGAGCAAATTGTTACTGTGCTCGGTAACATTATTTTTGTTTTTCTTGAGCTTCGATGGAAAAAGCGAGTCAGCAGCTCTCCTTCCCAATACTGTCGCTTTGAGCATTGCAGACGATCCACCGGAACATTGTGTGCACACACCGCCTACACTGACACGGAAAGTTTGGGAAAGAAAAACGTGTCTGTCTGTTTTTCGGCGGTCAAAGAACGTACGAACCAAACCCAGATGAACTGGCGTCGCATGACAGTAACTTTCGAGCAAGAGGTCTTGAGCGTTACCATCAACCTTCGGCGTGTCCCAGTCTTTGCAGCGGGCGCCATATTTCAAATGGCTGGAGGAGCAACAATGTCTGTCTATAGTTTGATAAGAGATCTTTTTCCTGAGCTTTTCGTGTCCTACTTTAACGGGTTTGGAAGCTCAGCTGGGATTTTGAACAACTCCGTCCTTTTTACTGGCCAGATCAACGACAGGTTATTTGAAGGGACAAATTATTTATCACAATACCGGCGCTCGCCACTCCCTGCAGTGCTCTCACAACACCACCCCAGTCTCAGACTTCCATTTGCTAGATCGCTGCATTCAGTGTCAGGCGTTTATGCCGTCATTAGGCCAGAGTTTAAGCTCTCCTCTAGGCTGGAGAACTGTCAGTAGTCCGGCATGTAAAAAACGACTCCGTCGAGGCAGCCAACGCGGCGCTCCTGGGTAGAGGGGTCGATCCACACGAAAACGCCTTCAGAATCCTCCGAAAGGCATCCAGATAACGTCATGGTTTCCTCGGCTGCTGAGAGCAGCTTGCCACCGATTCCTCACTATACCAAGAGCGACAGTGATCTTTTGACGACTGAGGAGTTACCCGAACGCCAGCATGATCCTGCAGATTCTGAAAGTGGCGTGATTGCAAAGACAGTTAAGTCCACCCGAAGCCGCAGGATGGCTGCGACTTCGGAAGACGCCAAGCAGATGACAGGTGATGCACTTTTAGACGCGGTGAATGCAGGGAGTGAGGAAGAGAAACGTGTTGCGATAGAGAGACTAGGTACAGCAAGCGGATCATCGTCTATACATCATGTACTGAAAAGGAGCAACGGAAGCAGAGCAACTAGAAGCATTAACCCCTTAGCTGCTGGGAGCAGTGAGTCAGCCACAGACAGGGACTTTTCCCAGCGCGATGATACTGCAAGAAGTGAACCGCCATCGAAGACTGTTGTCTCCACAATACCTTTGGTCAGTGACGGCAGTAGTAATATCGTGCAAGGCATTACACCTTCCGCAAAGGTGCGCATGCGCAGCCATGGTCAGACGGACACGAGGCGAAGCGAACGGAGGTGGGGATCGAGAAAAACGCGGTCCGCCGAGAACGGGGGTACCTTAAAGGATTCGATGCAGACAACTAGCTGCTCGCTGCACCTGGTGGCGGACCATCTGTTCTTCTCGGAGATCGGGGGTAGCAGCCCGGCCAAGACCGTCAACCTGATGCTGGCCATCGTCATGGGGGCCGATGCGCTCTTCCGCTCCACAGACTTCAACGGCGACGGGCTGAGTGACAGCATAGGCTTCCTGGTGAAGAACATCACTATCATTCGTTCGCCGGACACTGCCTTTTACAGCTACTCGCGCAGCAACAGCAACGCCTTTCAGTACCTCAAGAGCTTCTCCACGGCCGACTTCAGTGACGTGTGCCTGGGCGTGGCCTTCACTGCCATCGATTTCGAGCGCGGGGTGGTGGGGCTAGCTTGGTATGCATCGTCTACCACGGTAGGGCTGGGTGAGTATCACAAATCCGGTTGTGGCGAATAGCACATACCTGGGGCCGCAGTTATGAAGCGAGAGTAAGTCCTTCCCCAGGGCAAATGATAAACTGAAGGACAACGGTCTTGATTCCGAAGTTATAAAGGGATGTCCAGACCCCACGGCCAGTACTTCATGTTTCTTTACTCTAGGACATCTTTGCATCCGCCTTATAACTACGGCTACATGGATAAAACATATGTGGAGTGTAGACTCCGCTTTATAACTTCGAAAAAAAATGCTTGTCCTTTAGTTCCCATATGTTTCCCCAGGGCAGAGACTGTCGCTTCATAACTACAGCCCCTGATGTGGTGTCACACATACTATGATGTCAATATCACACATTAAGCGTTGTGAGTACTGGTCTTATCTTCTCTCCCTCTCCCTTTTCCTACACACACACAGAGAAACCCACGCACGGAGCGACGCGCTCGCACTCACTAAAGAACTGAAACGTTTCACATTCTAGGCAAAGGAGGCATTTGTGCACAGCGCGTGCGCTTACCAAATGAGAAAGCGGAGTTCAGCTTCAACACCGCCATAGTAACTTTCATCAACCATGGCACCACAGTTTCCATGGAACGAGCCATCCTTACCGTAGCGCATGAATTCGGCCATTGCTTCGGTAGCAGCCACGATGACGACACCAAAGGTCGGCGTTTGAAAAGTATGTGTGTGAGAGAGGGAGAGGATGTGACACCCTCATTGAAGGTTATAAACGTTGGTCATTTCAGTTTCGGTATACGTGTGTGTGTGCCTGCGTCAAATGTTCAAGTGGTCAGACGGACCGCAATTCCATGCGCTCGTCAAACGACCAATATTTTTTACCACAAAGCAAGTAAATCCCCGAATTTGGCTCTTATTCTGTCGTTCAAAGTGAATGGATTGCTCATTCAGCCTGTGACATTCATATAATGCTCCACTAAGCTGAAATCAGATCCAGACATCAGCCAATTCTTTCCTTAGACTCGGGCTGCAGTCAAAGCCTCGAAACTGGGTCATACCTGATGCAGCGTTACCGCCCAGCACAGTACCATCCGAATAGCTACCTCTTCTCACCCTGCTCAGTGCGTCAGATTTATCCTGTAATCGTGCGAAAGGGCTCCTGTCTCATCCGGTATGCCGGTCCGTCTTGCGGCAATGGAGTCCTAGAGGTAAGAGTCAGTGTTGCTTCGCGTTTGTGTAAAGCACAAATCCGCAACATAGGACCAATAAAACTTTGACTAAATAAATTACTATGCCGTCAGTACGTGTGAATAGTTCACTATAAATTTGTCTATGAATAAGCTGCCGATAAATATGAGCTATGCTAAATAGCGCTACTATTTAACATTGCTCATATTTGTTGACATCGGCAGCTTAATCATTGATAACTTTGTCCTAACGTGGTTAGGCAACCACCTGAACTGAATGAAAACGGTATTTAATTCGCTATTTAACAACAGTTTGGTTGAACTAAATCAATGAAAATCTCCGCCATTTTTACTCTAGGAGGAAGAAAGTTATCGGAATTGGACACCCCCGGCTAGTTAACGATTTGGGTAGGGCCTACCCGAGTCCATGAATACAGAGCTTGTTTCACTGTTTTCGGTTAGCCGATTTACTCAGCTTGGGTAGGGGAATAGGCTGTATAAAAGTGATTCATAAATATGAGCCCTCGGACATATCCTTTCTGAGACTGTTGGTGTTTCGTTGAGACTATATATGTAGTCTCGTCGTCTTCAGGGTTAGAAGGGTGGCTTGAGACGCGTGGGCATTACGACAGATATTCTTGTCATTTACTTTGCATTAGGACAGATATTATTGTGTCATGTACTTCCCTTGGCTAAGATCTGCCCTAGATGCAACACCATTCGAGTCGCTGCCAGTCATGATGAGTGATATAGCTTTATCTTGCTTTGTATTTTTCGCTCCCTTGTTATCGTATTAGCCCCGCTTCTCGCTACCCTTCAGCCCCACTGTCTTCTCCCTCCTCTAACACACAGAAATAACATCAAAACTAACTGAAAAAATGCAGAAATTAAAAAAAAATATTCTTCCCATTATTTACCCGAAAAACAGTCGGCAGCACTCCTACGCTTGAAATATTTTACCGTCTATGCGATTCCATCATGCTGTGCTGTCTTACATGACAGGGCTAGGACTAGGAATAGATTTCAGTTGGTTGTCATGGCGTTGCAGGAGGGCGAGGAGTGTGATTGCGGCATGACGGCCAGCGCCTGTCAGTTCAGCGACCCTTGCTGCACCCCAGCTGATGCCCCTCCCTCCAGCGCAGACCGTCCGTGTACCTTCAGACGCTCAGAGGGCATGCAGTGTTCCCCCGTCATCTTCTCCTGTTGCTCTGCCTCCTGCAGGTAACTATTACAACCATGGATTATGAATTTAGCTGTGGCATCACTTTTGATAAGTTAATTTTAATGAGCCGTTTCATCAAAAGGCAATTTCCGTAGGAAACTTAAAAATTTGTTGACATAGAGTTATATAGGGCTTCGTGATTCTCGACGCCTTGTCACTTGAAAGGGAAACAAGCGTCTGACCTCTAAAGATGAGTCGCACAAAGAATGACACCGAGGGGGGGGGGAATTGGTGTTTTACGCCGTGTCAGCAACTAAGGCTATATTACGGCAAGCAGCCAGCCCTGTAAACAGATGTCACGTGCAGAGAAAGATCAGCGTGCCCGAGACGAGAAATGAACTCAGGGCAGCCAACCTTCACTGTATTGGTGACAGGCGCTAACCGTTGCGCCACCGGACCGCTCAAGAATGACACCGAGAGATTGCAACAAGACCTGAAATGATCAATTTGATGTAGAAGATTACGCATTTTTTTCCCAAAGTGTCTCCCTTCTACTACATCAAGCATTATAAATGTGTTCGTTACCATTTTACGCAAGTACTTTTAATTTTAAACTAGATACTAATATCAGAATAACGTGAATAGTATCAAAAGACTTTAAACGTGAATTTCGTTTCTCATGACTTCTTGGACACTTTCTGAACTTTAGTCGTTGTCTTTATTATTTACTTGCGCTTCTTATGTACGTTTACTAATTGTTAGGCTCAGAACTGTATTATACATAATTTATTTTTAAAAGTGCTGTTTATGAATAAGCTTATATTATGATTGTCTGCAGATACAGTTTTTATAATAAATTTCAGACGCATTTATATTCGTACAAGACCAAGTGGAAAATCACACACTCAGAATGAGTTTTAAGGGACACCTGCCTTTTTGCTTCATTATCTTTAGCGTCATATTCTTTCATTTCTTTGGTTCTTAACACCGCAAGCTGACACCGATTCATTCTAGACGTTGTGGTCAGGTACATAACGGAAGCCGAGCAGGTGGTGTGTCGGGAGGAGAGTGACTGCTACAGTAGATCGACGTGCGACGGTAGCGGGCCACGCTGCCCCTCTCCCACGCTCAAGCCGGACGGATGGCCATGCCACGGCAATGTCCGCACTTGTGTGGGCGGCAGGTGCCAAGATTCGCCATGCCGCAGGTAAGCGTGCTGCCGGGAATTTGCGTTCTTCACTTCGAGGCTTCAATTTTTGTGTCTCTTGCGCATGCGCGTGTTAAGAGCGAGAGAGAGAGAGTCAAGAAAAACACGATCTTGACGGTATCCTGTACCAGAACGTATTTACAGTGAAAATCATTTTTGCCGAAACGAGATCCGAATGTCGGAGCTTACTGTCCTCACCTCAGTTGCGACAACCTAGCCTTCTACCATTGTGCTAACGGGAATTTAGACTAGAGAAGGAACAATTTTTTTTTTTTAACGGACTAGGCCTGAGCCCATTTTGAGGGCTTGAACTACAACACAACAACAACAACCACCACCACCACCACCACCTCCTCCTCCACCTCCAAAATTTAGGTAAAATGAACAGTTTTTCTGCTAAGTGTAAAGAAGGAGAGTCCCTTTAGAAAACTATAAAAACTATGAAAACTTTAGTCTGTCCTTTACATCATTAATTCCTTCATTCCAGGTCGGGTTTACACGACTGTTTTTGCTCGGACCTAGCAGATGACCAGTGCAAGTTGTGCTGCCGCGAAGCGCCAGGCTTGCCGTGTCGTGCAGCACGCGCCTTCAACATCGTAGACAGCACGGGCCAAGACATCCTTCTTCTAGACGGCGATGCCTGCCTCGACTACAGAGGTGTCTGCAGCAGCAGCAGCAGCAGCGGCAATGGCGACGCATCCGTCGGGCGGAAGTGCGTCACGGACGACGCGCCAGAACAAAGCTTGGCGGCGCTGCTGGGCTCGTTCGAGCCGGACGGGCCGGCGGCCAGACGGTCTACGTGGGTGTACAGCTCCTTCATCTTTGTCCTGCCCGTCAGCATGTTTGTGGTGGCGCTGCGCCTGAAGTGGACGTCCAAACTGACGCAATACGCTGATCGACTGAAGGGAAGTGCGGCCAGGAGTAGACAAATGCGCAGTCTCGAGGCTGCCGCACACAGGCAGTCTCATCTTTTCCGGCAAGAGGTTTGCAAAATCAACGCCATGTGCCAGGTGATCTACACTGGCCACCACTACCCAAGCCTTATGGGTGCCTCCACTCACAAGCCTCCTCGGCCGATCTGGAATCACGCTGGCATGGACCACGTCATATTTGTGAATCAGTCGCAACATCTGGCGAGAGCTCCGAGTCCGCAACACTACCTTCGTGGAATGGAAGAGTGTCCATGGTATATTGACTATCGGAGAGACGGTGCTGCTGACGAAAAGTTACCACAGTCAGTTGAATCAATCCGGGCTGCGAGCGGCGCTAGTCGAGACGGGGACATCTTTTACCTTAGAGAAACGGATTTTAGAACAAGACAGGCCATTTTTCACTCCTGCTTATCTGGGACGGGCTCCGAAAACGAACAGTTGAGTGAGATCTTCAGCCTGGAGAGGGGGAAACCTGCGGGAGAAGTCGCAAACACATCACGAGAGACACCGACGCCAACTCTCCGCCAATCGCAGCTCACTGCGCTCACCCATGTGAGCCACGTTCAAGAGGAGATCGAACGTATGACGTCACTAAAGACTCTCTCAAGGCCCGACATCGAGAAACATGGTGTAGAACAGTTTAGTCCTGGAACGCTGTCCCAGGCTTCCCAGGACGGCCCACAATTTTCGATCTCCGAGAGTAGCACGGCAAGCTGCTCGGTTGGCCTGGCTTCTGGCTCTCTGTCTTCAAACGGCAGCGAAACCTAAGACACAGCAACCTTCTTCAAAGATTTTCATCGACCAACACGTCCCAGAAATGCTCAACATACCGGTTTATCCCTTTCACAGGAAGAATCAATGTAACGGTTGTTTTTGTCAAGGTTCAAGATTGGTCTAAAGGTTTTACTTTACTGCAAGTGGATAAAGTCTTATGAATCCCACTTATCGTTTGGCTTGTGGCGTTAATTTAACGGCATCCGATTAGTTATTTTTCAGGATAAAACGAACATTTACTTTTTTTTTTTTTACAAAGAAGGCGATCCAGTTAGCGCCTATCATGAATACTGTGAGGATTGGTTGTCGTGAGTCCATATCTCCTATCGAGCACGCTGTTCTTTCTGTGAATGTGACACCTGTTTACAGGACTGGCTGGTTTGCCCTGATGTGCATTAGTCGCTGGCTTGGCGTAAAATACAAATTCCTCCTCCTCCTCTTTTATACTAGGAACCAAATAATGGTCATTTATCTCGAGGAAAAAGCTGTAAAAAGAAATATTGTTTTAAGAATTTATTCATAGTACTTTAAGTACTTATATATACTATAAAGTATATTAAAAAATAATGCAGTGCTGTAGCACCAAGAATTAATATTGTTCTGTATTTTTATTGCATTTTTGCAGACTACACAAAGAACTAAAATAAAAAGCTAAAAGACATGAATATAAATCGCGTTCGGGTTTTCTTGTACGAGTCTAGATTCGGTGTTACGCATATTTCTTCCTTATACATGTATTTGTTTTCCTCTTTCTAATTACTTTATATGTCTTCACGGTGGTTTGCACGTTTTCCACTCCTACCAACATACCCGATTTACACCTCTGTTCACATGCAACCATATGCGCCTGAGGGGCAAGAATATCTGTTTGCCCCCTTCCCCGACCCAATATGCTTGAGATGTGATCCTTCACAAAGCACAAAAAAGATAAGAGGAGCCGAGAGAGAGAGATGACAAATCTTTATTTACGATGGTAACAGAATGAGCAAAAAATTACATCTATCTTTCGATTTAAAGGAAGGGGGAAAACACTACTACAAAACAAAGGCATTAATCAAAGAAGACGCAGCTATAGTTCTTTTTCTTGGCGCACTGACTTGGAAACCTGGACTGTGATTAATATGATTATAAAGTTTATCCTATTTTGAATAATAATAACTTCTTGTGATTGCGAAAACCGGTTGAGTGATTTTTCAGTGAGTTTTGTTTCTTAAAAGTGTTGAGTAACAGGAGAAAGACCCCGACGCCCAGCCCTAACTTTTAGTAACCCAAAGCTGTTTTGAATTCGAAAAAATGACCGTTGTGCAGAAAAACACTATAATATCGGATTTTCATAAACGATACTTTTATATAAAAAAAAGAATTACTATAATATTTTTTGGATTATTGTCATTTCAGAGAGAGGGACATGGAATTCTGTCTTGAATCGTAACTTCATAAATCAGAATTCTCAAATAGTCTCAATTCTACTCGATTGATCTCGAACCATTTGCGCGCCGAAGTTGTTTGGGAATTTTGTCGTCTGGTTCTGGCAGCATTACAAACACCATGACTGCTTTCGAAGGTACATATGAGATATGTACAGATCATTAGCGCCAAATATTTGCTTTTCTATATTACTTTCTAGGAAGATTTGTTTAGCAGTAAATGTTAGCTGGAAAGACGATTTTGGGATTAGACACGTGTGGTGCTACATCAGCATAAACGTTGTGATCACGTCTGCTTTATGTTGTCACTTGCAAATGAAGTAACAATTCTGTTCCAAAGCTTATCGTGACATTTATAAACTTGTCAGTAAAATATATTTTAAAATTACAGTTACCATCACCATATGTTAAATGAGTTAAAGTTGTTTACTTAAAATCACTATAAAAATAAATCCTAAATGTCTAATATAAATATAACGAATGTATATATTATAATTATTTTAAACGATGATAAATAAACATCTAGATATACTGACGATAAGGATATTAAATACCACAACTTCTAGATTAGCGTTAAACATATCAAATAATAACAATAAAGGTTTTTAGTGTGCAGACTATTTGACATCTGGATTTCAAATCTTCTTTCTCTGTTGTAATGTTAGCATTTAAAATACTCATAAGTAAAAATGTCGATCATAGAAGACTTGCACAATGCAAACTAAATATTAACTCAGATTTTGGAATTTTGTTTAGCTCATAATAATGTTAATCCATTTTGGATGGGCATTTAAAAATGTTATCATCTTTGTCTATCCAACGTCTTAATAATAATAATTAATAGTAATTTGTAGAGCAATTAGTGGGGGTGAGCTTAATGTTCTTGTACACAAAAGACTACAAACAGACTGTCAACAAGAATTAGTAAATGAATGACACTGGCAAATATGAATGAAGTACAGGAATGAATGAAGATGAATAGCTGAGGAGTGAGAGGAAGAATATATGACTTGCATGATAAATACAGTGCTCACTGCTGCTAGTGGACACAGTGAGTTATCCAGTCACAGGCCTGATTAACTCTTAAAATGGCAGCTTTCTTCTCTAAACTGACAATAGTGCCTTTCCCAATCATAGAAAGAAGAAATGTAAAACAGATGCAATTATTTTTGTTTCCAGAAATGGGAGTGATGCCTGAAATTGCACAGGCTGTGGAGGAGATGGATTGGAAGTGAGGAAATATTAGCATTCACAATTTTAGCAGTTTAGAGGAGGCATCAAGCATAAAGAAATATTTTATTAGAGAGAAGCTAATCTTGATATGGCATGGTAAATCTCAGGCAGGATATGAAATTTCCATGGGTGCTTTTCTCAGATTAAAAAAGCAGTATATCATTATGATGAAAATTCAATCAACAAATAAATTTTTTATGTATATGTAGATAACAGATTTAATACATTTGTCTTTTGAAAGTCTAATTATCATAGCAAAATACAATAAAATGTGAATACTTTTTTCATGCATAGCTTACCAACTGATGTGCAAGCTGAAGCTATCCCTATGATTCTTGGTGGTGGGGATGTCCTAATGGTAAGAGTCTTGTAAAATTATTTGTCTCTTTTTATTTCACTTCAGTAAAACCTTTTTTTTTAAATACACAGCAGTGACCTCCATATTCATTTTTTTTATGTGTTTATCCTTACAAAATAGGGGTGTGTGTGTGTCTCTCACTATATATATGTGTGTGTGGAATCTGTAATGTATTAATAAAATATTTAAAACTATTTTTGAAGAATAAGTTGATTTATATAATTGCAGGCAGCAGAAACAGGCAGTGGAAAAACAGGTGTAAGTTTTCTTTTTAATGTTTTAAAAATACTTATTTGAAATAAATGGCTTATTATTTGATCTGCATGTTGCATTTGATACTGCTGACCACTCCAAACTTCTTCAGAGACATCATATCCTTTATGGCATTGGTGGATCCACACTAGTGTTGTTTAACTGAACATAGTATGACATATTAATTAGCGTTATGAAGTAGTAAAAGAACATGACCTGGGTTTGCTTAAAGGATCTTACAGTAATAAGGACTTAATTGTAGTGGAGATTATTTTGCATGTTTCATAGTAAAATGTTTTGTATGGTTTGGACTCGAATATGTCTAGATTGAAGCATGGCTAATGTTCTTGGAGGTATAACATGGATTTTAGAATATGCCTGTAGTTTGGGGATTTTAGAAGAATATGCCTATAGTTTAAGGATTTTGATAATGAGCTGAGAAGATGTAAAATGTGAAGATGTTTTTTTATACAGTATGTTTGATTAAGGGGTCATTTAATGGTAGGGATTAGGTTAAGGAAATAATGAGTGGCAAACAAAGATTTTGACTAGCTTGTAATTATTGTAAATAAGATTTATGTGATAGATGCAATTGCTTTCTGGTTTTCTGCAGGCTTTCTGTCTGCCCATTCTGCAAATTGTGTATGAGACTCTTCTTGATCAGCGTGAAGGCAAAGGAGGAGGAGGAGGAAAGCGAACTGGACAAACTGGTGATTAGTTTTTATTTAATTTGCCTTTAAAAAAGTTATAAAATGAGTAGATTTAAATTAAGGCTACAAAGTCATTCAATTCGCGTCATCATAAACATTTTTATCAGAAGATGATTTTTCAGCTATTATTCGAAAAGTCTAGTTTGTTTATTCAAATAACTGTTGTGCAAAAGTTATATTCTTAATGGGAAATGTACTTGCTTTGTTTTATTGAAATATTTTAGAAATTTTTCATGAAACTTGATTCATGTAAAAGAGTGCATTTCCATTAAAAATTGATGGTGGAATTATTGCAGGCAGTCACAAATGGAAGATGAATGCACATGACCGTGGTGATGCCCTTGGTCTGTAAAAGTCTTAGTCATTTGGTTCTTAGGGGAAAAATTTTTCTGAAAGATTGTGTGACAGCTTTGTGCTTTTTCTCCAAGTGTTATATCACTTGTCCCTAGGTTTATTTATCTGTATTTTTATGCTATAATATTTTGAGATACATAATGACCTTTGAATATGGTAATGGGTTTCTGCAACAATGGTTTACTTTAATACCAAGCAAAAAATATAGGAAATTATGTAAAAGAGATAGATAAAGGTTGACAGATTATTTGTTAGTTGCTAATTTGTTAATTTAAATAATAAAGAGAGTTTGTATGTGTGTGTTTTCTACAGCAATTGATCCAGAGGGGACACTCTGTCAGGCTCGTGATTCCCAAAATTGGCATGGCACTCGATCCAACAAGGCTGTAGTAGGAGGAGGTGAGCTGCCTGAGGGAGAAATCACATGTAGTTCTCAGGGTTTTGTCCTTTTTTTTTTTTTATAAAGTTCATTTCAGTGTATGCAATAATTGTTTATATCTACCCTAGGTGTAACATGATTATAGGATTGTGTTGTAAAGCTAAGCAAAGCATGACCTTGCATCAGACACTCTTTCCTGTATGCTGTGGATATCCCATATCTGAAATGTTCCATAGAAATAAGAAAAAACGAAGAATTGGATGTCAAGAATTGGATGTCATAGTGTGTACTGTATAGATAGTGGTGCTTTACAAAACAATTTGAAATTTTTAAATACTTTTTTGAAAGGTAAATGGTACTTCGAAGGAACAGTGACAGATGAAGGTCTCTGCCGTGTGGGCTGGTCGACTGACCAGGCACGACTTGATCTTGGTACAGACAAATTTGGCTTTGGTTTTGGAGGAACTGGCAAAAAATCTTGGAACAAACAGTTTGACACCTATGGTGAGGTAAGTTGTCAGAACTGGTCACATTCTTGGAATGTTGTTGGAGAGATTTCTGTCTGATGATCAGTGACAATTAAAAAAAACAATTTCGAACACTCTTTATAATTAAGTCTAGAATAAAGTACCGAATCATCTGCTTGAATGTTGTCTGCAAAGTACGATGTATACATATGAAAAAAAGGAAAGAGTTCAGACCAACTAGCATAATCTTCAATGGCTGGTTAATTTCTCTGGGGACTGTCTTGAAAACTGAAGTTTTTTAATGTGCGCTTAGAACTTCTTCAGATATTTTACACTTCAGTTATGTGCAGCATCATGACAGGGGCAGGAACATTTCAAAGCAAGACATATTGATCAAGAACATTATAAAAGCAGGAAGGGTGACTGGGAGGATACAGAACGATAATAAAGACAATGTATGACAAGTTCCTGATCAACAAACTGCAATTCTAGCTGATAACTTCGCCCACTTCCTTGAGCTAGAATCACTCATTATCTGCACTCATTTATCCATCTGCACTTCAGCTCATTGATAGGACAGGCACATGATTTTATACCTTTTAATTGATGTCACAAGCATAGTCTTTGTTTTCATATTTTTAGTGGCAGTATGCATACAGATTTTTAATACACATACTTGTGAGAGAGACTAAAAGTGACAACATAAATGATTTCAAATGGGGAACTAGAATTGGTTGTAGACATTTTATGTTCTTTAATAGTCTGTGTAGATGATTTATGTAAAGTGATGTGTTAATGCTACTCTCAGTAGAGAACAATTTCCTGAAAAGGATTACTAAAGGGGTTTTATATTTTTAAGACAGGCAGGTTAAGATTTAGACAATATAGGCAAAATATTGGCATTTTAAAAATGCTCAGAAATGAATTTTACATATTTATGCAATAATAATATGAGACCACATACAATATGCAAGTATAAAAGGGTATAAAAGTGTTTGCTATTTTTATGTAATTAAAATGGTTTATTTAGCAATTACTTTACTAATGCATTTACTTGCAGCCCTTTGGAATGAATGACACTATTGGATGTTATTTAGATCTGGACAAAGGAGAAATCTTCTGGTTCAAAAATGGTAAGTGTTCTGTAGTTAATTTCATGAAACTTGTACTGTTTAGACAGCTATTATGATGAAGCAAAAAAAATTTTGGAAATATAGCAAGTAAAAAATATTTACCAAGAAAAGTGCCTACTGCTGTTAATGTGACATTGATTACACTTACAAAAAGGCAAAAATGGTGAGAGGAATAATGAGTAGATGCTGTCTTTTTCCTGGCACTACTTTGTGCTACATTTATTACACTAGGGCTCTGAGGCTTCAAACTGACTACATCTGTTTCAGGAATAGACCTTGGCAAAGCCTATGACATTCCTGCCAATCTGAAATCTGAGCCATTCTATGCTGCTGTTGTGCTAAAGGTAAATTTTATTTTAACAAATGTCACATTATCACATTTTCATAAGTTCATGATGTAGATTTATCATTACATATGACAGGAATGTCATAACATTTTGTTCTTTTGCCACCAGTATCTGTTTCTTACTCTTTCTGACATGAACATGAGCATGTTATTTGCATGGATACATTAAATTTGCATTGTTAAATCCCTAAAGCATATCCACTTCTTTTGGTTGTTTACAGAATGCCGAAATGCATTTTAATTTTGGAGAAAGTCCTTTCAAGTTTCCTCCAAAAGTAAGTAAATTTTAATGCTTTTTAATGTTTTTTTTAAATGGACTATCTTCTCAGTAAATTTTGATTATAACTAAAGGGGACAGAGAGCATAAAACACCCCCCCTTCCCCCGAACACCAACAATAAGATCTTCTCATAGTCATGTGCAGTCGTCCACTCTCCCATTTACCCCACTTAAAAAATAAGCCAAATGCCAAAATAACCTTTGAAAAGCTCAGTAAAATGTGTAGACAAGTGACTGTATTTTGTTTCTCTTTTGATCCTGGAGAAAAGTCTAGTACCGATCACCACTTCATTTAGGAATCGGAGAACTGTATATACTGTGTACGGACTGATCTTAATGTAAATCAAGAATTCGAGAGCTGTATATATTGATTTCCCATATTTTTTCATTCATGGAAGACTTGTTTTTAGAACATGATAGAGTGTCTAGTCATGACATACATGATTGATCTGTGGTCTGTTGTCCCTCTTTCTTGCTGCAACAGAATGGCTTTGTTGGTCTGGCTAGTGCATCAGGCAAGAATGTCATTGACTCCAAGGTAGTAGGTAAGTGGATTTAATGCAGATGACTGTCTGAGGACTTGCTTAAACTTGCAATCTTTTTTCATCCAGCCTACACATACAGCAGAATGGTTTATAAGTAATTATGCTAATCTGTTCTGAGTGAAGCATGGAGGGGTAAAAAGTGGAAATATTCTATTTTAAAATTTAAAAAAAGCACTGTAAATATGAGTCGTCCACCAGAAAAATAAAATTACTGGTACACCACGGCTGCCACTTTCTGACTTGTACCCTCATACAGTCAGAAGGATGGCATACAGCATCACCTCAGACCAAACACACCCTCTCCATCCCCAATTTCAGCTGTTGCCATTGGGCAGTCGCTACAAAGTGCCACGTGTGTCAAAAACTGCTTACCAGAGGTCCTTCATGCCAGCAGCCATCACCATCCTAAATAAAAAGCAGGACTAGTAGGGCTGCCATACTGCCTGGCGTCCTCCTTAGGAGGTTTCACATGTTTGTTTGAGTCTGTGTGTGTGTTGAATGTCTTGGTAGGTATTTCTTCCTATTAGGTTGTATATATATATATAGCTCTCATATTACATTTGCATATGTAGTTGGGCTTGTGAGCAAAAGAAAATGTTCTGTCTTGGACTTTCTCGGACAGACAATAAAGTTTGATTTGATTTGATTGCTTATTCACATGGACTGCAGCAAAAGAACTTGAAACTTGGTGTTTAAAATTTAAAAAGGAATTATGCACTTCTGGATGTCTACCAACATTTGGCATTGTTTGTGTAAAAATAAAAATCTTGTACAGAAATCGTATTTTCACAAGCTGAGAAACCTTAAGGTATGAATTTGGTGGCCATTATTATTTTGACACTCCTGTGGTATAGAATCCAGTTTGTTATTCCAGAGCAAATGAGGTAAACAGTTTTTTTGTAGAAAACAATGGCCTAGGTGGTTCAGTCAAATGTTTATTAGTTTAATGATTTTAATGGGTTTTATTTGTGTTTATGATGGAGGCAACGTCAGGGAGTGATGTCTTCAAACAGAAATATTTTAACCATCACATGATGAATTACAAAACCAGAATTTCTACTACATCAACAGTTTCAGTTGGTTAAATTCTAATAAAAACTGCCTGTGCATGTTCATTTTGAAAAGAAAGGAATATGATACAGCTCAGGCTGTTGTTGCTTTAAGGAGGTCAGACATTTAATTCTTTTACACAGTTCTTCATGTTGTATATTCTTGGTGATTTAAATTGTTGCAGTATAGTATTAGGTGTAAATTAAAACATCAGTCAATCATTTGTCCCATGACTATAGCATCTGTCCTTGGGCGTAGCCGATAGGGCCCACCATTCTTGCCTGTTTTGGGCGATAGTCAGCAGGTCCATTAAGACTGACCAGTCCAGTCTTTGATGTTTGTAAGCTAGTTCTTTCTTTGGCCACTGCGGCATCGGCCACCCTCCAAGGTGCCTTGAAGGATAGTCTTTGATAGGGTGTCATGCCAGGTTACATGGCCAAAGAAGACCAGTGTACGCGTGGCATGACTGTTGAAAGTAGAGGTTCTATGAGTGTGGCAATCTTGTTTTGTACAAAGTTGTTAATTCTATGTTCTTTGTATGAGATCTGGAGCTCCTCAGGCACTTGTTCTTGAATGCCTGGATTCTCCTTTCCATCTCTGTGAGCAGAGTCCACGTGTCACAGGGCAGGATCGGCACTACCAGGGATTTATACAGCTCCTTCTTGTACTCAGTATTGAAGGTGAAGGTGGCCATTTCTGTCTTTGATGGCTGAGGTCTTGTGCTGATCTGTCTTAGTGAGGGTTGGTAGGCCTTTTTGCTGTTTTCTTATAACATTCCATTCTCTATGCCCAGGCATTGGCTCTCGATCCAGTTCCCTCTACTTTCCTTCATTCCTTTCTTGATGGCAGAGTTCACTTCTTCTTATTTGGTAGATGATTTGGGTTTTATTTCTTTTCTCTCTTTAGTTAAAACATGAGTACTGCCAACTGTTATAAATTGTTAAAATAGTAGCTGCCTTAGCAAATGTGAAACTGTCTTGAATTGAAAGAAGAAAAACAGGGGTATCAATGCTTAGTGTTATAGAATCTTACTTGTAACATCCATTTTGCAACAGTAAACAGGTCGTGATTGGTAATGATCTAGACAGAGAACAACGAGAAAAAATGTCCCTCTATATTTGTGAAGGAAACAGTTGAGGATTGTTTGTTGCACTCTTGGAGATTTGGAAGGTAATGGAAACAGGACAGTGGTGTATAATGAGCTAGACAGAGAACAAGGAGAAAAATTCTCCTCCTATATTTCTAATGGAAACATTAGGATGTGGATTGGTTGTTGCACTGCTGGAGATTTGAAAGGTAATGGAAACTCACAGGCGTAAACATTTTACTTGCATGAAGTATGATTCACTGACTGCAACTTACTGATTTAGTTACAAGAAGCAGTGGGGTAGGCTCTTCGTCTTAGTGAACTGATTTTCCAGTAACATTAAATCATGCAAATTGTAAGAGAGATGATTTGTGTAATAGGTTGCATCAGGATAAGTAGAGTAAACCTTACTGCTTAGGACTCCCCTGGGAGGAAGAGGGGAGAGAATGATGGAGATTGATATTCTAACCTGAACGTTTTAACTGTGGAGCTGGTTTTGTTGACTCATGAATGCTAATGCCTGTATTTTCATCTTTTTTTGTAGTAAATGATAAATAAATTTGTTTTTTAGGGATGACAGATTGGGAAGAGTAAAAGATTTGATGACTTTTTCCCACAAATTAAAATACTGATCATTAATGTATAAGTTAGATTGTTACAATCTTTTATTTTTTGTGCTTGGCAATTTTGTGTGTGTAAAACTATTCCACTTAACTAGAGGTTTCTACTTAAAGTTCACTGCAGAAGAGACATGTATGCTCAGATTATTCTAGGGTGTTTTCAGCTTGCACTTGCCTGAATCACTTCAAGCAAGGGACTGCATAATTTCCTGTGAAGTCCTTCATCAAGGGTTTGATTAGATTGATGTTCAGATACAACAGTTGATTGGGTACTTAAAATTAAGGCTTATGTAAGAATGATCTTTCGCCTACCTTCGAAGTGACTGAAGAGGGAGTTGCTCATTTTGAAAAGCTGTTCATTAGGCTTCTGTGTGCACGTTAGATGTTTTTGTGAGATCATTACAAGGTCATGTGCATGGATATACACACAACTCCCAGGAGAAATAAAATACATAATTTATCATTTAGTGAATGAACTTGAGAGTTATGCTTTGTGAAGACAAGCTTTAGCACCCTGAAAGACTTTCTGACTTTCTGTTTTGGTAGATTTTTCAGAGAAGGTAAAGTGAGTAGACCATAATTATTGCAGCATTCAGAAACTGTTTTCTTAGCACTGTGATTTTGTTTGGCCATATTGCCCAAAATTATTAATCAATTGAGTTTAAAATAAAAACTAGTGGTTACTCTTAAATTCTTTCGAATAAGTTTGGTTCAAATTAGTGCATTCTCAAGAGCAAATTATAGATCCTCTTACCTATTTGATTTTGAGGCCTGGGAGAGAGGTTGGAAGTAAGCCATTTTAATTGTTTTTAGATGTACACAAAACATAGAAGAAATATAACAACTGATGTCTAATTGTTGTTAATATATTTTTGAAACTGCAAGATGAACTTGAGGATCAGTATTTTAGTCAGTGTCACAGAAATCTTCAAAAAAGCATCTACTTGTTTATTGATTGTTGGCTGTGCATTCCAAAAAATAGCCTTAAAGTGTAGAGCTTTTAAAGAGCTGCGACCAGCATGCCCTATAGGGCAAGCTGCTATCTGTTGGTGAGAAGCCTTAAGGTTAGACACCGGTCGAAAAAAAAAGTTTTTTGTTTCATGGGATAGCGCGGATTTTTTTGTATCAGCTATTTAGCCCTTGAATGAAGTTTCAAAAAATGGTTTTACTGCACTCGTCGCGCTATCGGTTGCCATGGAAACAATCCAAAATGGCGCCAAAACAAACAATTTTAAAAGCTAAAAACTTCTTCAATTTTGGGAGTAGACTCAAAATTCTTTTTGAAATAGTTACCTAAAAGACAGATCTACATTTCTATGATAAAGAATTTGCGAATTCCTCTTAGTTTTTTTTTTATAATTTTTTTTGTAAAAAAGTGTGTTAAATTTTAAGAAATTTTGATGTAAAAACGGTATAACTACCAAACTACTAAGTAATTTTTAAAAATCTATCATAGAAATGTTTAAATTTGTATGAAGAAAAGCTCAACCAAATTGCAGATCTATATCTCTTGTCAAAAAGAAGGAGTTAGCTTTTGAAGTAAACAGTCTCTAACCAAAACAAGGAACTGAGAAATCGCGGAAAGAAAAACTTAAAGCTTAGTAACTTCTAAACTACTCAATATTTTTTTAAAAGCTCTCATAGAAATGTTTAAATATGAATAAAGAAAACTTCAACCCAATTTTAGGCCTGTATCACATGCCAATATAAAGTTATAAGCTTTTGAACTAAACAAGCTTACTAAAACAAGAAACTGAAAAGGCGAAGGAAACAAAGTGAAAGCTTAGTAACTACTAAACCACTAAATATTTTTTAAAAAGCTCTCACTGAAATGTTTACATATGTATGAAGAAAACTTCATTCAAATTTTAGGCCTGTATCACATGTCAATATAAAGTTATAGGGATTTTAAGTAAACAAACTGTAATAAAAACAATGAACGGAAAAAGCGCGAGCAGAAATATCAAGCTTAGTAACTTTGTTTTATCTAAGCCTTTCATGTAATTTACCTGCTGAATGAAAAATATAACCATCTTTCAATGTGTTACTACATGTAACTTTAACATAACTAATAAAATTAATTATTTTATTCATTTTTAGAAAAGTCAACATGGTTGTGTTGTGTACCCAAATGCTGACCAGGCTTCAGAGAAGTACACAGTAATAAAAACAATGGTGTTTGCAAACATTGAGCAACACAGTTATAGCTTTAGTTAGTTATATAGAAGTTCAGTGTCCACTAGCTTCATGGTTTTTGCCATCTTTGGTCTTTTGCTATCTAACATTTAGTGATGATGTCGCATATTGCTTCCAATTTTTGCGAGCATCTACTGAAGTAGCAGCATTAGTAGGAAACACTCTCATCTTTCTTAGCCTTCAGTTGCAGGGTGATGGGATGAACATCAATTAAAGAAATTATTTCAAAAGCTTATAGGGGAGTATAACCAATTCTTGCAGCCCTATGCTCCAGTGGGGGCAAATAGGAATAAGAATAACCTATTCATGAAATCTAGAGATACATCACTGGTGCACCAGAATTTAAGCAGCTGCTCATGTTCTGTTCCTCTGTATGCTAGGATTATTTTATGAATTACCTCTGTAGTCACATGGATTAAAGATGGTTGATTTTTGTGGCTAGGGGGTATCTTATTTTCTGTCAAAGATTTCTGGGAAAAGCACTATAGCTGTCTGGCCTTTTAGGGGGCTGACAATGATGTGCTCTCTAGACACTGAATGGCTTCAAACTTGACTAGATAGCAGTTTTCATTGTTTGTTAGGAGTGCTAAACATAAATGTCTTCACATTCTGTTTGTTACATTTGGTTGGAGTAAGACCATCCAACCCCCACCCAACCTTTGTTTTCTGTGCAAATGATGTAAGCTCTGTTTCCCTACATTCCTGACAAAGTACATAAATAACTAGCATTGCAAGTTGACTCAAATGTGTAAATGTTCGCATCTAGTCCTGATTACTATCGAGCTTTGCAGCAGAAATTAAAACTTCGCTTTATTTTCAGCTCGCTTACCACATGAATGATGGTGTTTTCGACAGCCGAATTCGGTTCACTAAGTTACATTTTTTTAGCTGCTACGACGGTCTAAGAATGTCCACGTGGTTTTTATTTTTTTGCACGTGGTATTGTGACAAGAAATGAGCGTCTGACAGGCACAATGAACATTTAATATCAACGTTAATGTCTTAGAAAAGAAAATATCCCAGAACTAGCTTTGACTTGCTGTCTCCATTTGTTTATACATCCGGAGGCCATGACAGTTGCCTTGTGGGATACCCGAGCACAGCCGAAGCGTGTTCGTGTGCCCTATGACCCCGTCTAGGTCGGCATTAGTGAATTCTGATTGGCTATATGCAAAGTATGTTACGCATGCGTCCATATAAGGAAGTTTCCGACCCTTTGTGTCGTCTAGAAAAGAGCTTGTATCATAGCTTGGGGCCTTCTAAGGGTTTTGACTCAGCCTTTGTTTGAAAATTCATGTCATGACCTTTCGACCGATATACGATGTTACACAGTTGCCCACGTGGCGAGGTGTGTTGCTATGTCTCAAACATTCTCTATTCTCGCTAATTCTGCGCTCGGGAAAAGTAAATAGGATAGAAGTAGATGTTTTCATTGACAAAATAGACATATTTCTAGATTATTCTATGAAAAACCACTTGGCGAGTGAATAGAACAAAATATGAACTTTGACAGTATGAAGTAATCTGAAAATGGCCAAAATGAAAAATTTTTGACAATTTTTCGACCGGTGTCTGGCCTTAAATGTACTATTGATCCTTTGTGGCTTTGCTGGATTGGGTTTCTGTTCCAAGCTGCCAGAGGGATTGTAATTCAGAACTGATCAGTCTTGTTATGAGAGTACCATTTCCTTTTTATTATCTTCCTCATGATTGTTGCCATCTTGTGAGAAAACATATGAAATTTGTTAGTATTTTAGGATAACATTTCGTCTTTGTAGTCAAGTGATCTTTGGAACATTAGGCAGTGAGATGAGAGAGACTTTTGGTGGTACCATTTTCTTTGAAGGCTGTGCCCATTTTCTTTCACCCATTGCCTTATCTTGCCCAGCTCCATTTTAAGGGGTCAGGTGCATATTTGACCAACTTGGTCAGCTCCGGAAGCATGCTGCACAACATGGCTATGGAATGGCACGTGTACATGCTGTGCCACATAGGTATTGCATGGTATGTGTACATGCTTCTTTCCTTGGACACTTGAGTTTTAAGCTCTTAGCTATCTGCTTAGTCACTTCACTGGCCTCAAGTGAAAGAAAGAGTATACCAATACTGTAAACTCTGCTCCTTTTCTGACTGGTGCATTCTATCCATTCCTCCGACAAAGACAAGTCACATAGACAATATATATCCTTCTATGCATCTAGACAGCGGAACTCTCTTCCATATCACATTCACTATACTGATTCAAAAGCAGCATGTAAATGCTCACTGAAAACATATTTAAAAAATATAAAATCTGGATATTTTGTACTTTTTTTCTTGTAACCATTATGCGTGAACATAATTCAGTTCTGCACAAAATCATATTTGTTCTATTTCTGTGTATTCATTTACATTTAATGTCTTACTTTAACTTTCATTACCTGTGACTGAGTGGCTGAATGTGCATTATTAATGTCTAAAGTTCCTAGAATTAATTAAAATAAAGAAAAATTTACACTTTCCAAAGGTTAAATATCAGGAAAAAGGAAATGTCGGAATATCAAACTTAGCAACCTTCTTACATGCCATGAAATTTCAGATTCAAATGCAGGCTTCAGAATTCTCAGCAATTGTTTTCTTCCGAGGGAGAGAAGAGAAAAAAATCTTCCACCAAAAGTTTATTTCAGAACTAAGCATATTTTTGTTTGTTTGTATTAAATGAAAGTCAATTTAAGTATAAGCTTGCATTGATTAATCATTTCAGGATTTTGCACAGGACCAACATTCTTCCTTAAGTGTTTTTCTTTTTGTTCTGTCATATTGTTAAGGATTTACTGTTCACTTAGTTTGCTATGTCTTCTAATAGGAGCATTGATTCAAAATTTTGTTCAATTCAGTCAATTTTTTAGCCAGTTTTTAATAGCCTTTTCTAACGCTTGCACACACTTAGTAATATCCACATGTTCATATTAATACTTTGTTGTAGGATAATTTGCCAGTGCTTAATTTGTAATGGGTTACATGAATAAAAGATTAGAGGTAAGTAGACAAATGTTTTCAGGAAGTAGTAGTTGCAGATAATAATAGGATCTTGAAAAGTCCTAATTATTTAGCAACAAGTGTCATAAGAAAACTAAGAGGACATGACCACAAAGCCCAGACTGTAGATTTCAGTTTCAGGTTAGGAAATATTTTTAAAAGCATAGACAATGGCATTTTCTATAATGCACTAAACAATGCTTTGGCAAGCCAGACAACTGTCTAAATATTGCATGACGTATATTACTTTTTCTACTTACCAGTCACTAACTTTGAATAGTATTTTCCACCTTAAATATAACTATGGAACCTTCCCCAAGTTTTTGTCTTTTAATGTGACAGCACTAGGAACAAAATCAAAGAGGTTGCTATATGTCGCTACATTTCTCATCTGCATCTCATCATTTAGAACAGGGATGCCCAACCTACGGCCCGCGGGCCATATCCGGCCCCCGACGCGGTGCCATCCGGCCCACGAAACTTCTGCCCACAGTGCAGGAAATCGGCATGTTAGTAAGAATAATAATAAAAAAAAAAACGAAAAAAAAAAAAAAAAAGGGATGAAGAAGTATTTATCCCCACGTAGGGGCGTTTCCCAATCTTTCTTTAGATGGACGAACATTTCGATTAGGTGCTCCGACTTGGTGTCTCTACGATGAGGCCGGACATTCAGAAGTTGGTTTCGGTAAAACAACTTTAAATATCCCACTAATTACTATATAATTAATGGTAAATACAACTTGTTTCTAATAAAAATGGTATCTGCTCTATTTTTTTTTTTTTTTTGTATTTTTGCGGTGAAGTGGCCCGCGACACGGCTGTCCAAAATGGATATGGCCCGCAGGCCGAAAAAGGTTGGGCATCACTGATTTAGAATATAGTGCTCTCATTCACGAATGCATTTTTTGTTCTTTTGATTTGATCATTACACTCCTGCCAGGGCTTAGTCCACTTCTGCATTGTGTCACATATACTATTATAATTCTATAAGTTTTCTTTTTAAAACCTTAGATTTGGAAATTAATTATTAGAACATTATGATTGATTTCATGGTGAAATTTTCCGAGTTCATGTACACCAGTGCTGGGGAGTAGGAGGGAAAGAAGAATAGCATATTCCTTCCTTGTCTCTTGCAAGTGTGTGCAATTAATAGGATAACAATGAGCATCCTAACATTTATTCAATATAGATTTTTTAAAATTTATGCAGTGCAGAAACTTTGTAAGAGCCTAACACAGCAACAGTTTTCTAATACTGTCAGATTCACTTTATTGTTCCCATTTCCCTGGCTTATAACAGAGTTTATTTCGTAAAGGATGAATAAACATGATAAATTTGGTGTGTATGCTTTGATTTAGACTTGTGATGGTGTCACATGGAAATACTTTCCTGCTAAGAAGCAGAACACTTAAAGGAAGCCGTGTTATCCAGTTTCTCATATAATCCATTTCTAAGCTTTGTGATAAGAATGAAGAATCAGAAACCTTTTCAGAAAAGAAATGAAAAAATCCTGCCCTCAAGCATTCCATTAGTGGAAGAAATTTCTAGTTTGGCATTCTCACCAAACAGTCTGTGATAGTAATCAGCTATGAAACATTTGCCTAGTGGATCAATTTCTAGCTTGGCCTCATGAGTATAATGGGATTGGGAGTAATATGTTTAACCAGGATGTTTGGTTTTGACAGAAGAATATTGATGTTTATTACTTTTTGTGAAACAATATCGTCTGACTGTACAGTCTGACAAACAAGTCTTTGTTTTCCTTTTGCTTTTTCATACAGATTCAATAAGGATAAAGGAAAATGATGACAGCAATAAGTGACACAACTAAATAAACAAGAGTAAAGCTAAACAAACCAAACCACTTACAGAACAACAACAAAAAAGACCAGTCCTCAAAATCAAAGAACAGTGTCAAAAAAACCCCAAAAAACAAAAAACCAAAACACAAAAGAACATGTAGAAGCCCTTACAGAGTGTGCAGTTTGACTGGCAGCACAAGACTCAAGCAGTGTAATAGCAGACTTCCTTAATGACAAGACCAGAGGGGAGTAGAAAACAGAAATAGCTCAAACATCTTATTTAGTACTTGCATGTTGTGCCAGTTGTGGATAGCATGTATTCTGGGTTATTTTTTCTTTTTTTTTTGTTTGTTCTGCTGAAATAGTCAATTCCATGTCCTGCTGTCACAGCAGGAAAATCTGTTAATGTTTGAGTATTTTAAAAAGTCTGCTGTTTGGTTTACAAATCTGGTGATTATCTTATAAAGTAGCTTGGTGGAATTTTAAAAACTAAAAATACAATAATTGAAAGATTCTGTGAAGAAGGTCGCAATACTAATTAAGATGTATGGGTATAAGTGAAAAAAAGAAAAAAAGTAACCAAGGAAGATCGATTTTTGAGAAGTTTTATTATTCTTGCAGAGGTACCAAAAAGTAGCTTGAATTACTGTTGACAGGAGTGCACTTGTTCATGCTTCCTTGGAGAGAGAGGTGACACTTTCTTTTTGTTTTTTCCCCCTTTTGAAAGATAGTGTTGGAGGTTAAAGAGAAGAACACAGTGGAAAGCTCCATGGCTGTATATAAGAGTGCCTGTCACTATTTTGGGTGCTAAAGTTCCTCACTTGTCAAGCTGATGATTCGTCCAAGTGATTGATTCAGTCAGTTCAACATGTCTAAGTACACTTGTGGCCCTAATGACACTCCCTGAGCCCGAATGAAGGATTTGGAGAGACTTTTAGATGTTTAGAATTAAGTAACAGTGTGAACATTCTAGTGAAAGGGACCAGTGCAAAAGAGGGAGAAAGAGTACAAAAGTATAACACTGGAATTATTTCCTTCCACGTTATTATCAGGCTGCACTTGCTGAAAGGTGAAAGTTTTGGTTGCAGGAGACTAATGGATTTAAGGTTTTTGTATAGGCTGGGGGAATGAGATAGTGACGTCTTCTGTGTAGCTCGCAGACATGGAGATTGCATTGTTTGATGAATCAGACTTTTTCCCCCTTGTGTTTGAATTTCTCTCTTGTTGGGCAGTGCATTTTGCCATGAGGGCCAGGCATAAGATCTCTGGAAGGATGGTGCTTGATCTTTATGTGTGACTGGTTATTTCCTTAGATTGTCTAGGCATGAAAATGGAAGAGAGAGAGACAGAGGGGTGATATGGAAGAAAGGGAGGGGGTGGGGAAATAAGGTTGGGGAAAAGAGGGAGAAAACAGTTAACACTATTTGCCCAAGAAGTTGTAAGGGCCCCAGATTACATGCACAGGACTACCTTCAGATGTGCCAACATGAATTGAGAAATGATGTAGCTACTTATTAGACACATAAAAAAATGTCCTAGGAAGGTATGAAGCAATATACAGGACTGGTCATTGTTGTATTATTATTACAACAGATTTTATTACAGGAAAAATATCAGTTATCAGACACAATATTTATCCTACAGCTGTGTGTTGTGGTAAAGGTAAACTGTCCTATAGTTTAGAAACTACGAGTACGAGTACGACATCTTTAATGCCAATGACTGTAGTTTAGAAACTACAGGGGCAGTGATCTGGGATTCCTTATATCTGGGGAATGTCTGATGCATGGCATGACAGGTAGATCTCAATTCTTTCTTTCAACGCCTTTGGATTATTATAATAATAAATCCCTAATAAAATAGGAACCGGGTGAGCATTGAACCAATGAACTCGATCAGTATTGAAGTGCAGAGTGCACTTACCCCAGGCATCATCCCGTATGAATGGGGAAGAAATAAATATATTTCATAGATAACATATGTAAACAGCATTTTCCAAATGCATTTAAAGGAAAGCTAGCATGGAAAGAATATTTTGGTAGTATGGCAATCATGTTCAACATTGAAAATGTTTCTGTTTTCATGTCATAAGAAATATTTACTTTATCTTCACAGCGGAAGGACCAGTAAATGCCAAACCTGCACCAAATGCACCCCAGGCAATCATTATTGAGGTATTTGTTTATAATAGGTCATTGTCAGTTATACTTTATAGGTAATAACTAATCCAAATAAACACAGAAACACTGTAATTAAAAAAGCGATTATATACAATTCATAGTTTTTAAACTGAAGATATTTGTGCCATGTAATTTTCAGTATGTATACCTGATTTTTTATTGCTTTCTTAAGGGCATGTCTATTTGCGAAGAGAGCTAAAATATATCAGGAGATATGCCATGTGAAGAGCGAGCATGACAACGTGTTCAGTTTTAAGATGTTCTGTCGTACAGCCATCCAGAGAACTGGCGGAACAGACGTGTGTGCAGCTGCAAAAATTTAAGAAGCACCTGAAAAACCCGACGGTCAGAGACTTGCTAATTATTGGAGGTGTAGCAGCACGAGAGCAAGTAGATGCTCTAGAAAAGGGGGTGAGTATAGGGACAGCTGTTCACAAGTATAGTAATTTTTGTTTGCCTTTGAAGCACCGGAAAACAATTATGTAAATTAAAGATTTTATTTTCCAACCTTGAGGTGTCCAATTGCCATAACGATCAAAGCATCTAGACACAAAATACTTCATAAGATTTAGAGGAGTGAAAAAAAAAAAACCGATGAAAATATTGCAGAACTAAAAACAAATTAGCATAATCAGACAAAGCGTGGGAAATGGTAGGCAGCGACTGAATTATTTTTTCCCGCGAAGTTCTGCCTCTGTCTTCTACTACGCATGCGCGCAAATAAACCTTGATCGAGCGTTTTCTGTTTTCATTCTGCCAACTCGAAAACCTACAGCCAAACCCCGACCTCATTCCCAACTGCTATGCACACTTGTCGAAATAAAACGCGCAAAAGCACGCGGGGACACACACGATCTTCAGGACAACGACAACCAAAAAGTAACAACCAAACACTTGTACACGAAAGATAACCATATCAATTAAGAACTCGAAACTGCAACGTTCGCTTTCCGGATTCTTCGCTTTACTCACTGTACACAGCTTGATTGAAGGCAACGACCAGGTAATCTATTTGAAGTATTGCTCTACAGACAAATTACAGACAGTGTTCGCATGCGTGGCAGAATTTCCTTAGGAAAAATACAGCCACCAGGCATCCACTGACGACAAAAAAATGACGGAGCCCCTTTGCGCAGTCTGACGTGAATATATTTTTTATTTTATTTTGTTGCAGGTGGACATTGTGGTGGGCACGCCCGGTCGTCTAGAAGACCTTATCTCCACGGGCAAGCTGGCGCTACATCAAGTGCGGTTCTTTGTGCTGGACGAATGTGTAAGCAGGAGCACTTGTCAATGACATTAGCATGGCTGAACTGTTGTGTTCAGGTGATATCGCGGGCTGCCGCACTCTTAAGTGCCTGAGCATAAAATTTTAGCAAGGAAGATTTTTTCCCCCTCTTGCTCCATGGATTTTCTCGACTACTTCATGATCAATCATACTTCTCGGTTCCAGAACTGACGACCTTGTGCCACTAGCAGTTATGATGATGATGATGATGATGATGATGATGATGATGATGATGATGATGATAATGATGATTATTTGGATCGTTGTATTTGAAAAGACGAGCCTACTTTGATGGTGGTAAAAGCCGATGTAGACGTCAGCATTATTATTAATGTAATCTGTAAGTCTGATTTCCTTGAACTTTCCAGGATCAGTCACATTCGACCCTTCCTGTCAGTTTCTTTCACCGAAAATCTCCCGTCTGTTGTGTTGTCCCGGTAACTCTCCCAAACCCCCTACTTGGCCAACTTCAAAGGGCTCACAATAAGGCCCTTCGTACTGTCTATAGTAGGCAAAATATAGACCAACCTACACCCGTCGTAAGATTCGGTGCCTGCCAGTCCGAGCTCGCATTCGTTACAAGATGGCCACACGTGCTACCCTTATCATCACGGCCTTGTCCCAGCATTTCTGAACTATTGACGCCTTGCCACCAGAGCCGATCTCTTCGGTCTGCTTGTATTGCCCTCCTCTCTGTCACGGCTTAGACGGGAGAAATTCAGCAGATGCTCCTTTTCAAGCCCCACTGTTTGGATTTCTTTACTCTTTTTTCTTCGAACTGTGTCCACGAAGATCTCAAGTACGGCCTCAAAACCCATCTCTTTACGAAGTATCTTTCATAATCCAGCATACTGTTCCGCTCACTCCTTAGTTCTTTTCCCTTATCCGTGTACTTGTGTGTGTAAATACATTATTCCATTAACACTAATGCTTAGAATATGATGACCAGTTAACATTAGTGCAAATGGTTTGCAGATTATTTAATGTAGCAGAGAACTTTGTTCATTCCCCATTTCTGTTTTGATATTCAGCCGATAAATACAGAAAAAAAGAAACAAGAAACCTACAATATTTGTAGGAGGCATCTTGTGGGTGTTGAAAAATATAAGTGATTATATGTATGTTTCTGCACTCGACTCTGAATTTGGGAGAGGAACAAACTAGATCTCATCGTTAGAACACGTTTAGTAGCAAGTATGCGGGGTGAATTTGTATCCAGGGATTATAAAAGGTAAACTGGAGGGCGCATGGAAGGCCGTTAATATAAATGTATGGGCGTGTAGCCACGCGCACTGGTCGTCAAGTGCTTCATCAGAGTACACTCTCATGTGGCAGGATGGATTGCTGTCTCAAGGCTACGGCGACCTGATCAACCGACTTCATCAGCAGATCCCCAAGGTCACCAACGACGGAAAGCGGCTTCAGATGATTGTTTGCTCGGCCACGCTTCATTCCTTCGACGTCAAGAAAATGGCGGTGGGTGGAGTGATAAGCAAACAATGCGATTGTCACTTGTGTTTTCCACTTTTTAAATAAAAAGAGTTTTCAGTCTTTTTGAAAGAAGCAAACCGATAAATACTTGTAATATAACGAGGCATGTTTCTTGGGTGTGTGAGAGAGGATGAGTGAGAGGATTCATACATGTGCGCGTTAGTTAAGTGTGCGTGTTTGTGAGAATGGCTGGCTGCGTGCGTGGGCTTAAATTCAATTCCAAAATATACTCATATATTTTTGCCATCAAATCATCTGAAGAAATTTTCTTTATTTACCTCAAGCAATTTTTTAAAGTCCGACAGTTACTGCCGCATACTAAGGCAAAAAAAACAAAAAAAAAAAATAAATAAAAATGCAGGGTTAGTCTAATTTATATAAATGCGGATGTGATATCATCTGGTCTCCGCAAAATGTGTGTACGAGCTTTTGAATCATGCTGTTGCTCCCTGGTTGTGTGTTGAACACGATGATGAACAGGTTGAGACCGTCCTATGAATCATCTTGCACATATGAATGTTTTGCGAATAAATGGTTTTTACATAATTTTGATTAACGCAGTATGTGTATCCCTTCGCCTCCAGTCTATTTTAGTGAACCATGTTGATTCGTCGTTGTGGATTTACCGATCTAAGTGGTTATTTCCTAGCAGAAACAGTTTTAGTTGATGTCAGCACCTGCACACGCGAACATGCGCTCAAGCCACATGCAAGCACGTGCTCAAACGCACCATCTTTCTGAGCGCGCGCCGACTTTCAGTTCCTCTCCGCCAGCAACGCAAACAGTTTAGCCTGGAGCAGTGATGTAGCGTGAAGCCCACAACTCAATTTCCCCTTAACGGAACCTCGTCTTCCTGCAGCAGAAAATGGAAGCTAGGCAGAAGAGCGGACATGAAGTCGCCGTTTCTTACCAGAACGTAGTCTAGTAAGACTCCCTTTTGGGTGGAGGGAGCAAGTTGTAATGAAAAATAACAAGTGTAATTTCAGTACACAGCTTCTTTAAAGTTATAGATAGTCCAGTGCAACCTAGATGTTTAAAGATTAAGGTCTGGGGTGAAGAAGAGCAGAAACAATTTTTTTTCTTTTAAAGCAGAAATGAGGTTGATGAGCCGCTGTGGGTTGTCGCCTGAACATTTCAAGCAAACGTCACCTGCCAGTGAGGTGGTCTGTGTATGTGTGTCGGCAGGAGACACTGATTCATTATACTGTCCAACAGCGTGCACGTAGGCAGGCGAATGAGGATGACACCTACTGGACGGGAACAGCTGGGCATTGATTAGATTTGGATTCTTTCGTATTTTTCTTTCCCACCCACCCATAGGAGCAGCCTGCTGGAATCTGATTGTGCGCGTGCACGCGAGCACGCCATGCATGTGTCATTATCATTGTTGGCCATCTGAACTGTAGATAAAGAAAATCGTGCATAATAGCTTATATACACTATAAAACATTTAAAAACCGTATTCATGTTGGTGCATTTTCCATTTCCCCATTAGATGGCGCATGTTGACATCTGTTAATACGTTATAAGTTGAGATTCCTTTTTTTTAAAAAGCTATTTTGTAATTATTCTGATTGCTCAGCTCTTTAATATTCTAATTGAAACTTTTTTTTTTGTATTTCTTGGTCATGAATCAGTGTCATCACGGACGTGTATAGGTGGATTGCTGTCTGTCTGCCGAGACCAACGCTTAGCCTCTTGTGCAACTTCTCCGCTGTTAGTTTCGGCGAGCCTAAACAATGAATGTGACTAAACCGGAAGCTTTGTACACACCTGCCTCATTCTAGTAGTTAATCTGAAATGTGACTAAATCGGAAACTTTGTATAAACCTGCCTCGGTTTAGTAGTTAAGTGGAAAAAATCTTCTTTTTGCCATGTAAACATTTTGCAGGTAGACATTTTGCCAAACGCTCTCTCAGTTGTTCTAGCGTGCAAAGTGAACGGCTCTTAATCCCGAGTGCACGACCTACAAGATTCTCACATACAATGTGTGTGTGTGAGAGAGAGATGAATGTTCAACTTGTTTCAAAAGAGCCTGCGATGCTTTTCTTTGTTGGGTGTCGCCGAGTTGGTGTTCTCTAGGGTGTATAGTAGGTGAGCTGTTGCAGAACAAGCGTTTCAACGCAGAAATTGGCTGCATGGATCTTGTTCGTTGCCCATGGCAATGCATGGCCGTACTACTAGCTGGCGCTGGGCCCTGTTTCCATCAGATATTAGGTTTCAATTTTTTCTTGTGTATATTTATATCAGCTGTATCGCCTGAAAAGACCTTTGGCGCCTCTCTTTCAGCGAACGCAAAAAATCCTTGCAGTCGTATGAAACACGGTGGTATTTGTGTGTGTGTGTGAAGGCAAACTTTCAGTATGCTTTGTCATAATAAGTTTGCTAGAGAGAGGATGTTAAGAGAGAGGAATATGAATATAGGCTTGAATATTGAATATTGAATATGAAGAAATGTCTGGAAACATTTTTTGTCTACACATGTTTCTTTATGCGTGTTGAGTTTTTACGTTAGGTTTCTTGAAATCAGTCACCTTCTCTTTCTTTCTCTCACACACTCTCTCTCACGCATACGATATAAGATAAAACCAGTGGAAATATTCTAGTTTTGCACTCCATGCACGCCTGCCCATTCACATAGCACACGCGAGTGACTATAGATGAGCATAAAATAATTATGTACGTTACAGCATGTTGGTAAACCCAGACCAACAATGCAAGAACCACGAACGCTAGTAATGTTGAGTTACACGGAAAGAAATTCCGCCTTGAAAAACGGTTCAATGATCGTGATGACGACATAGAGCCGGCAAGCGGGAAGTCGACTGCGGTACAGTGGCGGTGCTGAGGACAAGATTAAAGGGCCACCAGAGTGCCCGTCAACTGGGAAGTCTTTAATAAAGGCTGAGAATAGAAGGCGAGGCCTGACAGAGCTGCAGCGTCCAGCGTGAGCTCCCCTCAGGAGCTGCATGATTTGGCTTATTACAGAAGTGAAGAGGAACGACATTTTTCATGGCATGGAGTCTGTATTTATAGGCGATCTAGGAGCAGCCTGGATTAAATAGTTTTGTTACTGTCACATTCATCAGAAGAACTGACATTCATCACAGTGAAAGCCAAATGTTAACAACAGTAATTGAAGGTGTCGACCTTGCCAAGATAGATTTTTGTTCTTGTAAGATGTAGACACTGCGTTAACATGTGTGTCAGTGGTTTAGCTTTTCCCATCGCCTTTCTTTCGTTATACGACTGATGCGTTCCTTTTGATGTCTGTTACTTGTGTGCGCAAGCAAAATTATATGATTTTGTTTTTAATGTAATTAGTTTCCTGTTGATTCCCCTCTTTAGTAGATAAACAAAAGCATAAGTCTTAGAATTTGGGCCTCGTTGCATATATCAAAACTGTTCTAAAGAAGTAAATTTAAAAACGTTTTCAAAAATCGCTCCTACGCGAGTATTTAAATTAAAAAAACTGTTTTTATAAAAATGATTAAACAGACTTAAGGTGTACACATATTTAAAATTAGAAATGTGCAACTGGCCCCCAGAAGAATTGAACACAAACGTATTTACGTCTTTAGTTACAAGAAAAATTACAAATTTTTCAGATATGAAAAAGCGTCCATGTTGGGAACAAAGATGGTGGACTAGTATTAGAAACAACAGTTCATGAAAATAGTGAAGTGGAGATAAATTCTGACATTTTTCTTAGAACAGTGTAGTTAGAGATTTAGTTGACGAATCAGTCTAATCTTGAGAGATTCACGCGTTTTGGAAAGAGACTGAAAGAGAAAGGAGAAGGACAGAATATTCTAGATAAGAGCTACATTTTCGTTCACAACATTTGATCAGAACTTAAGCTTTGTCTTCAAAGTTCGCGTTGTCAGGTAGTTTAGCCGGCAGTGGGGAGAAGACAAGGTTGCAGACAGGAGTAAAGGGTTGCAGACAGGAGGAAAAGGTTGCAGACAGTAGGAAATGGTTGCGGACAGGAGGAAAAGGTTGCGGACAGGAGGAAAGGGTTGAGGACAGGAGGAAATGGTTGCGGACAGGAGGAAAGGGTTGAGGACAGGAGACGCCTGTGTGGGCCTAACGGTGAAGCAAAATAATGTGGTTCATGGGATAGATACAGAGGCGAACAAAGAAGTGGTCTGTCTAGAGAGGATGAAATCATTTGGGAATCTGGAGGACAGCGACAACACAGAAGCGGCGGCCCCACAGCGCGTTGATGGGAGTGGAAAGTGGCAGTTCCGGTGAAAAACTTGGTTAGGCGACCCCGGCTGGTCGCATTAGTGCTGCTCCAGACGAGTCTAACGCCTTCCTTGGCACTTCGTAGCTCGCACTCCGATTTCTGGCAAGGAAGCAACTGCCGGTGGGGGACACTAAACTGGGGGTTTTCCCCTGGGGTCTTTGTAAAGTTCCCCATTTAGCCATCGTTTGCGTTCGCAGCCGTTAAGCAGTTTGGTAACTTCAAAGAACTTATAACCATTTCGTTGTTTGGTATTACAGTGATTCATGAGTGTTTGTATTGACCATTCTGCTGCTTTCTTTAAATGGCTGTGGTGAGTGTGAGGGAAAAAGAGATAGGAAGAAGGAATTACCAGAAGGTGACATGCTGATATTTTATAAATCCGTGTATTTAAAATGTATAAATCCCCACTATTTGGAATGTTTAAAAATCATGATGTTTCTTGGAAAAAAGGAAAAAAAAAGGGAAAAAATGCTTCCATGCTAACACTGCACTGTTTAGTGTGTAATTTCTAGTTAACTTGGCAATGGGGAATTTCTAATGTATTTTAAAGCAGTAGTACCTAACTTTAACAGTACAGTGCTTAAAATGACCTTTAGTATATTAATAATGCGCAGTTGCAAATTCCACCTTATGGGTGCTTGGTGCTTGTGGTTTCATTGTAGATCAGGGGTCTGAGCCTGTAACAGCAGGGATCATTACACAATCCTGTTTGTGGAACTAGTGACTGTTGTACAAAGTTAGTAAAGATTGGGTTATCATTGATTACCTTTTGTTACTCGTCTCTAGATGTTTGTCTTTGCACTCTCTCCTTTTATTATTAAAAGACAGAGTGGAGGGGGACGCACCTCGGACAGAGACAAATAAGATGTCGCCTGTCTGCTGTCTGTGAAACCTCTCGTTGCCTTTCCTTGAAGCGGATTTCTTGAGTGTACGAGGCTCGAATCTATAACAAGGATTTCTTCGTTTCACCCATCATTTCCTTGTTTACAAGAACACGCAGCTTCAATAAAGTTAATTTCGTGAGAAGAACGAATCACTGATCGCCATCCGAGAGGAGGAAGTGGACCTACTGAGACCACCTCCCCCTCACAAAAAAAAAAGGGAAAGCGTAATTTGTAGTATTGGTGGATGTTAGGGAACAGTGGGAAAATAGAAATAGTACTGACTGGGACTTAGACGGGTTACTGTTTTTGTTTAAAGATGTAGCCGTTCCGCCAACGGCTTTCTGTTTATATTCTTGATTAACGTTTCTACGGAGGTTAGATATCTTGAAGAAATGCGACACAAGTAAACAAAAGAAGCGCCACATAGGAGCTGACAAGGGAATGACATTTAGAATGTTAACTTCTTTAGTAAAGACCTCTAACTCCTTGATCGCTCAGCTCCTCATCCTGTGAGACTTTCGCCAGAAAAATGCGGCACAGAAGTGATCACTAAGTCCACGTGACTTATTGGCTTAAGGTGGATTGAAAAAAGAAAAAGAAAAGAAAGCCGTCGATCGCCGTCATCCTAGGGTTAGGGGGAGTTAACAGGAGTAAGACTGTAGATAAATTTTGCTGAAGATGTATACGCTTGTCTTCCTGCCTGCCTCTTATGTCTCAACCAGCCAGCCAGCCAGGTAGCCAGCCAGCGAGTCGGTGTTAAAGTCTCACAGCCTCTGGACTCCATTTTACGCATCGACTATTGGACGGGTCGGTCACCCTGTACAGAGCTCGAGTAGCCGATAAAGGATTGCCAGACCTTGATTGATTACTCACTGAAAGAGTCGTTTCCACCGCGGGAGCTTCTGGGCTTTCAATCAGTCCTGTTCATGTGGTCGATTACTCCGGGAGGAACGTGGCGTGGTAACATTCACCTAACTTGTAACAAGGTTTCCTTTTAGCTCGACCTTACTCTAGCCTATTGATAACGACTCGGAGCTCACAGCTCACGAAAGCGCACAAAGGATCGTTTCTGCCCCACCCCTACCCGAGTGTGACGTGCATGAAATGTTCATTATTGTACCTTTATTCCTACAGCTTTTGCAAGAGGATTAAATTATCATTCTAAAACAATGCACTGCGCATGCTCTGACCTTAAGTGGCAAGGCAGGACATAATCACCGGAGGACCATCAGGTTTTCTTTGTGAGGCTTGCTGGTCGATTAGTTCAGCCGTGATTGGTGTCAAACTCGCACGGTCTCATATATCTCATCCAAATAGTCTGTGGCCGATCAGGCATTGAACATGGCGACGAGACTTGTTTAATTTCTACTTTTTTTAAAAGTTGTTAGCAGCATAAAGATGAGCGACAAGGCACTCTTCAGCAGGATCGCGAGTCGTAGGTTTTGGTCTCATCTATGTTCCACCTTATTTCACCGGACGTGATTTTTTTATTGCAGAGCTGGCCGTCGGTTTTTTTTTTCACCAGGAGTTCCCAGTTCATTTTAGTGCCAATCAACCAGTGAGATAGTAACATTTCAACTTTCACTTCACACATAACTTTTTAAATTAAAAAAAACATAGTTATTAAACCAATATGAAGAAGTGGATGCCTGCGTTCCCCAAAGATGTCCGTGTAAATCACGTCTCTTGTTTGTCATGTTGGTTAAGCCGCCGCATCTTATTGATAAATGCGAGGGTCAGATATACGAGGAGCTGAGGCGACAACAACTACAGAGGGAACAAGTACAGACCGGCGGCGGTTAGATTTGGCACTTCATCCATCCATGTCGATGTCAGGGGCAGTCTGGACCCTGTAGTGAAGACACATCTTGGTTCGTGAGACGTATCCCTTTTGCTTGGTCACAGCGGTATTGATGGAGTGGCTTAGGCTCTCCATAATGATCGCACAATTAATGCTGTTCCTCGTGGTGAAGTCGCAAGAGGACGAGAAGCTAAGATTTGTCCAAGTCAGGACTCGGCGAAGCCCTGCCTCTACAACCGACATCGCTTCCGTAAGGGAGTGTAAGGCGATGTGGCAATCCATTTCGCACACTGAGAGGATTGTCTTCGTGTGTTTCGCGAGAGCGTGGCAAAAGTAGGGAGTGATGTCTCTTCGACTAACTGGCTAGAGGGTGACTGTGCTCCATCTTTTTCTCTTTTCCCGTATATTTGAGCCATGATTTGCGTTGATTGTTGATGTGTGGTTGTTTACACATCTTGCTATTTAGTAGATTGTTTTTCTTTGGTGTGTCACGCTGCTTCTTAGCTATAGGTTAGAGGTCTCTACTGCCACGTCTGCGCCATCTTGCCGGTGCTTTGCTGTTTGATAAGTGTCAGCAGCATAGATTTAGCTTTCTGGTTGTTTTTTTGTGTGGACACAATCACTTGTCATCCCCCTCCTGAAGAAAGGCAATAGAAAGCAGAACCAGAAGCTTAGTGCCAGGTCCAGTCAGCCACTGAAGCAAGGTTATGATGGTTGATCCAAAATTGCTTTAGCTGTTGAGCTGATACGCAGTATTATAGCCTAAGCTGCTGGCACGGTGTAAAACACAAATAACATCGAGGAGTTGATAGCGGGAAGAGCAGGTGAACAAATCTTCAACAGTTTGCATCCTGATCGAAAAGCACCGGCACCATGGTAGAGAGCTCTACCGTAACTTCATCTATTTCAGAAAGGCTTTTGACAAGGTATGACACGTGTGGCTTTGCGGAAGTTCAACATCGATGAGTCTCGTTCGAGCTATTGAAGCGCGATATAGAGGCTTTCGGTACTTATTATTGTGAAAACAATTCGCATTAGGATCACATCAGCGGCTGCAGCAATGGCCAAGCTGGATAGAGTGTGGCAAAACAACAGCGTCCGCTTTACTGTCCGCTACAGGCTGTGCACACCGCTCGTCCTCCCGATCCTTCCATGCGATTGTGAGACGTGGTTACTTTGTTTACTTCGACAGACGGATCCACGCATTTGATTCCAAGAATCTAACGAAACAGCTCCGAATCCCTCAACAAAATCCAAAAGTTTCCTACGGAGTCCGGTCGCCATCCTTGTGAGTCCCCAAGGAAACCTTACAACGGTGAAACGGCGCAGGCGGGTCTGTGGTTCGGTCATGTCGCCCGTCACGTCTCTCAAGTCGTCCTCCAAGGCTCGGAGGAAGGAGGGCGTGGCCGAGACAGACAGAGGAAAACGTGGATGGCAAAAGTCAAGGAGTTGACCGGGCGTTCAAGGGTGGCACAAGTACCAGTCGAGTGTCAAAATAAGTGCTTGTCATCTAGGACAATGGATATAAGGACCGGAGAGAATGGGGAGGGGGTAGGGGGATAAATTTTAGAAGCAGCATTGTATGAAAAAAAAAAAAAGTAAGGGCATTGTTTTGAAAATGAAAATTTTAAAGAAAGTTTGGAATAAGTTCCTGCACAAATGATATTATCTAATTTGGACTTCTGTGACAACATTCAGGTCGATGGCGTATGTGGAGCTGTTTGAATAACTGTCGAACTTTCAGAGAAATATCTCCACCCCTTATGGTAAACTTTTTTTTTTTTTTTTTGTAAAGCAAGCAAATAAAGTGAAACAGCGCTATATACTGTAAGTAACCGGCCACGGAGTGAAGAAAACATTCCCTTTCCCTCCCTTTTATTTTCCTGTGTGGTCAGATACAGAGACAACAGACCAAGCAGACCGATTTATCTCCGCACCGAATAGACAGCAGCTCTTTGGTCATCTTTCCCCTAGAGATCGGCCATAGGACGTGGTGTGTTCTGTTAAAAGATTTTGCACATAGACCGCTGTAGTGGATGTGGTTCATTGTATCAACAAACGGAGCGCTAGATTGGAACGTTTGCTTAGGGAAATCCCACAAGAGAGCAATTTTTAATTTGAGGTTCTATCTTAATAGATCTCGCGGGCCAGGAAATTCGGCCACCGTGACCCAGATCTTATGCACGTGCGTGTCATTACATCGATGTCCTTAAACTAGATTTTCGCCCAAAATTCAAATTAAGTATTATATTAAACAGAAGAACAAAAAATCTGGATGGACGGTATTAACCTTGAAGTAAGCTTCATGTGGTCGCTGAGCTAAGGGTGTGATGCATGCTTGTTGTGTGCATTATATATTTACAAACTTACCCTGACTGGAAAAGGCGATGGACAGACCTTTAACATTAGCTCTTTGACTCATTGCTCTCTTACATCATCTATGCACCAATAATTCTTGTCACTCACACATGCATTAATACATACCTCTTCGTAGCCACAGTTCACAAATAGTCACCAGTTTCCACAGAACAGGTGTGTTTTCAGATCCTGTTATAGCTGACATAGAGAATCTCACTAGGTTGATATAAGTGTACTTCACCTGCCGCTACTTATGCTAAATACTTGAATAATGTTTGTGAATGGGAAATGTACCGACCTTTGGAAAGAAGCTGTCCTTGTACCAGTCTTCAAAACAGGAGACCGAGAGTCCTCCAGTAACTATAGAGGAATCTCGGTACTGTGTACTTGATACTTGGTAAATGTTAATCGTCAATCCTGAACAATAGTTTGTAGGATTGGCTGGAAGAAAGTAAGATTATGCCAGAATCACAAGCAGGATTTAGAAAGGGATACTCAACAACTGACCACATGTTCTCGTTTTATGCCATTCTCCAGAAATACCTGAGTAAACCCGCTAAACTTTAGCTTTGAGGACTTAAAGATGACCCACGATTCTGTCCAACATGAAACTCTCTTGAGAGCATTAATTAAATCCGGAGCATCCATACATTTTATCAGAGCAATAATGGCGATGTATGACTCCCCGGAGGCATGCTTCCGACAAAAACTGAACTCGCAGAGTCTCTTCACTGTCCCCGCACCCTTTGACAAGGGTGTGTAACTAGCCCAATTCTGTTCTCTATTATCATGAATGAAATAGCCAATACACTGTCTGCTGAAGGTAGACACGGTGTCCAGCTTTGCCCTGGTCTGAACTGTTCGTTCTAATGTTTGCTGACGATCTGAGCTTCTATTAGGCACACCAGCTGGACTCCACAATCAGATAAACTGCCATCGCTACATTGCTCCTACAAAGTAGCTAGTGTCTCTAATGTGTGCACATCTTTATTAGTTCTATAATATTATTACGCGCCTTGCGTTTGACCAGTGTTATTTGATAATAAAACATTTCAAAAGCCGCATTAGCATTGTTATTTCTCAGACAGGCTGATATTCTTAAGTATTATTGTGAGTTAACTAAAAGTTGAGATTTGGACCTTGCTGTTTGCAGGAGCGGCTGATGTATTTTCCTACCTGGATTGACCTGAAAGGTCAGGACTCAGTACCGGAGACTGTACATCATTGCGTAAGTAATTTCTTTCATCTTATCTCTGTGCACGTACATCCTTTGTTTATTTACTTTGTGTTAATCAGACCATTTTAATATTATCAAATATGGATGACAGAGAGATTAAGCAATTGCTTGAAGTTACTGGAGTAGACTAAATCATTTTTTAAAATTCTTACCCCTGTCTTGTGAAGCGCATCGAGCTCTACTCCGAGTGGGGATATGCGCTATAGAAATTCTATCATCATCATCATCCATCATCATCATCATATCAATCCCTCATCATCATCCATTCATCATTCATCCATCATCAATCCTCATCATCAACTTGGTAAGGTAACGATTTGAAGTTCAGTGGCCATGCAGTCGCTTACTCGCAGGGTAATAGTCATTCCACGTTATCAACCAAGTCAACAAACGCGAGAAGCAATTTGTTTCTGATGAATAATGTAACAAACATTTTATGCAAAAACATTGTAAACGTGGATACACGTTCGTCAATATTTCTCAGGTTAAGAACAGACTCTAAAAATTGTACATGTCTGTGGACAGCAATAGATGCTGCGTTTAGTCGGCGTTGGTTTTAAAGCATGAATTTAATAATTAATAGTGAAATAAGTATGATGTCGAAACAGTTTTCTCGTAGCTCATAGTTGAGTTGGTTGATCTTGCAGAGGGTTCTTATTAAAAATGATTTATAAATTATTATGTGTACTCAGATGCTGCTCAAACTTTTACGAGGAAAGGATGTCCGTGAACTTGCACATTAGCCTATCGGCTCCGTCTCCGCGTAGTGAAACACCACTCTTACGGTTACTTCTATGCAAACGCTTATTAAAGAGATTAAAGGTCAACACGAGCGCAACAAAACATCGTTGAATATGGTGATATATTGCTTACGTGTGAAACAGATCGCTATATATGCGGCATACAGGCATAATGCTTATTTTTCGGGTTTGCCGTCTATCGTATCGGTCTCTGAGCGGCTATATACTACTCCTACAATTATGACTGCAGTTAGGCGAGGCGGCTTTTTTAACTCTAGAAAATTATAAACAAGAGAACACGCCTTAATAATAAACGCTTCCAGCTCTCCAATGACCTTTGACAACTAAAGCACATCTTTATATGCTTATTACTGTATCTCTCGGACGGAAAAGTGTTATTTATGGGAATTAACATCACACGAGGAACGAATACCCAGTCTTTTAAAAACAAATTTTGCACTCTGGTTAGCCTTTAATGGGAGCTCCATGCTGATAACTTCCCGACCGCAGCTAATAGCATGTCATAAAGAAGGTGCAGGGTAGTAACACGTGAGGTCTTTAAGAGTTCGCCAGCCAACAGCTCGTGCCACGTGTTCGCATTACAGGCTAGCAGCAGTGGAGGGCGCCCCGCCATAGCTAGACACCTCCGGCTACTCCATCACATGGGAGGCCTGCGGTAATTTTCATGACAGGCTGATGGACTCAGCTTTACGGCTTGGTCAGTGGCAAGGAGACTTTGCTGTATTGAATATGAGACTACAGAGCGTCTACAGTCGGGTGCCCTGGGCTTTATTTATTGGGTTTGCCAATGATGTATTGTCAGTGTTGTTTGATGTATAGATTTTCGATGCATCTTCAGATTGCGCCATCTAAACAAAACAATAAGCAGAAGATGTTAAAAAATGCAATTTCTCTGCAAGGCAGGGTGGGGTGTGGGGGATGCCATTGTTTTGTTGGAATTATGCAACGTTTTGCATGAACAGTCCTGTGGATTGTGATAAGCTGCCAGTGGGAGTCCGGTGGCACTAGGGTAAGGCACCGTGTCGCACTCTTGTTAATTTTGTTTTATTTCATTGCAGTCACCACAACACCACATGCACGCTTGAGGCATGACAGCAGACACCACTTATTACCAGCTTATAGCCGTGAAATAATAATGATTTTTTTTTTGCAATATAGTTTTTAATTCATATCGGGTATTTCTCAGTATTTCACTTGCCGTAAAGTACTCCCAAATATCACATTCTGAGAAATGAGTAATCATAAAAAGTACCAGAAAATCTCAATGTGCAGTAGAGTTTTTCTAACTCTCCTTAACACACAATCCTAGAAACCTAATGCAGTAAACTTGGCCGTTATTCTTAAATCTCCTATTGCCATTTGGACAGAATGATTGATTAAGTCTAGTTTATTTGCTTTCGCGTAGTTCAGCTTCATTTCCTTCGTGGTTTTGGGGCAAGATTGAGCTACGGTAACATTTTTAGCATCCGGCGAAACAGCGGCGACGTGCCTTTTCGGCGAAATGTCCTGGTGGTGTTGACGGCCTGCTGGCGTTAAAGTTTTATCGGAGTGCAATTTAAAAAAAGAAAAAGAAACGACCGAAAGCCAAAGCCTGAACGCCAGAAAGAGGTCAACCCTGGCGTCACAAATGTCTCCGGATATCCCTGGTCCTAAATCTTTCATTGGGTGTGGGTGGCTTTGGTATAACCTGTTACAGTTTTTGGCCTGTCTGGTAATTGGGATTTTGAAGAATTGTATGTCAAGGACAGAAAGGTCTTTCCCCCTCCCATCCATATTTCACACGCTTTTATCTCGTTCTGAGTGCATCAAAAGTCGACTTAAAATTTTTACACTTTGATAGACATTTAAGTGTTTTGACGCTTTTTTGACAATGGGTTTCCGCGTGCTGCTTTACCAGCAGTTTAATTCTGCCAGAAGCAGCTGATGATTGGGGATGATTGTTTGCCCAATGTCATCTTTCCATCTTTGCTAATGTGCTGAAGTGTTCAAGCGATGATTATCTGCCCTTACGTTTCATCCGTATTTCGCTTTTCCTTTTTTTAGTTTCCATTTGAAGCCCACCCTTCCCGAGCCCCTCTGCACACTTTGCTTTTGTATAATTTGGCTTCATGTTTTTTTTGTGTTTTGTCCTTGCTTGTTTCTTGTCTTTCCCTCGCGCACTGTGGCACCTGATTTTGAGATGATGCCACTCTGCCTGTCGCTGGCTTACTAAGGACGCAAGAGACAAGTCTCACAGTTTGTCCAACTTCATTTCGCCGATGCTTTGGGCATCACCAGGTCAAGCTCCCACATGCTGGGTCACTCCCTGTCGCTGCCGATGTCAAATGTTATTTTTGTGTGGAAGGTACTGTCTAAACTTTGTGTCGCATTGCCCGTGTGGTATATGTGACTTTCATCTTGCTTTAAAAAAAATATTTTTTAAATGAGAAGGCAAAGAAACAACTGTTGCGGATGAAATGACTGCGAAAGTTCAGAAGCCGTCAGTTGCATTCACCGTTTGTGGAGTAGATTGTGCACAGAACCGCCGCCATATGATTTGCCTGGTGATTCTTCATGTGGCAGATTTAGTTTGCAGTCCACGAGGAAGAAGCACCTCATGTTCTCGTTTTTTATCCATTACAAATGCGGAAATGAGGACAATTAAATCAGAGAAATCAGGAGGGGAAGCGATCGTGGCGTCAGCCCCACACTGAGCTACACGGAATGGAATGGCCACGAATTTCATGTGTTTCCTGCCCCACACATTCACGCGTGCCCAAGATGCAATCAGCTCGCAGCGAAGTAAAATTCAGCATTTCGCAGTCTGACTTTTTGTAGGATTAACACCCTGCAGAGACATTCTTCAATATTTCTTTAGGATGCCCCAGCACTTTTCAATAACAATTTGCAATTTATTAACTAGAAGTGGAGAGTAAGATTTATGTTGTCCTTAGATCATGTTAACCAAAACATAGCTGCTTGTGTGTCTTACTGACAAATGTTAATACCATTTTTTAAGAGTTTGTATATAAGTACATGTATATATAAACGTGCGTGAGAGAGAGAGAGAGCTTTTCTGAACTAAATTGACACAGTTGGATAATAAGGAGTTTAGGTATCAACAACGGAAAAGGTAGATACATTTTTATAAAGTCACAGTGTGCTTTCCCTGTAGACAATTTAAAAAAATCCAAATGAAAAGATGGGGTAAATATATCCCAAATACTGTTATATAATGGAAACACATGCTAGAGCTTGGATTTATGAAGGCACTTTATTTTAGAGATTTTTCTTCGGGCCGGCGCTTTAAACGACGACACGAGTGCAACATTTTTTTCTAATGATCGGGTTAAGTTAATTTTAAAATAATAATTCCAAAAACCTGAGTACATAATTATGCTTAATTTTCAAGATATAAGCTTTCAAAAATTGGTATTCTCACCTTCCACTAGGAAAGCAGGAGAAAATTGCTCTCCTACACTGGAGAGTTGTGTTGCATGTAAATGGCATTTCTAATAGCGAGTGTGGCTCAGTTCACCAAACCTTTGCCTGTCTTCGAGTCAGATGAAGAAACATCGGTCAGGTTGTGTTCAATAGGCGATTTTTTGATCAGAAAATAAAAGGACAGAGTTGAGCTTTATTTAGCAACTTCGATTAAGGTTAAAAAAAAAAAATTAAATAAATAAAAGGCCCAAACTGAATTCACTCGACAGGCTAAAATTAAAATTGAATGAGCAACAATTACAGACTATGCAGTCTATGTATTATTATTGGATCTCTGTTATTAAGTTGGCACATTTGAGTTTATTTTTCCATGTGTTTTATTGCTAATAATACATTTATATGTATAATAATAAAAATTGCACAGACAAATGAAACCAGGGGGTAAGAGGTTTTTGCTCTAGTGTCGGTGTTCTAGTAGTTGCAATCTGAATGGTAAAGGTATCATAATATTCAGCGGTAATTTAGCTTACTCGCAGATCAAAAGATGAATAGGAAGTGTATTTCGGTTTCTTTTTGAAAAAAAAGCACTTTTTAATCCGTATTTTCGACATTAAAAAACATACAAATATAAACACTTTTTTCATGTCAGGAGAAGGAAATATAAAAATTTGCCATTCTAATAAAATGCCACGACAAAGAAAGATTTCTTTTTTTAGAACCCAGTGGTGTACTTTCAGTGGATGAAATTAGGTTGCAGGTGGATGGCTACTGGTGACAGATTGTCTGTCAAGAAAGAAAAACAAAATTTAAAGGAATAGATAATCGCGACACAGAAGTGGAATCCAAGAAATATGTACCTTGCACTTTTGCGATCGTTCGCATTATGTTTTTTTTAAAAATAATTGTAGTTAATTTTTGTCGTTTGGGTAAAGTGTAATAACTAGGATAAAAAAGTCTCCTCAGTAACACATCAAAGTAACAGATGCTGTCTGCAGCCCTGTCTATCACGTAAACAAACTGGGGGCGTGGATCTGATGTTTCTTTCATGTGGAGGTTGAATGCTTATATCTTGCAAAATAGAAGAGTGTTATTTGCTTAGATATTGGGAATTAATGCATTTTATGAATCTAGGCCCATTCATCAACGAAACGAAAATCCAGTCTGGAAGGGGGAAAGGGGCTTTAAGCATATCCTTTGTAAGTGCTCTCGTTAGATCGACAGTTCCTAAAGCGATATAAAGGGAATTCGAAAGTCGTTATTTTGAATCATTTGAGTGTACCATGGGCTATCAGACATTAAAGGTGACGATATCAGAATAGTATATTGATATGGAAAATATTAAGAATCTGTTGTAAAAAAATAACGTATTAGTAACAGCAAAAAAAAAAAAAAGAGTTGCTGCAAATATGTGCTAAAGTTTCTTAATTGATCGATCCTCTGAACTAATAATTTCAAAACCCAGCCAATTAAAAAAAAAAAAGAATTTTTTTAAACAATTTGCCGCAAAGGAAACGGCAATAAGAACTACAGCGTACAAATAGGTGCAAATGAAAATGGAACACAGACACTGGTCAACACAGAAATTATTACTATTATGCGAGTTCGATAGACGAGTAAGGGAATTGCACTACTTTCAGAAGGAATGGACTCGCAGACAAAATGTAGCAGCTGGAGAGAAGAATATCTGGCACCTATCTCTGGTCGAGGCTCACAACATCCTGCTATACCACCCCTTCACATCAAACTAGGTTTGAAGAAGAACTTAGTGAAAGCCATGGACCGGACTTTGCCAGCTTTCCGATACCTGCATGAAAAAAATCCCTCGGTGAGGCAAAGATTAAAGAGGGAGTTTTAGTGGGTCCTCAGATTCGAGAGCTCTTTAAAGAGGACCAGTTCAACAACTTAATGCAGGGTGATGCGAAACAAGCATGGAATGCTTTACGCCTACTGTCTACAATCGTTCTCGGGAATGTTAAGACAGAAAACTACAAAGAAGACAGGCTGATGCAGTATCAGAAACTTGTTTGCAATATGTCTCTAAACACCCCTTCATTCCTAACTGGATTTCTTCCTGACAACTGGGGCATGATTAGTGATGAACATGGCGATCGTCTTCATTAACATATCACAACAATGGAAAAAAAGATTCCAGAGAAAATTGTCCACATACTGGCCGACTACAGTTGGACACTTCCCACAGATGCTCCCGAACACCTGTACAAGAGACAGGCAAAGAAATCTAAGACACAGTCTATGACCTGAGTTGTTACAGGTATTAACCACAGGTCAAATACTATTACCATGCATTTCGTAATGTACTCAATAATTATTGCAGATTACACAGTAGAGCCAATTTTTCAGTTTAATTGTTCTATTTCGTGTTGAGCGCATAAGAAATGATAAGAAATGACTAATTTTATTTCAGTAACATGGCTTTTGTAAACATTTGTTGATCATTGAAAGTTTATTACAGAAAATCTCTTGTTAGAAGTTAAAAAAAGACATTCTTCAATCTAAAGACACGTTACATCATCCTTTAGGGCCAACCAGAAAGAGACAGGAGCGATCGCTCTTGTTCCACAAATAACTGTCCTTTGTACGGAGGCCAACCACTCCGTGTGACCAGCAGGTGCTAGTCTCCAGACTGTGGGAGCAATGATTGATAGCTTAAAACCATCTCCCGGCTGCCAGACACGGAGCAAATATGATATATGAAGATGTTGGGGCTTTAACAAATAAGCTGGACCCAAGTGTGAGATGGCTTTCTTGGCAGCTGTATGCTAACATTCCCTTTAGGGTTAACAAACCCATAAACTTGTCAGTGTCTTGTTCTCAAAGGAAAAATATTATTTGTTTCAGTGAACATGCCCATTTTCGTTATGTACCAGTGTGCATCTTGTAAAAAACTTTAAAAGCAGAGTTCTGAGCCTTGTTTTCTACACAGTCTCAGCAGGCTGTTGTAACATTTTTTTTTTTTTAAGCTGACGACATGAAAAACATTGCAAGTGAGAAATTACACCCTCATAGCAACATGCCAGTCTCATTATCTCTCCAGGAGACGTAGTGCTTACAGTTTCTCTCACATTTCTCTTGTAAGGGCTGTCTTAATGTCAATCATTTTTTAAATTAGCAATGGGGAAAAAAATTTTGAGTAAACGTCGTAAACGTGCATAGGAAGGAGGAATAGGTGAGTGTGTGAGGGGAACCAGAACTCTGTAGCCGCTATATGTATGATTGATGGTGTCACTTCAACAAATGTATTGTGCAGGTTTGCATGGTCGATCCCAAGGTGGACACTCAGTGGAAGACTCTGCGACAACACATTGTCACCGATGGCGTTCATCAGAAGGACAAAATCGGAGGCGATACACCAGGTGAGTCACTGCGTGACATTTCTTAATTCCTTCTCTACTTCAGAGGCAACAAAAACAAAAAAAAAAAAAAAAAAAGCAAACAACAAAGCCCCCAAAACTAATATTGTGCTAGTTGCTTCCTTTTCGTGAAGAATCCTTGTAAACTGAAGAAAAATTATTGGAATACGCCACCTTCAAGCAGTCAGATGTAACTATAAAATAAAATGCTGTGCAGGAAATTAGCCATCTATCAAATACAGGTACAATAATTACAGGAGTTTATCTTAGACAAACGCACATTTGAAATATATTTATGTTTATTAACAATAATACAAATGGAAAAATTAACTTAACGCAGAAGAATCACTAATAATACAACGTGGACCGCATAGTCTGTAATTGTTGCTCATTAAGTTCTGATCTGGAGATCTACTTACCAGTCTGTCGAGTGAATTAAGTTTGGACTTTTTAATTTTGTTGACTTCAGACGAAGCTGGTAAATAAAGTTCAAATCTTTGGGGCTGTATTCCAAAATTAGCTGTTTCAATTTCTGATAAGAAAAATCGCTTCTTGAACACGGCAACCTGAGCGATGTTTCTTCATCTGACTTGAAGACAAGCACAGGCTTGCTGAACTGAGCCACTTTCTGTTACAACTTCTACTGGCGTGTAACAGAACTCTCCGGTATAAGAATTATTTTCTTCTGCTTTCCTAGTGCCAGTTGAGAATTGCCGGTATTTAAAGGCATATAACCTAAAATTATGCGTAATTATATACTCGTATTCTTTGGAATTATTATTTAATTATTTTAATATGAACTTAACCCGATCACAAAAAACAGTTTTGCACTTGTGTTGTCCTTTTCAAACATTTGAGTTCCTTGCTGTCCTGATACCCAACCTATAAACTCACTTAAGAACACTATCTTCGCGCTCGTCTTAAACATGGGTTCCGAGGCGCCCGGCCTTTTGTGCTTTGACAGTTTAGCCGAGGCTGGTGGGTTTTCAGCCACCGATGCTCGTGACAAGTGTTCCGACGTCCGAGTGGCGCCGCGCGGATATTGCCGTTTTCATGACGCCATTAGATGCCTTTACGCATTGCCATCCGTCCATTTGCACTCCGCCGAGACAGGGCCAGCCAGCAGTGCGGCCACGCGCTCCACACGGGCGTCCTCTCACCACCACCAGCAATTAGCGGGAAAGGGGATGTCACCCCGCAAATTGGATCTACTCCAACGCCTTAAATTGCGTGCGACGTGATCATATTCGCGTTTTTTCTCTCTTGCCTTCTTCCGTGGAATCTTTACATTTTTTTTTTTCTGAGTGAAAGATTTCAGGAGAAAAATGAGACCATGCGCCAGAAGCAAATTTTAAGAGGAAGCAGAAAAACAAAACAGATTATTTTCGAAAGTAATTTCGCGTGCAGTTAACATTAAAACAATACTTTATTTTTCTTTTGTTATTTAAACCCAGGGGTTAGGTTTTTATGCTGCCTGTAATTTTTGGTAGGACTGTGTTATTTTTCCCCAAAAGAATGTAAAAGTTGTGCTAAAACATTTCAAGGCTGTGATTATTATTATACGTGATTATTACTGTCACTCACAGCTGACAATGATACAATATTGTCCCCGTATCCGCAGGGAATATGTTTCAAGACTTTCCGTGGAACCCAAGGGTAAGATAGAACGGTAGATATAATTGTAGCTAATAAGAACAGTGTAAATGTGAGAAGCAATGTGAAGATAAGTTCTTGGGGTTTGTATTTCACCATAGTACCGCCATGTTTTTGCTGAAGGCCTTCTGAGACCTAACAACTATTTAAAACTATTTCTTTACTTTTACCCTTTTTCGGGCCGCTCATGCTCAGCGGATAAGGGAGCACTGCAGCGCTTGTAACTCCCGTTATAACCATCGTCTACTCCACATACACACGCACTTAGTCCTGGCAATTATTACTGCTGTTCTTGTACTGCAAGGTCTTCATACGTCTCAGTCTCTCCACATTTCAAGTCCGCACTTGTGAGATAAGGTGAGTTGCAACTCTGAAGGCGAACACAGTGCGACTGTCCGTCGTCACTTCTCCACTCGGACCGCCAACCACGTAAGACGACGACGGCTCCCCTGGCGACAACGGGTATCGAGCGGTGTCCCCGTCCAGGGATGTCACGTGTTTTCTTCGACATCTGCTTGTTTATCCGACCGAATTGTTATGCAACACACACGCGCCAGGATGAACAACGCCCTCTACAGCCTCCAAACGAAGGACCTTTGGCGTTGAAAGGAGCCTGTAGATGGTCGGCTGCTGACCAAGTGCTCTGCTGGCGCTGGAAGCTCTTGGTCCATCCACACACAGGACATACATCTGGGGATAACATTGGAGAGCACACAACCAGTCGTGAATTAGCTCAGTGCGAACAGATTAGGATGACTCCTCCACATTGATCAATGACTAGATATCGTCCCGCCTTCAGGTAGCAGGGTGGAGAAGAAAGATTATTTGTTCCACCGTGCCGTATTGGTACGTCCCGCCCACCAAGTGTGACATGCCATCAGATGTTTTCTATCTGGGCGTCAGGTCTGTCAGTCGGTCGTCCCATGACCAGTACCTGTCGTTGGGGGAACCCAATCTTTTGGCTTTCGATGCTAAATTTTAGAGATAATTGCAGTATTTCAGTCCATCGGTTGAGCACAGGATTTCTTCCACTGAGAAGGTGGCCATTGCTTCTTCGGGTTTGTTTTTTCCCCCTCTATTCAAGGCCCTCTTTTTGTCACAGAGATATAGAATGTCATTTGTGACCTATGGCTGTTTCTGATTTCTTTGTCGCCCTAGAGCTTCCTAAGCTGTTGATGGTAGCACCTCTTTGATACTTCCAGCGAGGATGTCTTATATCACAGTCCACCAGGTTCAGTGCGGCGAATTTTCCTCAGTTGCCTTGAAAACTTCTGCAACCTTTGGGATTTGCAGCCTCTCATAAACTGAAGGCAAATCTTGGGGGTATTTTAAAGTCTTTTCGCTATGAGCTTTAGGTTCCTTAAGAAGAGCTGTCAGGACAGTCTGTCAGATGCAACAGTCGGGATGCCCTCACCCATCCTCCCCTCCCCGAGTCTGGCCGAGCGAGGGAACAGTTATCAGCGGGCCTCCCTGTCCTAGACGACCTCGCGATGGCTTTTGGCAGCCTCACCTTGCGTGGCGTTCTCACCAAGCTGCTCTCGGCCCCTAACGGCCGTCTACCTTACACAATACTCCTCTAACCACCTGTACACAGGGTCATTTTAATTCTCTAGCTGTGGACAAGTGGTCGATGTTTTCGTCTGGACTTTAACTGAGGAGATGGTCCCACTGAAAGTTACAACACGCCAATGTTAAGTGCATTCGCAATAGCATTCGTAATTTGATCATTATAATTTAGTCTGTTATTTAAAGAAAACGATTTTCCAACAAAATTAAAAAGCTTACGTTTAACATTTAATATGACTTTTGCTGTTTTGACTTCATACTCACTACATGGGGCGTGTGAAGTGATAGGGACCCACTACATTACAGAATATGTCTAGAGACTCCTCTCAATATACACGTGGAAGTAAAGAACAACTAGCGCATCCGCTTGCACCATCGACTCAGCATACCTCAGCATTATGTGAATTTAACCGTTCCTCTCTTATTTGAATCCATTTTTTTATTTAAAAGAATCACAATTTTGAATTATCAGAAGATCCGGAAATGTTCAGTGAAAAGCAGAAGAAAAACAAAGCATGAGAGTTGACCCAGATTCTGAGTGTCTAACGGCAGGCTTTTTTTTTTATACTCAAAAGCAAATTGAAGTCGTTGGATTTGACATAAATTTTTTCCAGATAATATCTCACTTGTGTCCTGGCTTTTTTTTCAAATTTCATTCACGTCTGCTACTATGCGAATGATTTAGTGTACTTGTTGCCAGTCGAACTAGACTGATTGACCAGAATTGAGAGAGTGCAGAACGTCGATGTTTTGTTATAAATATAGAGGCAAACATGTATTATTAAGGTTAAAAAGGTAAACACAAGTCTCACGTGTTTTGGGTCGTTGGGAGGGGGTGTTAGAGATTCTCAGGGCCAGCTTTTTGTGACAGCAGTGTCTCCTTTACCTTTCCCTTCCCCAGTCTTTTAACGTCTCGGGCACGCTGTTCTTTCTCTGCACGTGGCATCTGTTTACAGGGCTGGCTGCTTGCTGTAATATAGCCTCAGCTGCTGACACGGCGTAAAACACCAATTCCCCCCACCTCCCCAGTCTTTTAAGAGGCCAGTTACCTCATCAACAACCGGGTCAGCTGGCAACATCCGCTTTATGCGTGTCTCGGGCACTGATTATATGGTCTGATGGCGCAACGGTTAGTGCCTGTCATCATTACACTGAGGATTGGCTGTCCCGGATTCAGATCTCGTCTCATGCACGCTGTTGTTTTTTTTCTCAAGGGCATCTGTTTACAGGGCTGTTACTTTGCCGTGATATAACCTTAGCAATTCCTCCAACCATTCTCGGGCGCTGATGGTCTAACCGCTCGGTTCTGACTGTCCCATTATAAAGGTAAAGGTCGTTTTAAGTTTTCTTCAGTTTTCGTTGCGCCATCAATTAGTCGTCAGTATTAAGAACTTCCCACTGGACTGCAGTAGCCATTTTTGGTAGTAAATATTTATATCACCTATTTCATATCTAACCATCACTTCGATGTGTTTTGCTTACATGGTGACATGACAACCTGGTTTTGAAAGGGGCGATAATAGAGTCTTGAACAGACATGTTCTTGTTAGTGTTACACAGCAAACTGCACGTTGGTTTCACATGATATCCTTTAAAGTATTCCATCAGAGTAGAAATACTAATGCTGATGTTCCACATAGATCTTCGCACCAACCTTGCATGCGAACCATCTTTGAGGAAACAGCCATCGACAGCAGAACGGGGCTGATCTCCCTTTGACAGTGAAACAGCGTGGAGAGCGTCAGTCCGGTAATGGCTGTGCGTATTGTCTGAGGCTGAGAAAAAGAGAGATTTATCAAAATATGTACATGATTACTTTTGGAGATTATTTTGTTTAGTAGGCTGTATTCGTAGCCCGGAGAACTCCCGAAAAGAAGAGGAAGCGGGTGGGTTTTTTCAGGGTATAACGGATAAAGTAGTCATGTGGTATCCAAGGTTCAGCATTACGAAACGATTAGATTGAGTCTTTATTTGACCAGCATCTTCAAGTCTTATTACGGGCAATAATTTGGCCCGTTTGTTCGCCATCGAGATTCCTCAAAAGATTTTATTTAGGAGGCTTCGGCTGCTCCACTCACCGACCTTCTTTCGAGGAGTTTCGGCCTTTCGAAAAAGGAGACGAGTTGGCAGCCTGTTTCCAGTATTTCTTAAGCCTCTCTCTCTCTCCCTTATAGAATAGAATATTGTCATTGCGTGGCATGCGACACGAAGGGGGACTGAATCTTCCCCGTGTTGTATTTACCGGAAATGAGTTCTGCGGGAGGACTTTGGGACTTACCAAGGTCTGCTTTATGATACGGAATTTTCCTGTAATGAACATAGAAAATGCATGCATGTAAACGCCATGCATGTGTTTTGTTCTTGGGGGATTTTTGTTTCCGAGCTGGATTATAGGTATTTGTCAGTGTTTTCCAGCTGTGGCATTTGTGAACCTCCAGGAAACGACACGATTTAGGAGTATATTCGTGTAGCACCTCAGACATCTGGGTGAGATAAGACAGTATAAGTCTTCCTGGGCAGCATTTGCTTAAAATATGTCGGTTCTTTTTCGTAGCTGAGATATCCGTTTCTTCCATTTTTGTTCTCTCTCGAAACATGAGAATGTAATGGGAAGTGGAGAAGTGTGGCTTTTCAATCGCTTAAAAGAAACTAATATTCAAGTTTTGTAATTTATTTGCAAGACCTACTGTTGTAGTCCGTATTGTAACGCGCGGGTATGTATCACGAAAATGATCATTGTGAGAGTACGAGTGAGTTGAAATCAGTTATGGAAGTTTAAACAGGTAATAAAAAAAGGAAGATATTCAACGACATGAAATAATTGCTTCGACCTCAGCGACAGATGAACAAAAGATGCATGTGGAGCCTCTGTTGTAGACTAAAACATCTCGTTGTGTTTTTTTGTCTTGAGAAAGCCCCTAGGTCATATTAGAGTACATTTGCTGACAGCAGTAACATGTTTTATGGAAAGAGAGGAAGCAGAGGTTGGATACAAGTTTGTGCAGTCCATTATAAAGCTGTTGCTGTGAATTATATATTTATTACTGTTGTATTTGACCAGATGTCTTCACAAAACGCCGAGCGAACATCTTCGACAGCACCAAACTGGAAACGAGACAGTGTCAATGTAGATAGCAGTTTCACACAACAAAAGCGACAAAAATCCACACTAACTGTTATCTTAAAAATGTTGTAGAAGGACATTAATTCGAATTCCGCCCGTGGCAGCCATAAATATTATTGTATTTTATTCTTTTCATTAATTTTGGGGGCCTTTTTCCTATCCACTTCATCTTGATCACAAGTGGAGAATCGCTCTAGGCGACCACAGTTATTACATTATTTTATGTTCGAAGATGTGATTAACTGAACGAAATACAAGTAAAGTTAAATTTTTGAAAAAAGTGTCAGTTTTTCCCTCCGACCACACCAGAACCTTTGTGTATATGATAATAGCCATTAACTTTCTCACGCAGTAACACAGAGCGAGAAAGAGAGAGACGGGGTATAAGCATTTTCAGACGCAAAGCCTTCTAGGCATAGGAAAACAGTTCTTTGTTATAGGCACACTATGATATGTTGCACAAATGAGGCAGAATTTTTCTACAAAACATAACGATTTTTAGAGTAAGTATGAAGTGTTATTATACGCGTCTGATGTCTTTTTTTACTTTAGCAGACAGAATCAAGAGCGGCTGTAGTGGAGTGGAAAAGCCCTTCGAGCAAATGGAATGAAACATGGCGATAAAGTACAGCTTTATTCTTGCAGTCTCCGAAATGTTGGTCGCCTTATTTGCAAGGGACGTTTTTTTTTAAAGTACAGATTGGGTGAGAGAGATGGATTAGGGAGAAGGAGATTATGCACAGAAAAAATGGACGAGGGAGTAATAGCAGGTAATTACAGTATCAGAACATATTTGGTGTAAAAGTTGACGAAGATATGACCGAATTTCGCTGTCTGCCAGTGAAGAGCCTTTGAACAGAGATGCTTGTGGTACCGCTGCTGAGGCTGCGAATTCAAACAGGAGACGAGCTTTAGTCGAGGGTTTGTCAGAGGAGCAAACCTTTCAACGTGAACGCCGTCCATACTCACGGCCTCAGAGGACTGGAGAACTCTGTTGACCTCCGAGGTCGCTACCCTTTGCGCATGTGCGAGTTGGCCTTGTTTTCGGTCTTACTGTGAAATGGCTTTTTGCGTTTGGAGTGACCAAGTGCAGTTTCGTGTGTGCTGTCGTGTACTGGCGAATGCGTTTCTTTTACTGGAGCTGTGAACGTTTAATGTGTGTTGCAGGCAGCACGGTTTTCTGATAAAATGATTGGTACGGAACGACCTTTGTCAGGTTAGAAATCCAGCATAAGATCTGAAATTTTACAATTTCTACTGTTTTTCGCAGGAGTCTCAAAGGTACTCGGTCTTTTGGTGCATTCGGCTCTCCTTGATTTTGTTTATATTTTGTGGTCGTGCTTCAGTTTGATAAAAGTGTTGGACCTTCATGTTTACATGGGCTTCTGCTGCGTTTTCTTCCTTTTCTGGTTTCTCGGCAGTTTCATTTTCGAGGCGTTAATAACTGACATGAGTCTTTTAAGCGTGATATCTGTCACCAATCGGTTAGCCTTTATATGCACCAGCTAAAGTACTAATCGCCCGAGAATACTTTATTTTTGGTGTCAAGAAGAGGACCACGTCCCACTTGTGGCTGCAGCTAAGATGCTTCGCTTGATGTGCTTGTTCTTTGCATGGTCTGAAACACAATTAGCTCCGTCAACAACAAATGCTGCTGCAGCGTGATCCTGCTTTGTTGATTTATGAGAAAGGGCAGGAGTTTTAAAATCTCGAGATGCATGTTTATTTTGCTCAGCTGATGGAGTGGAGTATTAGAAACTCAAGAACACTGTTTACTAATTTGTAACTTTTAATATGCATGCAGTTAGCGGGAACGAGAGCGGTACTAAGACAATGTTTAGGTACGACACTTGCTTAAAATGCATTATGCAAGGAGAAAGAAATAGCATAGGAAAGCTGAGAAAATAAAAAGCTTTGAATTCCCTTGTAAAAATATGGGAATTGTGTGTGAAAACAGATGTTTTCAGTTTGGAAAGAACATTGGTGTTTATTTGCTGTGTGGAGATGAGAAATATTGGCCGATAGCTACGTAAGATGAAGTTTTGGCATCTGAAATTTGCGGAAAAACCACGAGAAGATGTATTTTTTCAGCACTCACGCACACAGTCTACAAGAAAGAGGGCAATGAAGATTATGTCGAATATAAAATTTACAGTTACAAAATTCAGAAGCTAATTTACCTTGGACTTTTTTTAAAAGTCTTATCAGCAAATTTATGAAATATGTTGCAAGTGTTCTTCTGGCTTTGCATCGATAACACCATGAGTCCTCAATGTAGAGGGACAGCTGGAAGTTCTTCTGCACCGATTGACCATTTGACTAACAGCTGTGCTGTTTACAATTACCTTAAAGGTCCCGAGATCAGTATGCTTGTCAGCCTGACTAAAATGAATTAATCAATGATGACTTGCGAGAATAAAAACCAGCGCGTTGTCTTGGTGACCGGGGTCAATCGACCAACCCGCTGTAGATTCCTCTTTGACCCCTTGGCGCACGCTTCTATTGAGACGAGGGCGCCGAGTGTCTGTGTGCGAGTTGCTGACGTTATTTACGGGGCACTCAGAATTTTAAATCGCCCACGTTTAATAAGGGACATTTCCACTATTTTCACCATGGAAGGTAATTGCATTGGTAATTTTGGACCAAAAGCGAGTTGGTAACCTTGAGGCTGCCTCACATTCGTCTCATGAGTATTAACGGTGCGCCTCTGGTGCCAAGACAGCTGCACAGTTTTACAAGCCCTCGTTACACACTTTAGACGGGATGAAGAAGGATGAGTTTAGGTGAAGTGTTGATACAATCTCCAATTGGGATCCAACACCTGCTTAGCCAGCGTGGCTGCGTCGTCTTTAGGGACCGGACTTCATGTCGATTATGTAACCCACTAATAACAGGCATGTTAAACCGAAAACATGTTTATGTGTTCCAAAACAGTGACAACTGGGGTCCATAGCTTTCTGTCGCGTTCATGATGGAAGCACACATTACGGTACGAGGGCAGAGGCTAATGGCTTGACGAACCTTTAAGTAGGTGACATTCTCGACATTAAGTCACAACCTTATCCTTCGAGGTGTTGTGATTAGGTCTGCCGGTGTCGGGTTCACCCAGAATCAATATCTACTTGATGACCTTTAATATAGCGTACAAAGGTTAAGGTTTTTACTTGCGAATATAGTATTAAACCAATGATTTCTAACGGGGAACCGTTCTGGATTTCTAGTTAATTCAGTCTTAAAGAACGGCCTGTGCCTCCAACAATGCAATGTTTTCTTTGTTGTTACTTCCCTCTTGGAAGCGCGTTATTTCAGCCATGTTTTTCTAGAAACTACTTGGGATGTTTCAGCTTAGCGGAGATCGGCCATTCCATTCCGCCATTGCGTTCCACTGGGTTGCATATTGGGATCGGACTGTCAAATGCACAACTATTCCGATATCAGGTGGCGGTTGTCTTCTATTAAAAAAAGAAAGCTTAGAACAAAACACAACAGAACAGCAACAACAAAATGTCTCAGCTTACACCGCTTCCACAATAGGGATTCATTTCGAAGGCCTTGCATGGCCGCTTTCCAGTTAAGCTTCCTTCTCAGTTGTACTCGTTAACATAACAGACTTTCCATTAAACATTATTGCGCAGAATAAGGAGTTTGTTTACATTGAGTTCCAGAGTTATCTGCCTTTATAACCAGTATTTATGTGTCGACTAAAATGACGAAAAAAAAAGAAGACCAATTTTGTGTGCAGAAAAGCGGATGCCCATTAAGGTTTCAATTTATTGAAGTTAATGTTCGAGTTAAAGCAGTTTGAGGCTTCACTATCGCCTATACAGAGAGCTTGGTCAGTAGGTTTCTTTATGGTTGACGAAACACAATTAGTCAGAACTGTTGTTAAGGATTTTTAAAGTTGTTTCTCTGGTCTACAAGCGAAAGTTGAACATCTTCAGAACAGATCACTTCCTAGACCTAATCATTATACTGTTTCAACCCGAATTCTCCAATATCTCTGATATTGTTTGCTTTATTATGCAGCATAGACAGCAGAAATAATTCAGTCTTTATGACTTTTTCACGTTTAAAGATGTACAAGACTGCAAACGTTTTACAGTGTCTGGAGTGAGCTCAGGTACACAAGATAAAATAAACGTCTCAAGATAAAACCTACGAACACCACCATGCTCACAATGAGGTTAAAAAGTTATTAAGTAATATTCATTGGTATGTTTGGGTTACCAAGACCAAAAGCAAATAGAAGAGGTAGGACCCTGTGCTCATTAGCTGTATTCATAGGTAATCATGTCACCGTCCTAACCCCTTTCTTTGTGTGGTGATGTTTGTAGACTTCTCTCTCCAGAAAGGTAGGGTGTTGTTTGTTCGCGAAGACATTCAAACACATAACTCTTATTGATAAATAGAAGCTGTATCAAAGATTGCTTGATTAGTTAACGAACCAATAGGCGTGATAACGAGACAGTATTTCTCTGTCGCTTGGTAGGAGCGATTATTATTGTTTAATTAATAAGAAATCGTTTGGTGTGATGTAGCGACTAAACACACAGGTATTATGATTGTTGACTTCGTAATTGTGGTTTTAAGTGTATATTCACAGAATGTTCTAGACATGTCACAAGCGTGTACCATTGCCACGTAACCAGTCGTTTAGGAAGTGTTCAAAACTGAATAAGAGAACTATAATTGCTTGGTCCCTCTGTACATTATTGATGGATTCTGTTCTGAATTTGTCAGAAAAAGGCGTTAGATCGATTGCAATTTGCACAGTGATGGAAAAGGTAACCCGCGCGCGAGGAAAGGCGAGTCTTGGCCTGTAGTTGGTGACACCTTGAACACGCTACCCACAGTCTTGCTAAAATCCCACTCTTTCTTTCTTTGCTTTGATCCTTTTGCAAATTACAGATCGTGAACCAAAAGTGAGGCCGTAAAGCTTTTATTTATTTGCAGGACGAGTCATTATCTAAATGATTAAGTGTCAGCCATGAATTGGAATGGGAAAAAGTGTGCAATTTTGAAGTTTGCTATGTCAAGCAACATAGGCCTTTTTCTGGTTGAGAGAAGCGAATTAGAACTTGTACAAGTTCTAACTTTTCCCCGCTTGTGTTTAATGCTTTTTTATTTATTAGAGTTACAAACAGCGGACACGTATTTCGCATTTATGAGTTTGTTTCAGGAGCGTTGAAGTATTCATACGTTTGCATCTTTAAGCAAAGTGTCCGTGTCCATCATTAACTTTTTGTAACAAAAAGTCTTTTTGGAACTTATTTCCGTTAAAAAATCTTTGAATCAAGCTGGTACAGGTGCAGGATGATTTGTCAGTTAAAAAATAATTTTCTTCAATCAAAGTGATGCAGATACAGGATGTTAACTATAAGTGTAAATATGATTTTATTCTAATATATCTTCAATGACATCAGATTCAAGTACCATAAAGGGTTCTGATAGAGCAAATCGGAAAATTATTCTTAGCCATCGCCATCTAACGGGAGTTGTGACAGCGCTTAGTCATTTAGTCATAGTATTGGAATATGGTCTCACATAAAGTGGTATCTGTAATAGTTGAATTTAATATGTTTAGCCTTTCTTAGTTTACTGGAAGAGCTCTTTACATGGTCCCACCAGACAGTGCCACTGTTCTTGCTCCCTCCTCTCCAGCTAGGTGATGAGGACTGCTGTAGGTGTTCTACCTCTTTGGATGGCTGCTCTCTTGGTTTTTCCTCCTCCATCTAAATGAAAGACATGAATTTGTGCATCCAATAATGTTTTATCATAAATACAGGCATTGATAAAAAATAACGGAAACTCTCAACCATTTTAGGAGAATCTCACTCACCATTTGTCTCTTGGTTCAAGATTCAAGAAACCGATCAGGAGAAAAAACAATGGTGTGGACTTTCCATTAGACAACCCGTCTCTCTTGTCGTTTATACCATGAGGCAGTCAAAAGTCACAAAAGCATCAGTTGCTATTTTCTGCCTGATGCCGTATTACTTGCGTGTTACTGTGTCCACATATTTCGGCTCAGGTTCTGAATTGACATTTACCACAGTGGAAAACGAGTCTTGCCTCCATCTCTCTCTCGTGTGTCTGTGTGAGGGAAAAGATGGGCAACTGTACAGATTTCTTACATATAATTTAGTGTAGTAGCATTTCTTATATGTCTCGTAGTTATTAAAACTGCCGTAAAATCATTCTGTATGCTAGTGCCATCCAAAGTTCGCAAACCGCAGTTAAGTATTATTGACATCTGACCAGCCAGAGAAGAAGCGTGAAATTATAGAATAAGCGTTAGAAACTTCAGTCAAGGTATTCTTAACTAACCGTCTCTTTTTGTCTGGCATCGTGCTTGCGTGATTTATTGTTTCTTAAGGACGCTTCACTGGCTTGCCGTGTCATCACTATCCTGTTCTGGCTGATTTATGCCACACTCAAACCACCTTTCTGGCCTCGATAATTGATGGCGGGTCTGGAATGGAACACTACAGCTAGTTGCACTTTTCCTTCGCACCATCCTAAGAATATATGGAAGCCTGGATCAGACTCTAACGTCCGAATGTCAGGCCACAGAAGTGGTCTTTACGAAGAAAGACGGATTGCCCAGAGCTATATTTTTCACAGAATAAGAAAGATGGGACTCACCATGATTCAGTAAGGCAGGTCACCTATATATTTATTTTTGGAGAGAATGATTGCGAAAGAAAAAGAAATTATGAGGGGGAAAAAACCAATTTTAACTCGATCATGCTCATTTTTTGGTATCTGAGAGTAGTTAGAAAACATGAGAGATTTTGAAGTATTGCTTATCTTACTATCTTACTGTCCAAACTGCTTTGCTGTGCGTATTAATTTACACGGGATTTTGAGCTCATTCCGTGTCATTACATGGCTAGTAGTTTAGGCAAAATTGTTTTGCCTAATGCCTCTGGCTCAGAGAAAAAAATCATCCTAAGAAAAAAAATTGTTGTGTCTTGACAGTATAGATTCTAGACCACCGTGTGAAATCTTTAGTGCACCTTAGAAGTGCAAGTGAAAAAGCTAAAATTTAGGCCTTAAGGCATTTTATCTTGAAAGCGATTAGCGGAAATATGAAGTACAGCACCAGGAAAGTAACTTTTTTGTGCCGAAAAAAAGAAATTTTGGTAACTTTATCTCTTTAGCTTTGGGAGATATTATCTTTCAAAGGCTTAATAGTTTTTTCCTCGGCTATGCCAGAGAATTATAATGTAGAAAACTTGCCCCTTTGCCCTAAATTGTCAGTAAAATGTTATCAAAATGATTTCCATTTTATGTATACGCATTTCATTTGCGCGTTAACCCTTTACGAAGAGTGACTTGATATTTTGGATTTTGCCAACACAAAAACTATCGCAATAGACTTGAAAAGCATTAGGAAATTCGGAGAATCGTTGTTCTCAAAAAATACGTTCCAAGTTGCAGCATCAGAGGACTAAAGAAAAAAAAGAAGACAGTCTTACTTGTAACACTCTTACAGGGAAAAATGCTTTTTAGTATGGCTTTTAGTGTGATTGCTATTTCCGGTAAAACTTGAGGGAAAAACATGGGTAAGAGCACATTTTTTTTTACGTTCATACTGTTTTTTCCTACAGCCGTATGATTTGCGGTCATTGGATTTCTTTTGCCTTTTCTCCGGAATTTAAAGGGACGTTGCATTACATTTGCAAAAGGTGAAGAACGTCGGAGTTATTATGTATGGTAAAGAGAGATTCTCGTTGATCCTTGAATCTCCTTTTTTAATAAGAACAAAGGTGTCCATATCTTTGGTTTTATTGCCGCACCAAATCTGGGCATAGCTTTCAATTTAGCCACATGGCTAAGGCCAGGGTGTTATTTTACCTGTGGCAAAAAGCAAACATCAAAAACAAAAAGGAAAAAAAAACAAACCCAGACTGAACCTTAACTGTCACCTGGTTCATTAAAAGCCGTTGAGTAAGGCACTTAGTCCTACGCCGCACTTCTCTTTTTCATCTGCTCAGTGTCGCTCACCTCTGTTCAGTCGTACCCAATGCCTTTATTCAACCGCGTAATTTCTGTATTTCACGTTTTCGTATTGTTTTCTGAATACCGCACAAATCACACTTGCGACTATGCTTTATTAATAAAGAAGTCACGAAGAAACGCGAAAAATACTTCTAGAATGCACCATAACAGCAAGAATAAATCATCTTTTCATAAATCTTCTAGGAGGTAACACTCGACGAAAAGAATTCACTTTCTTCTTGTAATATACTACAACGGCCTCTGTGCGGGTCTATTTTCGACAAGAGCAGACATCTTTGTATTATCCGCCTAAAGCCAGTTGGTGTAATAAAGCCTCCATTTGACAGAAACGATCGCGTGACGCGCAATACAAACGTCATCACTCTCATTTCCATAATCCCGCCTAACATTGCAACTGTGTTGTAGGCCGAGTGCACCTTCCACCACTGCGCCCACCCACCCTCTACAAATATCAGTTTTGAGCCACGATTTAGTATCTCGGCAGCTCTTTCGTTCAGACGAACAACAAAGTTGCTTCAGCTAGTAAGGAACAGCGGGAGTGCATTCTGTCCGTCACGACTGTGTAAAACTCAGTGCAATATAACATTTCCAAAAATTTGAGTGAATTTTCTTATTCCGTTCTCGAGATATACGCCTACAAACATCATATACAGAAAGAAGGCAAACTGATGACGTCAGGTTTGTACTCAGAAACGCCTATCTTTCCATTTGGTTGAGGCCTTTACAACATAAGCGTATTGCACGCACAATTCTGCCGTCTGTCTCATTAATCTCTTTCAGTGTATGATGATGTTTTAAAAAGGTTATTTATCTCGAAAATAAAAATTGGGGTATTCAGTCTTATTGGAGAAAATGGTATCTGACATTAAGATGAAAATGCTGCTGCCCATGAGCCGTTAAAGGCGTCGACACTAACGCCCACTGCAAGCGTTACGCGCCGCTTCGGTATTTCTTGTCTAGTGGCATTATAATTGGATTGACCTTTATATCAATGAGAAGGAAATGGTATTTACTATTTTCGTTTTTATGACCACTGACTTCGTTGACAACGCAGCTAAGACTGGTGTGGATGAAAATAGGTTGTCCAGAATTAGAAAGAGACTTGATGGCCAGTGATGTCTGTATTGTCAGTCCACCTTTTCTGCTTCATTTACGCGTCTTCACTTCGTCGCTTTATGTCTTAGAAAGTAAACCGAGAGTCAGTCCAAGATGCGAACCCGAAAATCATGTAAGTACTTAGTGGGTGGACCGTGATGATTTCTGTAAATGGGGGGCATCTTTGGAGAGGGAGAGCAGGGACCGGCGTTGACAATACTTGTGGGTGTCTACAGCACGCAGCAACCCTACGGAGTGTCGGGGTCACGATGTAGTTATCGATCACGGCCGTGAACAGAATTGTGGAGATAATTGTTGTAGACTATGGAATCTCGGTGTTGCATTGAGAAACATCCAGGCGTTCATAATCAGATAATAAAGACTACTTGCTTACCAATAGGCATATTGCACATTATGGATCAGTCATAAACTATTCAAAAAACCCATAAAGACAGCAGGGCATAGGGTGATGTTTGCTTGGTCCTTAATTTAAAATGTTTAAATTCAGAAAAGTAATAACTAGATTTGTCATTATTTGTAAGTTGTATTTGACAAATATTGGAATAGCCAATTATCATCGCTGAATATTTTAACGGCTTTCTGGTTTTCGCATCGTTTTAGCCTCAGGAAGGCTGGAAGCCGACACATGGAATGTAAACAGACACACCGGGAACAAAATCGTATAGAAGGTTCTTATTTGCATTCGCAGGATTGATTGTTGATCGTACGGATTAGTATCGAACTAGTCTGGTCACCATTGGAGATTTTTCGTGAAGTAAAAGAAATTTAACGCGAATCAGCCATTGTTGGCCTGAATGTTCTGGTGTGATAGGAGCTGTGAAGAGGAGTAACATGGTAACATTGGGTAATATGCGTTCCATCTCTGGCTCATGCATCTATTTTCCCGTACTTCTTCCTGGGAGATCACCTGAAATTTATCATCGACAGATGTATTGTCTGAATTGTCTGATGGATGTTTGTGAATGTCTTATCGTAGAGCTATGCATGCGGCTCCACGAGAATGGTCGTCTCACTCGTTCAGATGCTTTTGAACCATGCGAATGCAAACGTGAAGAAAAGTCAATTGTGAAAGCTACAAATCACTCACTAAATCAGTTTGCTTTAGTATATGTATACGAGCCAAAGAGAAATAAAAATCAATCGCGGAAAGTACAGAAAACTTTACATATATTGCAGCTTTAAGTTTGGCGAAGTTTTTATATATCGGTCAGGTGAAATGCTTTGCCAGACTTTCTCAAACTCTCGTCCATACTTGTCCGGGCAAGAACGACTTTTTATCAGCGCTGGTGTTCTCTGTGCATAAAACCTTCGTGATTTGGTAATTTGGATAGGGGTTCATGCCATTATGCATACAATCATGCTTCTTTTTCTCATGATACATCGGCTATTATGGTAATTGTATCAACGAGGCTTGAAATGAGTTATCCAGTATATTATTTACTTCTATTGCTACAGTCTGCAAGAAGAATTCCTAACTATAATACAAGCACTTTGGCATCTATAACCCTCAATATTTTCTACATGCTTTTTATTTGTCCATTTTTGCTTTGAAATCTGTTTCTCTAATAGGCAAAATAAGTACAAATAAAACCAAATATTAACCGAAATCGTGGCTTTGACTTTTAAATTAACTCTACTAATTTCAGAGAAACGATTTTCTTTGTATTCTTAAGCAGGTCACATATTACATGTTCACTTGCCTATTCTTGTCTGTGAACGGATACGATTTACCACAATTTTCCACGAAGCCGGCTTCTGAAACCACTCATTTACCGCCGCACCGCCGCCTTCGGGCACCCGTCGCCATTTTGCCAGACGGAGGCGTCGGTGCTGGAGACGATGTGGCAAGATTAGGTCACCACTGTTTCCTAAAAAGTTCTTGCTGTTGTACCGCTAGCATGCTTCATTTTGTCACCGCATGTGGGCGCTAAGGGCCAGTAAATTACGACCATGTAATTCGGCCGCTGCTTCACCCATTACATAGAAGTTCATTCAGCCACTCTTTCCCACAGCAAAACTAACGAAATAAACGTACATGGATAGGAATTGTGTTCCGAGACTCTGCTGACCAGTATTTTGTAGACTGGACAATAATATTTTGAAAAATGTTGCAAAGTGTTTGTACCGGCTTGTTTCTTAATGAGTTATTTAAGTTTGAGCACATGTCACTGAATTTAATGACAGCGGCCTTCACGTATTTGGCAGATTTCACATTTTAACACTTTTAGAGAAAGATAAAGACTTAGCATTGCCATTAAATAAACAGATTTCATGGTGGTGGAAGAAAGATCCAGTTGTCTAAATGGCCGTACGTCCAGAAGATCAATTTTAGAAATGTTTTCGTGAAACAGAATATTTTATTGACTATCATCTGACCAAAATCGCGAACGTTTATTGCAAGATTAATGAACTACTAGGTCTTGAAATGAGAAAGTAGTCACTAAATAACTGAATGTATACAATATCCTTTTGCAGTAAAGCTCCTTTTTTCATTGGGTATAGGTTTATCTATAGCTGGCATCGTCTCGACCCCAGTATGACTTGGCTTCGATTCTTGGTGTAGGTTTTGCGCCCTATAGACGGCTGATGCAAGACAGAAGGCCGTTCGCAATTCACTGTCAATGTTGTGTGTAGACAAGGCAGGCTTGATATTTTTCTGTCTTGATGTGTAAAATCAGGAAATGTTAGAGATTAAATTTTTTTGTGAAGCAGTCTTTCGCTGTCCTGCAGTTGAACTTTATTCTTGCACTCACAAGGGATGCAACGCAAAGATTACAATAACAGTAACGAACTCTAAAATTATTCAAGATAAACTTTTTTTATTGAAATCATTAGGAAAACTTAATCAAGATGAAAAATATTAACGAAAGTTTTTGTGTTGCGAAAAGTAATTGCTCACTGAAATCGGCGGGATTGGAACAAGTACTTTTGAGCAGCGTTCATGCTGTATGAGTAATATTCGAGCCTCTTTCTAGTGCAGGCGACACTCTTTTAATCGGTCGATTCCGTTTGTATGAAAGAAGATCGGACATTAAGCATAGGATTGAACATAATCTTTAACTGAGTCGTGAGGATTAAAAAAAGTACAAGTGACCTCAAGTGCATGTTTACCTCGAGAGCACGGCCATACTTTTTTTCTATTTTTTTTTCTAACCCTGCGTTTTAGTTTTATTTATGCATGTCTGACATTCAGGAAAGCAGCAGTCTATTGCCTGCATGTGTCATTTGTGTCTTGTTTGTGTGACCTGTATTGAAGAAAAACGAAACATGTTATGACAAATTAAAAATTTTTGCTTCAGAAACACGGTGGTGCATGAAACATCGATTGAAATGTACTAAGGTCATCAGGAACAGGCGCCTTGCTGACACGAGCAGGCTGGAAATTCTTGTGAAGTAGGGGATGAGACCCTCTGCTATCAGCCAGCGCCGAACTTTGGTGACGGAAGTGTGCTAGCCACCACCGCGACCTCTGGTGTCGTGTTCTAATTAAAAAACGGAAACTTGGTCAAGTAAACTTGGTCACTGGTCAAGGACAGTTTCTTTGAGTTCTTAAACAATAATTGAAACAAAAATAATTTATTTTTATATTTAAGAAGAAAACGCGTTTTACGTGCACGTAACCCACAGAAAGAAACACAAACCTTATTTTTTTTCTTTTGTAGTCGTCAGATTTTTTTGTCACGCATTTTTTAAAAACTGTTTTAGACTTATAGAAGATAACTTAATAATTTCGACAGTGACACTGATGGATCAATACCAGGCTTGGTGCAGTCATCTGCACTGCAGGGCTCCGGTGAGATTTCTAAGTTCTACAAACATTTGGCGCTGTTTATTCCGGTAGTTGTTTGCTTGCTCCTCTTTTTGAACCCTAGAAATGAAAAAGAGTGAAGGAAAAAGGAGGAAGGGCGAAGGAGACTAGAAGTAACCGAGAGATGGTAAAGATGTCAATTGTGACAGGCTGGGGGATAAGTTGGTGGCCGGTGCCTATCGACCTGTCGCTCCTCGATCGTTGAGAAAATGATTACGCCTGGTTAGGTTGCCGTTTATTTCATCATGTTAATGGTTCTTTAGCGGGCGCTGATAAGGTCTTGCTGACCTTTCCATATAGCCTTTGCTTTGATAACAAGTGGAAATGTGCTGTCACCTTTCTTGCCTCCATTTTTAAGAAGCGAAGCTTTGTCCATTTTAGTTTTGGGATTAAAGTTTCAATATTGGGTTATTCGTGGTTGCAACAGGGATCTTAACGTGTAAGGACGAGGCGTTTGAAAATTTACTGTTGGCTGTGAGGTCGTTCACTTCTTTTGTTTTACCCCTTTTTTTCGCTGCTGTTCGTGAGTCTTACTTGGTGGCTGGTTTTAGGAAAGGTTCGTGTTTCTTATATGTCTATACTCTATATGTTAATTTTAATAGCTTACTGAGGAGCTTGCGGTAAAAGTATTTTACATAAAGGTTTTCCCGCGAAACCATTTTGTGCTCGTTCTTAACATACACATAACAATAGTTGTGGTAAATTTTGGAACAAATACTTTAGTGAAGATATTATCACTTTGTTATTAGAGGAAACGTTCTTTTCGTGTAAAAGACGGTTGAACTGGCATGGTTCCTCGTGTCAAGCCGTCGCTATATTTGAACGGGAAACCCACGAGACTTTCAGACCAGGGACCGGATGCACAGAGGCGCCAGCTGAATGGTAACCCTAGCTGTCAGCTAAAACCGTATGAAATATGAGCAGTTTCGCTGACTGCTAGCAGCTTATCAAAAACTGTCCTTCAAGGTAGTGTGGATGGTGTTCAAAGCTGCGGTAGCTAATGGAAGAACTGGCTTACGAATGTGAAAGAGTGGACTTGAAATTTGATTTATGATAATTTAGTTCATGGTATAAGCTTTCAATCTCTTTGCGCTCTTATTCCGAACGTTTTAGTAAAACGTGAAAAATATTTTGTGCTAATAATACTTATAATAGGTACAAGTAGCAGGTATTTTGATATTTCCATTGTCATTCATGACAGTAGTAAGTTGCTTTATTTGTATCTCTTCATGGTAGTCATCACCTGGTAATGATTTTTCCTGTAAGTCTTGCAACTGTGATTTTATCATCATCACCATTATTATTGATTTGAGACTAGTGTATTTAGTTTAATGACTAATGTGTGTGGTATAAGTGTAGAGAGATAGTGAAGCCTTTGTTCCTACAAAAAGGGAGCAACTGTGATTAACTACTGCTGGTTCAACGGTTCGTGTCAAGGGGATGTTAGGTGTAGCCTTTCTTTCATTTTTTTTCTTTTGTTTTTCTTGTAGAGTGTCCTGAATGGCGTCGAATCTAGTGATGTTAAAATCATTGCCAAATGTTTTTTTGGCATAGAGGTTGTTTTATTATTTTGGTCTCTTACGCACACATGCTAAAACATTCTAACTGTAAAAATCAGATCCCAGTCCAACTTAGAAGATCAGAACATGGGACACGCCGTTGCCCTACTCTAGAGAAGAGGTGATGAACACTGCAGTGATAACAGAGCTGTGAGATCCTGTTATAAGATGAAAGAAACATTAAAGTGTAAAATAAACATTAAAGATTCCGGCTGTCAAAAATACAATAATAAAAGTCTTCGTGTAGATAAAGGTAGCGGTCCTGCCGATTTTGGAGTCGACAAACGGTAGAAATTTGCATAAATATCAAGGTTCCTCCCTATCTCTCTCTTTCGAAGACACTCACCGTGCTCTGTTTGTGTTATTTTTTTTCTTACTTGAGTCGTTTCCTTGCATGCTGGCAGTGAGGCGGACCGTGTAACATTATTCCAACATTGCGAAACGCAAGTGGCTACTGGTTCGGCCGCTCTGCGCATCAGTGATCAAAGGGAAAAAAATTGTTTGAGGTCTCAACAAACACATGAAGCAAAGGTCCTTCGTTGTCTGACAGATTGGTGGTGTTTTTGTTTGTCTGTTTTTGTCTTAAATATCGACAGTTTGGATCCCTGCCTCCTTTCCTACGCATTGGATGAATTAGTTTTGCATTTTAGTTTGTTTAATTACTGACCTTTTCACTGACAAAAGCGTCTAAAGTGCGTAGAGACTGGTTCTGAAGGAGGGTGTATGTGTGTGTTTTAAGGTCTGTGCAACAAAAACAAAAATGATTCCACGCAATTGCTTTCGTAGACACAAAGCATAAAAAGAAACATTAAAAAAAAATTAACGCTAATCGGTTACCCATGGTTAATCAATACTTAATTACAGGAGTTTCTACATTCTAAAGATATCATTTTTTTCAATGTTAATCAGTAATCAGATGACTAAAAATAGGGATATTAATTTGCAGAGAACTTAGAAATAGGAAACAGTAGATAAATCACAGTCGGACGGTACATCATATAAAGATAACACGAGAAACTGTAGTACGCTTACAGATATCGTGTTGAGATTTATTGTCCGAGGTGAATGGCAGTTTAAGGAACGGGAAAAGAAGGGACTGCCATGTACTTGATGCATTGATGGCATTAAAATGTTAATAGAGAGGACAGCACGCATTGGACCGTGTAATCATTGGGCCATGAGATTGATTTCCCTTTAATATCCTCTCTCTGCAGACTGTGAGGGATAGAGTAGAAGCGCTAAATTAACAGCACTGGGATTTGTAGTGAATAAGCAAACCCGATTTACAATTAACCGATATATATCTGAGACAAAATACAATTCCAACGGTATATTTGTGGTCACAAAACACTTGTAGATTGTAACTCAAGCCTTGTGGGATGTAACCGGACTACCAGGATCCCTTCACACATACACGCACACACAGGAAGAGAACAAGTAAACTACACAGAGGTCTCGGCCGTGAATCGATTTTTTTCTCATTATCATTATCACGAAACGACATTCAATGAGGACTCATTGTATATATGTAAATGGATACTAGGCCGAGTTTAGTGAATTGATTGAAGAACTGCTTCAGGTAGATGCTTTTGACTAAATTGAAGAAATTTCTTGCATTGACATCGACAAGAAGGCTTAGTGCTCGCACTCTGTTGTGCTTTAATGTGTGTAGAGGGAGCACGGGGGTGTACAGGAAAAAGAATTACCATCTCTGATGGTTGCAAGTGAATTGGGGCAATTGAAATCTTCCCGCATGGCTTGATAATTTCGTTCGATTCAAAATGCTTGGGTGTAATCTATCATCTTGCTGATTCATAAAAAACCAGCGGTGTATAGTAATTCAGGCTTTTTTATGTTTTTCGGCATCGATTGTCGCAGCTTTGAACCCCCCCCAACCCCCTATGAGAGGGAGAGAATAGAGAATGTAGTAGCATGGTTGGTTTTGTCTGTGAAATATTTCCAGTGTTGGGCCGCGTCACGTGGGCTGCCGTGGGATGGCTGAGTGGGCCTGATGTATTCACCTCTATGTTAACCATGCTAAGATCAATGGCTTCTCCAGAAGAGATTATGAGGTCTTTGCATTTAGGGCATTCCATAGAAATCAGATCTGCATCTCAAGTCCTGAACTTTTTGGGGCTTGTGCCCTCCATTGCTCTCGGTATTGTCATGCAGAGGAAGGTTCAGGAATTGTTATTGCTCATGATGAGTATGGATTCAACACGGTGGCCATTGCAATATTCAGTGACCCTGACCATATCTATCGATAGCTGCATGGATTTGCAACAAGTAGATGATGGCGCTCAGAATTCTTGTCCATTTCTTGTTTTTTCTTTGTAGCGGTGACAGTAGTTCTTTTGATCATGATGGAGAAGGCGAAAGGGAAAGGGAACTCGTTGGGATGAACCAGTGTAAAATAAGACAAGATGACAGCATGAGTGGGATATTTAGGGCTTAAAAAAGTAGAGTTTCAGGTTTTCACTGGTTTTAGATGCGACTCATTTGTTAAACGACAAAAACAGTTCTGTGACTTTTTTAATGCTGCGTATGCACGCCATTTAAGCATGATATACCTGCTTCTAAAACTTCAAGATAAACAAACGTCACAGTCTAGTGTCAATAAACTACACTCGGGATGTGTACAGGTTATTTCAACAACAGAACAACGATTGCTGTTTTGGTCAGTCCTTGTTTTGATACATTCGTTTCCTGGAATAACGATTTTGAACAGTGTGTATGCGCGCGTGTGTAATACAAATGACAGAGGCAACCAAATTGTGACAGTGATAAAGCACCTATAATTCATCAATGACATCTTTCCTGTTCGAGATTTTATTTATGAGCACAAGTCGATGTTCAAACCCCGACCACAAGTACAGCAACAGAGCTATACTACTGTACCTACTTATTTTGCTCTTGAAAGTGAGAAGCAGTCTGGCTTTCTGCCCTTGGTAATGCAATAGCTAAAACATAAAGAAAGACCTTGGAATCGTCGCTGTTATTACAACTTTCATGCCTGTAAGTTTAGAGAAAGGTAAGGGATCTGTCCTAGTGTGCCTTATGAATCGAATGAAAGGGAGACCTGTAAGTCTCTTTGTTCACTTGCCTTAGTTGTTTGTTTGTCAGTCTGCTAAAAAACGGAAAAAGAACCTAGTCATCACTTGAATAATTCAGTTGAAGCGGATGATGCAAAAGGCAAAAAGACCTTAAGTTTGAAAATGTCTCTAGAGTGCTGCTGTCTTCTTTATGTGTGCTGTGACAACCCGTCAGAAGAGTTCTCATATAAACATATAGCAATGGCAACAAAGCGTCTTCATCATGCAGCATCGGCATTCCTGTGGTGCTTGTATGATTGCACGTGATGTTTGTCAACAGTGCTACGGGTTCTAAGACTCCTAGGTCACGATAGACGTCTGGCACTTTTATATACTATATATATACACACCAGTCTTTTCTTTTTATTCTAAGGGTTTATCATTTATTACTCAGCATGTCTGAGAACATTAAATGCGCTTCCATGTACGCATTTCTATGCAGGCAGCGAGACACCAAATGTTAAAGATCGGCATTTTTCTATTTCATACCTACTACCGATAACCCTGTTAGTGAAAGACGGGTATGTTTCTATTTTTTTACTACACGACCAGTTCTCATTATTGTACTTTGTCCACAAATTATAAGTTTAAATTAATAGAGATGCTATAAATGAAATTCTCCGACCATGCGAAAGTTCTTGCTCATCGTAGCAAAAACTATTGATGAAAAATAAAATGAGGGACCAGCGAGAGCCTGGCCCAGCGACTTATTACGTAATCAAACGAAAATGAATAAGCTGAGGCACCCACGGAGCAACACGCGGGGCGTAGGCTGACAAAATGAACACGCCAAGGAAAGATATGAAGCGAAAAACGCCTTATCAGTTGACATTTTTCGGTGTCTAAGTGTGTCCTACTGTGTTCTTGCCATATTTGCCGTTATGTTTATCGCCGTCTTGAGACAAATCTGGAAGCTCCCCAATTTTGTGTATGTGGGTGTGAGAGAGAGTGAAAGAAAGAGAGAGGGTACAACATAAAAAGTTTTGGTAAGAGCTTTCCTTCAGGGTCGTATGTGACTGCATATTTGTGAGAGGTTTTCTTCCCCTCCAGCAGTTTTTTTTTTTGCCCATTTTTCATTTTCCAGAAAGGATAGTTTAGTTTACGTACTTCAGGTTTTGTCAAGGCCGTTTCCAATTGTGTTTTCTAGTCAGGATGAGACAATACATTCTTTCTTATGCAGTTCTATCTTTTCTTTTCTATGCAACTACCAGCTTGTTTGATGGTGAGAGAGAAAAGATACAGAGGATTACCCAAATGTCTTAACTAAGACATGTTTAGAAAAATTCCTTGTTGATCAAGATGAATGTGTGTTGGGTTGAGGGGTAGGGAGTGCGGAATTGGGACCAAAGAGGGAAGTCTTTTTCAACGTGTATTTAAGTTGCAGAAAAATTCTTCTTGATCAAGACAAATGAAGTGGGTGGCTACAGAAAAGGTGTGCTGATTTCGTGGTACGATAATGCCTCGGCTGTGTCACGCTTTAAAAGCGGGATGTTATTAATTTTGTCTCCAGGAGCCTTGTTTTCGTGAAATATCCAATTCTTTTCAGGGACATCAGGAAAGCTGACTCGGGTGAATTAAAAGAAATCGCTAAAAAACATTGGGGAGGTAGTGTGTGAATCAGATGACAGCTGATAGCAGGCTTTAATTTTTTTGCTGTTGTTGAACGCTTTGATAAAGTTATTAAGAGCACGCCTACAGCAACAACTTGAAATTTATTTTAAAGGTATCACTTTTGTGTTTTTTAAACAAGTACATTTTTTGTTTCTTTGTCTTCGATTTCTAGAGGTTCAGTTTTCAGTATCGGGTATCTAAAAGTTTGGTGACATTTGTTGAAAAGAATTGAGGTAGCCAAGACATAAGAAAAGATGACAGTTACTTAAGTTTTACAACCACAAGGCGGTTGAAGGTACTTTATAGAAATCGTTAAAGAAACGTTTCTTTTTGGCGCAAAGTCAGTAGAGGGGAAACATTTAGACAGACTGATTTAGTAGCAAAACAGTTCGATTTATATATATTTGCATCTAGTAAATTCCAGCCATTTATTTGGTCTGTCACACTGTGTTCACGGGCACTTTGAGCATAATGAGCTTCAGTCTCCTAGCTTGCAATTTCACAATCCATGGAATAAGCCAATGCTGTGTCAAGAAGAAGCAAAAGTAATTAAGGCAAATCCCTGCATCAGCCAAGGTTTTTATTTTTCTATTAATTTCCATCTTTTCCAAGAAATATAGTCGGGAATTAGACAAGAAACACAAGGGACCCATTTTTGTCGATGTCATCGTTTTTTTTAATCAAGTAATCGTGAAAACGTTTTTGATGTTTTCTAGTTCGCTTGCTCCATTAGATTAGTATAACTAGCAAGGCTGGGTAGTGTTCTAAACTCTATACACTGGCGTTAGCGCACGTTTTTTGCAATCAGTAGATCTTTTGATGTGTGGAAGGTAGATGTGCAGCCCACTGCTGGTGTTTGTTGCCTTGTTGTGTAACTTGAATCTCTCTTCCATGTTAAAATATGTCTGAAGCAACAACATGGGAAATTGAAAAGTTTGTTTACATTGTGGAAAGTAGCGAAGTTGTGATCATGTCAATTTGTTTTCCAATGCTGATTTATTATATAGCAGTAAATATTTTATATACAAATATATATATATACACATATATATATAAATTGATAAAACATGTGCAGCGAGGTCTCCGTGAGATACAGTTGATACAAAAAAAGTAAGTCCAGTGTCGTTTTCCCTCAGGGAGCATCATGTCATGATCATATCAGTTGTGTACAGCCTGCGGATCGTTAGGTCCGTACAGTTGCTACAGGGCTTGTACGGTTCATACATTTGATTGTGTGTGTGTGTGTGTGTGACAGAATAAAGCATTAAACGTGCTTATTTTTACCGAAGAGGTCTTCGCAGATTGAAATTGTGACTTATTAGCACAACAGATATGCCACCACATACAAAAGCCTATTAGAAATACAATTTGTGGCACACAATATGCTACTTCTATATACAGCTGTTCCTTCGGATGAGTTCATGGTAGATAACGAATTTACAATCATTTAGCTACTCTGCATATATAATTTTGTTTCAATGTGACCTGTTGCATCAAGCCTGGTTCAGTGGACTAGTCTTGTAATTACAGAAGAATATGACCTAGTCTTTTTTGTACACCATTCCTCCCCCTCCCCTGGTCTGCACGTGATGAAACCCGTCATATGATTGCTATAACAGAGCGCTGGGTCCTTATTTTCAGTGTGTTCAGGCTTTAGACATGTGAACCCACTTAATTGCTTTGTGTTGTTAGCTGCACTGGCTTCGGAGATTGATTTTTTATTTTTTTGTTAAATAAAGAGGCCATGACAAATGATCTGAAACTACAACTCAAGCGAGATTTTGATATTTTAATTTTTCTAATATTTCTGAAAATGAACTTTTGATCATCTGCTGATGGTCATCATGAATCGTTCAACGCCATCATTGTGCCCCCATGCCCTCTTTTAATTTATCTCTTTTTAATTTGTTTAAATAAAATGAAATTAGTAAACCTGTATATGTTTTTGTAATATAATATTCGTTGTTTGGTTTGAAATACCTTTCCATATACACATTTAGCACAATATTTGAATTAAATATTTTTGAATTAAAGCTTTTTTTTATGTATTTTACATTTATCTGTTTCCTCACTTATAATCTATGAAGTAACACAGAACACGTTTTCGAAATAAGAATCAGCATCAGATGAGAAGGTAAACTAAGAGAATGACACATGCAAGGAACAGATGGTGAGTCTAAGAATGCTCATGTGTCATTCACACCTTCCCCTGCCAAGTGACTTAGTGTTAATGATAAGTTACTCAGAATGAAGAACACACAAACTACAAAGGCGAATTCAACTACTGATTATCTTTGCGACCTCCAGTGACATCACGACATGATATCGTACATGCTGGGAAACTCCCTGTTGGTCAAAGCAGCCAGTGGCTTAGGAAGAACATAATCGTAATAATATGTATCTCGTGAATATTAAAAAGGGATTTCTTCTCAAGGATAGGGTTTAACTTCAGGCTAACGCCAACATCCTACTAGGACAGAAGTGCACTCTTTTTGTCTTTTTGTTGTCCGAGCCTGGTGGAAGCCAAGGTCGTCTCCTAACCGCCATCCATCAGCAGCCGCCAGCATGGCTGACCCGCACCACGGAGCTGCTGTCTGCCGGGGCGTCCTACACGTCCAGCAGCCGCAGCTGCCGCTCAGTGATGGGGACACCTTCCATCTTCCCTGTCAGGCGCTATCAGCTCCGGCTGCCGCATACCATTCCTGACACACTTGCAGACGCACGCACGCGTAGGCAGCCACGGAAGTCGGAAGAACTGAGCTGAGAAACAACGAAAGTGATTTGAACAATGACAGGATAAATAAAGTACTGGATGTAGGAGAAATATCTTTGGAAAAGGTCAGCTTCACGGGGAAAAACAAGTCCAGTCGCGTTCCGAGAAGCCAGATCAGGATATAGAAGTATATCTATGAAGAGAAATTTATGTTGGCATAACCCCTCAGCTGTCAAAAAAACCTTGTAACATTTTAATAAACATGCCAATACAAAGGTAGATAAGAACTCCCGTTCGTTTTAGGAAATGGTTGCACACAAGATATTTTACTGGCATCCACTGTAGAGAGTGTACTGGTCACCGCCATCAGTAGACTGTCGCTGCATTCTCGCTACTGAACACCTTAGTTTAACGAGCCTCGTGTCCCCCAGTCCACTGCCCAGTCCCCAGCAAGCACAGGATGAGCAGTGTTCATTTATATCTTATTCTGAGCTGAAGCGCAGTCACCGGCCTGCATTTCCATTTCATTCATCTGCGTGATTCCCTGTCACTGTTGGTTTGGTTTATTCAATAGATTTTTCGACAAAACAGGCAGCGACTCGGAAAAGCAGAAGCCTTCAGAAGTTTTACATTGTTTTCGCTGTGGCCATTTATAGTTCAAACATGTGAAAACTTTTCAGAGAAAAAAAATCGTATGAATTATTACGATTTTTAAATAGAAGTTTATCTCGTGCATCACACTTTCAAGTTTAAAAGCACATCACGTTAATTGACCATGAGGCTCATTATGAAATGTTGTGATTCAACACACCATCGGTAAGCTGTCATTTCTCCAGTCCTGTTGGTGAGCAGGTCTGTGTGAGCAGGTCTATTTTGGGGGATACTGCTGGGAGTAGGAGGGTTAATGGCGCTTGTTTGTCAGTGCGTCACAAATTGCTTTTGCTCGCCTCAGTGCAGGGCAGCGATCAAGATTCTGTGCGCTTTCTCAGCGGCAAATGTTCCCTTGCACTCCCAGTTTATTTCCAGCTCCAGCTTATTTTTTATGTATTAGTTCATCCTTTTTACCGGAAGCCGCACTATGAGGGCAGATTTACGACTGGGACATTGGAATATAGTTAATCGAGTGTAGCTGCAGTCGAAGATATCATTAATGGACTCATCCACTCGCCAACGAGCGATGAGGGCTGAAGCTGACTGCCTCAAGTCGCATCACATCATGTAGGTTTGTGCGCACTTGTCCTCCTCATCGGCAGTTTGCTTTCACAGCACACTGGATGCCACTTTTGAAAATTATGTCAAATCCGATGAAATATAGGTAGGTGTTGGTTCCAGAAGACTTGTTCACGTGCCTAGTTTCTGCAAACATGTAAAAATACTTTATACAAGGGTGTTTGCTTGGGTTGCGGTTGGTCACACACGGCAGACAATATTCCGGTGGAATTGTTTGTCAAGGCACAGCAAGTCAGGGTGCTGCATTACCCACAGCACAGGGGCTTGACAAGAGCAAGCATCTGCTTTCACCTTCTCTGGCCAACGTGTGATTCTCTCTCCCTGTCATCTGTCACCTCTGACAAAGCTTTCTCCATCTCTTCGTTTGTCTTCCCCTTTCCCTCCCCTCCTCCACTTGTCTCTGTCCTTTGACGTTTTCTGGTCGATGCAAATTTTTATGTGCGTGATTTCCGTTCAATCCAGCATGCGTGGGCTGATGGTAAAATTCTGTCTTCTAAAAAAAAAAAAAAAAACTATATTGTTTGCTCGGGTCATACGACGATGGAGGGAGCTTGGAGTCTATGCTGTCGTGGACTCACCTTGACAACGCGCGCTCTCGCTCGTTTGCCAAGAATAAAAGCTGTTTTGGCTGAAACGTTTTTTTTAAACACAAATTTTACCACTCATTTTTTTAAATTACTTTATAGTCTACAGACTTAAATTTCGTTTAATATTCATGTCGGGTGGACAGATCGAGCGTGTGAACCATTTAACGGACTTAATCCTTTTCTTCGCATAAACTAGAAACGGCCACATCCGCTACTAGGACAAATAGTCTGCAAGTCGTTGTTAAGAAAGCACAGAACATGTTTGCGATTAGAACCAAGCCGATTGTTGGGTGGCCATCATCTTGCAGCTGTTGACGGCTTAAGTGCAGCTACAAAACTCAGCACATTCAGACCTTGTGGGATCAGACTATAATTTAATATGTATTATGCATGGTCGTTTGGTTCTTTATCCTCAAATCCCCGCAAGTTTAAATGATATAAAATACAAATGAATAGTTTTAGGCTTGTATTATTGCCAGCACACCCCATTCTAAATGAAGAGATCATACAAACTAGAAAGATAATTCTGCTTAGCTCAGTTAACGTGTTTCCACTGATTAAACTGTATGAATTCCAATCAAGATGGCTAAATAATGGATTAGTTATTTTCTGGTCTGTTTGAAAGACATGATGGGCAATACGTTAATACCTTTATTTAGCTATTTGTCGGCTGACCCCCACCCAGTCAGGTACTCGCAGAAATAAATTATGAGCCAGTGAATTTGAAACTTAGTTATTTTGACAACTTATCCAGAAGATTCGCCACCTGACACCGGTACAGAAGTAACGCTTTGCTACTGAACAACTCAGGAAGAGCGAAAGTAAGCTTAAACCACTCTTCATGATAGATTGAGATAGGGAAAAACGAAAAGGATAAAATATCTTTCGTTCAAGATAAGTAAAGAGCAAAGGTTTACATGATCAATACAGACTAATTGAGGTAGGCAAAAAAAGACAACGAAGAAGATGAAAGACGATAAGAGTTTTTGTGTGTTATTTGGATTGAAATAAAACGAGCTTCGTATTTATTTTGAGAGACCCGCTTAAAGTGCATCGATTAGAGGGCGAGTTTACATATATATATATGTGTGTTCATACCCACTGCTCACATTGCCACATCGAGCAGGTAATCTACGACACAATCGTTTATATGAGCGTACAGATGTGTTCTTCGAATGGGGTGGTCTTTAACAGATGAAAATGCACACACAAAATCGCCACTCACCACACACCCTGTCTCAACTACCAAGAAATAAAAGAGATTATTATTTAACATTTGTTTAATGCAGGTCTCATAGTACACTTCAACAACATTTTTTGGGTACTTTTTCTAGGAGCAGGAAATGATTCGACTTATTACTCATTTGTCGCTTCTTTCGTTTTTTTTTTTTAAAGTATTTTCTGGAAGGCTCAGTTATGAAAACCTATGAGGCCGACAGAACACCACACAGAAACGTGGATTTTATTCACAAAGGAATACACATCTCAAAAAAGAGATGGTTATGATGTACTGTCGATCAATCTGGACTTAGATAGGACTGAAGGTTGACTTTACCACTGGTCGTTATAGCTCTGGAAATGGTAGGGAGCGGGAACACGTGTGATCATGTCACAGGCAGTGGAATTTCACACTCAGCTGCGCAGTGCAAATACGTCTTCGCGGATAAGCAACACTTTGGTTGCAACCACAGACAAGATGTGTTATAAGTGGCTGGAGGTGAGGTAGTCTCGCTGACTCCTTGTCAAACTTGCTGTCCTTCTTTCTTCTCAGGTTCTTTCTCCGTTTTTTTCAACCCCAGACCCACCTCTTCCGCTTGTTCTTTGATGCTCTGAAGTGGAAATACATTTTCTACGAAGGCGATAATGGTTGAAGCATTTCGATTTGCTGCTTTTTCCTCTTTGAGTTGGACCATACATCATTGGAAGAAGAGTCTGTTTTCAGAGGCAAGAAGCAAATCGATATTTTTAGTGGTTTTTAGTGAAAGGGAGACACAGAGCAGAGAGAAGTGAACATGGTAATGCAATATAAAACTAACTTTGTGGTCTGGACCACTTGCCTTCACCTAGAAGTCTTACGCACGTGCTGTCTGCATGCTCTGAGACAAGCTGCATGTTAGAACATGAGCCTGAACCTCCCAGCAACTGTCATACATCTTTTCCAGTAAATTATACGAGTATGTATCACTTTATATCTGATTAGTTTACATTTTCTGTAATGCTTCTGAATATCGGTTCACATCAAGTAAATGTTCAGACTTTTAAGACGGGGGGAAAAAAGCAAAAAATATAAATTTTTGAAAGGTTGGTTACTCGTGTGTAGCAAATGGATGTGGTAGCTTGGAGATTAAGGAGACGACATTTAAGGTTCAATTGTTTTCAGTAGTTTATGTTACATCAGCTAAATTCGACATAGCTTATTGCGTTTTATTCAGAGACTGTAGATGTTGGAGAACCTGATAGAAGAATATCGATAAACAAATCTTTATAGGCAGGTATCCTTTTAAAGGCAAAGAGAAATGCTGAAGAAGGGATACCTTAGTTAAGTTAATGATTTTGTCTGGAAAAAAAGCAAATGTCATAAGCAGTCAAGGATAAGATAAATTGCTTTAGATAGTGAGAGAACGATCAAACTTGTTTGATATGTTGTGTTTAGATTCTGTAAATACTGTACTAATGAGAGAAATCTTTTGAGTGGGAAACACCGCCTGGTTTCTGTAAAAATCGTGTCTGAAACACAGTTGCAAGCCCAAGTTGCCATTTCACTTGCCCTATTTTTCAAATAGTTTATCAAACTAACTTCTGTAGGGCAGAGGCGTATGGTATTTTGGAGAAGGGCCCAGACAGTTGCAGCACTTTATGACCAATGCTCTATAAAATTTCATACTGTTTTTTGAACGAGGCGTCTTTAGTACGCTGGAGGAGAATTGGAAAAAAAAGGATGGGAAGGTCAGACTTAAAAGTTTTCTATGTGGCTTTTAAGTTCTTCTTAATTATAGCTTTTAGCTCTCAGCAATAGTTTTAAGTGTAAAAGTCAAGTAATCAACACCTGCAATTACCCTTCCGTTACATCAAGCCATATCCTTATCCCTCTCATTAACCCTTTCAGTTCTTCCACCCATATTCCTATGTCCTCCTGTCCCTGACCACCACACATTAGAAATCACCTATAGCCGCAAGCTTGTTCCCCACATAGCAAGAACCTCGCTAGTTGGATGCTGAAGCCGACAAGAGAACTTGTTGAAATGTAAAGCTTTTTCTACTGTGTCGGTGGCATAAGATAGCATATCAGCGCACACGTGCAGTCTGGAACTGCTATGTCTCCTGGCGGACTGAACATGGAGCACTTTGTCAGCTTAACCATTGGTCAGGATGATGACCAGGTCACTCTTAGTTCTGACTGCACCGTGTGAAGAGTATGGTGATAAGGTCATTTTTTTTCTTAAAGACTTCATAAACTATATGGTGATGATTGTTCACAACTGTACAGGCTGTTATTGTCACAACTTTGAAAACACGAGTGGCTGGAGCAGTTTTCAGCGCCAGATATTTTCGGTTTGCAAGTAAAAAAGAATGCCTTGTCCATAAATGGACACACGTGCCTCTCGTGTGGCAAAGGCAAATCACTTTCCTGCACACAATGTTTTCAGTCACCGCAGTTTCAAAGAAATAAATATGCTTGTCAACTTGTGGGCGCCATGCACTACACGTGCACACCATTTACCTTGCATGTGTCTTAATGACACCAGGTGAACACGAAACTGCTATGTTGTTTTGTTGGGGCGGCATTAGACAAAATGTCTGATTCTCAAGTTTTTAAGCATACATTAAAGTCATCACAAATTTTCGCCATTTTCCCCCATACTGGTGGTGCATGTGCGAGTGGGTGGTACATTTGTAGGAATTTTTTTTCATTCTAGACTTAGCCACGAATTTTGTTGAAATACCTGACTTTTCTGGGCGTTATATTTTAATAGGTCTGTTTATTATAGGAGCTCAAAATCATTCTTAGCAATAATTAACAGATGGTGCTATTTGAGGTTTGAAAATTACTTCAGAAGTTTTGGAGCACGATTTTCTATAAACTGGGGAGTATGGGAGCCTTTGTGTTTCAGATCGCGTGCCTAAGGAGGGAGATGGAGGTAAAATAATAAAGGGAAAGCTTCCGGCAAATGCAGTGACGTAGAAGATGGAAGGCGGGTCAAAAATAAAAGTTGTTTACTTTATTGATTTCAGATTCTTTGAAATGCTGTTGAAATAATTTTTTTCCTTTATTAGTTCAGCAACTGGGAATAGTGGCGAGGGAATTCGAAAGGACAAACTAAAGGAGAAAAATGTGTCGGCTTTTTTGTTGATTTCCTTTTTCCTTGGTAGCACAAATATCAAAGGCAATGGTATAGAATGAGAAAAGACAGACTAAGTATATACTCTGTAAATATTTTTTTCTAAGTAAGAAGCACTTTTAAATCATTCACTTTTTAAGCAGCAGACCCTTTCTTGAAAAAAGTCTCGCACAGAAGGTAAAGAAAATGTATTTAACGTTGAAGTTAACGGCTAACATGAGATTCTCGTGAAAATCGCAAGGTTGTTTTTTTAAAGTCTGGAGATGGACATGGAAGTATTGGCCAGATGATGGTCCCACAATGGCTCATTCATTTTTGGCAGGTAATTTAGTGTGTGTGTGTGTGTGATTGTCATTTTGAATAAATTGTGGTGTTCAAGGTAGTAGGACTGTCATGTGGAAATGTAATACTGTGTACGTAAAATTTAATTTCCGAACGCTCGAATCGTACATTCATCTATTTATAGACTGATTGACTGGCTGATTAAATTGATTGAGTTTTTCATTCCATATGAACTTTTCAAAGTTTTACACAGTCTTCTCTTTTAGGTGCTTATGACAAACGAAGCACTGTGCCATCTGACAGAAGAAAGGGTTAAAGGTCACCATTACATCGGTTTCTACAAGATAGACAAAAGTATTCTGATTATCCATGCTCTTCCTCTCTGTCTGCTGACTCGAAGCTGGGGTGTCAGACTGGTTTTAAACGATAGGAACCGATAATCAGGCGACCCTTGCATGAACGACATTGCTTCATTCCTTCTCTAAACACCGTACTCGGTCTTGTCTGTTGCCCGCAGCCACTGGGTGGTCCCTTGCGCAGTGGAAAGGATATCGCCTCTAACATGTAATTTTTCCCCTTGTTTACAAGGCTAATGTAGTTCTTTTTGACTGGCCATGATTGATGGCTTAAAACTACTATGGCTTGAAACAAACCCACCTACCTCGAACAGTCACGCACTTTTGCGGGATTGGAAATGGCAAACGCACAGACGGTTGTCTACCTGGTTCAAGGATGCTAGAACAGTTGGATATGCTTTTCAATCCTAACTAATAATCGTAAGCAATCTTGCAAATGTTAACAAAAAGATATGGAAAATTTTGTATGGACGCAAAAAGCAAATTATTCTTTGTTTGATTGTAACATAACATTGTTTCCTTATTTCCGGAAGTATGCAGGACTAAAACCTGAAGAAGAAATGGCACGTGCACAGAACAAGACGACAAGCAAGAGAATGATAGCAGCCATAAAACATTCATAAAAATAAGGAAACAACTGGATTTCGCGCGCTTTACATTTGATGTTGCAGAATTACAGTTCACTGGCAACAGTGTTACAAGATTTAAAAGTTTACCTATTAGCAACGTGGAGGCATTAAGAGCTCATGTTAGGTAACGAAGATTACTGGTGATAAAATGCAGAAACTGTCTACTTTACTTACACGAGATTAACCGAGGTGCTGATGTGAATGGCTGTTTCATGATGGCGTGTCGCGAAGGAATAATGACACCATTATGAGTCATGCAGTGCGAGTCGATAAAATTACAGCTGAAGCTTTTCTACAGGAATACGGGTGGCACGACTTGAGGCTTTCCTGTCACACGAGGTGACCTACACTACCATTCCCTCCTTGGGTCGAGTCCGCCCGCAGCTTCACATATGTCACAGCCATCCCCGTGCCTTAAAACTGTCTCCTAAAAATCAGTAAAGCTAGGATTCGACCCCTGCCTGATTTCAGCAGTCCTACCAGATAATAAGCAAGAAAACAGGATCAGCACTGACCTTCGAAACTAACTCATCACGCTTTAGTGTTGGGGCGAGTAGCGATGGTGGTAAGCCGCCAATCTCAATCAGACATTAGTTTCACGGTGCGGAGCGTGTGCGAGGCGCCACCTATTGATCAGCTCCAGCGTCCCGCTCTTTACCTGACCGGACGCCACGGAAGCAGGCAGCAGGGGGCCGCAGACGACTTTCTCCCCGACTTCAGATTACGAGCAGTCGTCTTGTTAACCCAGTAATAGTTCTCTTGGTGTCTTCTGGCCCTTGTTGCTTCCAGCAGATCACAGCTTTAGTTTAGAAAATGGACAGGGAGGAAGGGACAAAGGAAAGCCAATAAGGTGGGCTGCAAGGGTTGAGGTTGAATATGCTTAGTTGTGGCATTTGGAAGTCTAGGGAATAGAAAAACAAGTACGTTCAGTGCTTTTTGGCTGAGTTTGGTTGAAATGCTGATTTCTTTCAGATCCATCTCTAGGTTTTCACCTGGATTTCAGATGGACGCGTCATGTAAAGGACATCACAAAATACCTCCAGCTAGGGCTTGGAGTTAATGATTCTCCATATCCATTTCTGCCTTATTATTTTCTTTGTTACATTCCTCTGATCTAGAATGGACACGTCACCGTACATGTATCTACATTTTTTGATATTTCAATGCTTGGCGTGCCAGATAAAAAGTAGAATGTTTACTTCTTTGTTCAGGCTGGTAATTTTTTTGAGAAGCCACTAGTATACGCGATGTCTGTAAAATAGTCATCTTCTCCGCTAAAGCAATTATTGTTCGGTTTGACAACTCTTGTAGTGAGTACTACTTACGAAAATCACCCTGTGTCACGTAAATAATTCTCAGTACCCTCTGTTAATACAACAGGTTAGGACTTCTGGTATCTGGACCTCATTATTCAGTAACAGGTGGACATTTGAGCACTCGCGGAACTATGGGGTCACTTTTGTTTGTTTTTGTGATCTCATTGAGGATTTGCTGTGTTGTACCTTCTGTGCAGTATACAAGGATGTACCATGTACTCTTTTCAGTCATCTTGGGCATGCTCACAAAGAGACAGTTTGCTCTTGACCACTGATGAGATCTGTCAGCCTGTTGTTCAAAACTAAATTTGTAGTCTTTTGTTGAGGTAGGCAGGTTGAGTAAGATACTCAGGTTTGTACTTTATGCCAATCGAGAAATGGAATGAGTGAGACAATGGAATGGTAGGGTGGAGAGAGTAAATAACCGCAGGAAAAAGAAAAATGTCATCGAGGAGCAGGCATGGACACATGGCTAAGTGGCAACTAAAGGCCATCTAGGTTTCTATGCAACGGAATATCTTGACATTGTTAAATGCAGACCACATGACTTCTGCTGCTATAGTTTTCGCATTTATTGGGGTTTTTTCTCTCTAATTTTTAGTCTTTCGTAAGATTTCTTCGGTAATACTAAATGATTAATGAGAAGCCATATAAGGAGTAGGTGTTAGATGTCAGATTGTGTTAAGACGGTCTTTTCGCCTTTCTGATTTCTTTGGACTTCCTGGTTGGCAAGGATGCCAGTAGCTCCTATCTTTAGTTTAAAGATCTAGAGCGATAACACACACACACACACACACACAATAATACTACTTCTGATGTACCTAAATTGGTTTAAAATATCAGGATGAAGTTTTTAGTAAGTAGATGCCATGACTGTGTCCTTCGCCATTAGACCGCTTTGCTGCTGCTGACGTGGACAACAATCGCCATTTCTGTTCTCCACCCTAAGCGTGGATGAGTTGTAATAATGTGTTGCCAGCTCCACCTGACGTCTGCAATCATCCTTCTGTTGTTTGTAACTGTGCCGGCGTCAGGTCACTGAACCCATTGCAGGTGTGTCCGACATCTGTGTGGCTCCCTGTGAGACTTGCACCGGTATACTTTGGAATAAACTTTTGTCCTTTAGTCATTAGAACTTGTGTCCTCTTGAATGGTGGAGAACTGTCCTTGTTGTAACTGACATTCTCTCGTCCTTGTTTTCTTTTTTTTTCCTTTGGTGTGCTCTTACAGTGTTGTGTTTTTGTCTATTTGCATTTTAACAACTTTGTATTCATTGTGCTGGTTTTCTCTCTTTTACCGCTTCTTTTACGATCATTAAAAAATTAAGGATTCATTGGCTGAGTGATGTTTCCAGGGAAGTTTGGCGAAGTCTTTTCTGTCTTTTCTGACAGGGCAGTTTTCTCCTTTAACAAAAAATGGTTTAACGTGAAGCTATTTGTCTTTTCTCTTGATCGTGTCACCATGCTGCTTTTTTAAAACGGTAAAAAATGCTTTTCCCCATAAATAAAGTCTTAATATATTTATAATCGCCTCAGGGAAGCAGACAGCTAAATATTGTTGAAGTGTTGATTTTCAAATCCTCCTTTTAACAGATTTTATTAGTTTTATTATCTTCATCACCGCTTTGATTTCTTGAGGATTCATATTGGCATAAATGTCAATTACTGAACAATCATTGTAATTTTTTTTCATTTTTAAAGGCTCTTAAACTTCACTGATCATTCAGTTTCTCCGCTTTTCTACAGACAATTCAGCTTCACATTTCTTTTTCATATAATTTTTGTTACACATTTAAAATTTTTATTAATGCCAAATAAAGCAAACAAAGTTTTAAGAGGAATTATCATCTGTATAAAATCTGTTTGGGTAAGTTCTGTTCAGGGTTAGCAAAACTTGACCAGGAATTGACCTGAGTGAAATGTCGGTCTCCATCACCAGTCAGACTTATTAGTGGCTTGCGTGTCTAAAGTCCGTGATGTTTAAGTGTTACATGAGCGCCAAGTAAAACTAGCTGTACATCTTTTTTTCAGAGAATTTATAGCGAGATAAGAAAGTTTCCAGAAGGTTGAGTGATGAGAGCTCCACTGAATAACTGACTTGTTCCCAGATGCCTTCTCCTTATCTCTGTACTGTTCAGACTACATTCGCATTTGTCTTACAAGAAGTTGGAGGGAGAAGTAAAAACAGACAGAAGCAAGTAACAGACTGACCACCAGTATTGCTGCAAGACACTGTTATCAGCATTTCATCTTAATTTCACATCTTACCGTGGCACAGAGCCTCGTCATCCATCTAAGGAAGCGAGGCGGTCGTCTGGGCGACAAACCCCTTCCCCAGTCTAACACGAATGTTCAGTTGATTCTCTCGTGCAGTCCTTGGCCTGCAAGTTCGATGTGACCATGTCATCAAGTTTATTGTGATCCTTATCCTGAGCTGAATTCTAATCGCTCGCCTAGGCTTATGTCACGCGCCGTGCCTAGCTCTTCGAATCGTTTTGTTTTTGGGGCTTTTATGTTTTTGTTTTTGTTTTTGTTTTTTTTGTTTTTTTGTTTTTTGTGTTTTGTTTTGTTTTATTTGTTTTGTTTTTTTGCTGCCTTTTCCCTCTAGTTGTGGTGCTTATTTCTAACTTGAACTACCGGAACCAAAAGCAGTCCGAAATACAGTCTTTAATTATAATCGTAGGTGTTTTGACCAATAGGAAATGAGCTGAAGGCGAGTAAACCTTGAACGCACGTGAAGAACACTTTAATTTTCAGTGTCAACATTTCCAGTGTTTTCGGCATGGATTACTACTGGCAGCTTTCGTATGACCTGGTGCTGGTGCTGGTGCATTGACTGGCTCTTCGTGTCTACAGTATCGAGTTCACCTACTCTTGCACCTGCACATCACATGACTTGTGTCGTGACCTATAGCTGACGTTTAAGGCTGTCTTTAGGCAACACCTAAATAGTTGTCTGATTTTAGTTACTACTCTTTCCATTTCCTTCGATTATAGAGAAAACAATTTTATTTACTTTTGGCGTGTATCTTGTTTAGGGGAGTCTTCTATATCTTTTATACATATTTTATTTTCGTTTGCTTTTCCTTGCACGTTCTAATGAAAACCGTTATCATTGAAGTGTTTGTTTTTGGCTTGTGGTTAGCTCCTGGGTTTATTTCAGCCCTCTTCTTCAAACCATTTCAAGAAACGAATGAGGTACAGTAGCCATTTCGTACCCGATTCTTTTTGTTGCTTTTGATGCCCTGGAGTCGGCTTGACAATCACATCAAAGAAGTCTCGCTTCTACAGAGCTGCAGTTCTTAAAGCCGGTTAACAAAAGAAGACATTAAGAACAGTAAGGTGACCTTTTCCACACATCCATTAGATAGCTGAGTTACTGGTGCGTGGGTGGTTTTATGGCACGGAGTTCAACTCTTGTGATTGTTTTTGTGATTGTTTTTGTTTTTGTGATTGTGTGAGTTACGTAACTCGTACTGGGTGCCATTGTAGTTAAGGCCAGCGCCGAGCATCGGATTAGGCTTAGGTACGGTGTATAGGATACTTTTGGATTTGCATCTGATAGTTTTCGAGACATTTTGAAACTTTTGTCTATCTACAGCTTTTTAAAGATATAAAAACGTGTGGTTAGAGCACTGGCAGCCGAACTCGGTTACTCGCCAGTTCGATACCCTTCTGGCGCAAATGACTGTTCTCCTGTCAACCCAGATGTCAGTGGTGGACATCTCATTCCAAAATATATTGGGAAAGGCAATGCAGCGAAGGACAGGAGATGTGTACCGCTGGCACACACACACACATAATCGAACCTGGCCTGTAGGAAAGTGTGGTGTCTAACATCTCACTACCCAACTAGGTTAGGGAAGTACCTGTTATTCAGAGATAATGCTTACGATTTGCAGGTTATATACGATTTACAGGTGTATACGACGCAATTCACAACAGTAGAGAAGGACATGAGGACAGGACAGCATGTCTTAGCAGAGAAAACTTAATTCTGATGTCTCGCCTGCTCTGGAGTCTGCTGAGGATGTTATTGGACAGCCAGCTTTGACATTTATCATCAGTCCCATACGTCAGTCCATTCAATTACTATCGTCTAGTGTTATTTCTTACTGATGAAAGAAAAAAAAAAGAGAAGGCTGAAGATAGTGAAGACGCAGAAAAAATGACAGATGGATGAGGGAAGGAGGTCGAGGAAGCCGAGTTGCTGTCCTTACTTTGTTAGATTTAACTTTGTCGCCATTTCCTATCTAGCCGCTCACAATGCTTTCTTAAGGGATGCCAGTACCCAATGAGATTAAAGAATATTTTCATCGGATTTGGTAAAAAGACACCAGTACAAATTTCTCCCCCCTCTTAAAAAAGTATCTTTTTTCTAATTGTCTGTGTGGACAGGAAGTAAATTTTGTTGTAGTTTTGTTAGGTAGCCTTTTGAAGTCTTTCACTTTTTGTCTGATGTGTGGATTTTTTTCCGCCAGTATTTTCTGCTCCTAGCATTTCTGTTACAATTTTAAATGTCAGTCTTGTGCAAACGTCCTGGTTTGACCCAAAGAGACTGAACTGATCACAGGAAGCACAATTCCCGTGGCTGTGACATCAGCCCATTCATTTTTTGATTGGTTTCTGATTAAGCCTACACTTGGAAGTTATCGCAAGTCACACAACACTAGTATTCTGAATGAACCGCCACTGCACATTAAAAGACCGAGACCGCCGGTCGCTCCACTCTCTCGCGATTAACGGTTTTTTTTTTTTAGAAGCCATTAGCGATATACAGCTTGCCCAGAGATGTTGCCGACACACGAGCGGCATACAAGCGATGGGTGAACTGGTGCTGCGCCAACTGCTGTGAGACGACTGAGGTTTGAAGGTATTCGCAAAGCAGTGTTTAGGATGATTAAAACACTTTTGTCCTGGCAGCTACGCTTGCAACTGGAGATGTCGACTGTGTCTTTTAATGTCATGGTTGCGACTAGAATATGCATACCTCCCTGCATTAGTTCCACCTACATTTGAGTCCCTGCTATAGCTCCTGACACTAGCCTTTTAAATATGTTTTCGTACAGGGCTGTGGAAAATTAACGATTTTTAATTAGGTCTTGTGCTGTTGCGAAAATCACAGATGAACTGTGATAATTTTGAACTGTGCATCACATAAAGGTTTTGGTTTATTCATCGATGTTTAGTGTTCACAAAGGTCTATGTTCACAGCGAAATAAAACCAAGAAGATAATTTTGAGGAGAATTTTCTGCACTGAAGCACATCAGGCAAATATGCATATTTATCTTCACGAGCGACCTTTCTTTTCCGAGCCACCTCTTCTGCTTCATAAATCCGTGTGCATCTTGAGCTGCCATCTGCGAGGAACCCGACACAGCTTTGTACAAAGCATGAAGCTAGGAGCAAAGTTTATTGGGCCCTCTGTCTGTAGCGATCCCAGTTAAGTGCCAAACATTATGCGGCTGGAGAATGTCATTACGAGACACAGGAGCGTTTTGAAGTGTAAAAATCTGATGGGGCTTGGTCACCGGGCATGAAAAGCGGGTACGGAAAGATGAAGCTCTAGAAGAAGTACCTAAGAGGCACTGATCAGGGAAGAAATCGAATTGGGTCGTTACAGCGAAGAGGTGGCGAAGGAGCCATGTAGTCATCATCTGCTGCCATGGCCGTGGTGTCTGCTGGGACGCAGGATGTATAGAGGACTGGTGCAGTCGCTGTCAGTCACTACGGATGTGGGTAAATGACTGCCTGTCATACATTGCAGCCTGATCTTCTTCTAAAGCTCTCGTAATAATTGAATCACACTCCCACGGCTTTCATATTTTCAGACGACATTTTTTCTGGAATAAAAAGTTTATAACTTGTTTACAAAGTTGGATCAGTGCTATTTTCAAATCATTTTTAAAATATTGCTGTAAAGCATTGCAGAAATCTTTGAAAGATTATCCGAGAACGCGTTTAATTCAAAAACTCCTATAATCAGCAGTTATTACGTCTCGGGTTTATTTTTTTAATGATGGTAAAAAACAAGAGGGGAGCGTGCTGGAGGTGTCATTTAAAAGAATTAAGCGGGATTCAACACGTCGGTCACATAGTGATGTTGAACACGCAGTCTTGTCGATACTTTGGCACTTCGTGATTCTTTCAAATTATCGATATTCTTGGAAATTATCGACTGAAGATGAAGACCTGATTAAGGTGGCAAAGACATCCTGTTCGTGACAGTTGTGAATTGCTGGGTTCTGTCCCTTGCTTTGCGCCAGGCTGTTTGTAGTGGAAAAGGTGAGGCATGTACCTTCGCATGTATTTGTTTACACACACACACCCGCAACAAATGCACCTTACTTGTCAACCGAGGACATTGTATCAGAAATACGGAATAAATCAACATCAGGTATTGAAATGAATTGTTCTTGTTTCTACCGAAGTCTTATGAATGAAAGCATCGTGAAGAATAATTTGACTTCTAGATGGACTAAATATGTTGCATTAAAACAAAACAAACAAAAGCCATATGCAGAAAAAAGTATATTTAGTTGATTCTCATTTATCAATGGCTAGCATTTTGATGCTTTCATTACTAATTTCTAAATTTCAAACTTTGCTCTTCGTCCTGTTTCTCTTGAGAACTTGAGCATCCTGTTTAACTCGTAAAAAAATTGACAAACTTTGTTCATCCAACACCCCGATCCTCCACCTCTCCTTTGTGTATCATTATACCTTTATGGTGGTTCTGAAAAACTAGAGACACTTTGGTTCGGGTAAAACATAGTGACGAAAATCAGGGAACAGATATTCTTGCGCCACAGCCCAGTATGCAACGTCTGCTTGGTTGACAACATTGATCTGGGGGCAGCTACAACGAACTGCAAGACTTTATCACGTGACAGACAGCGGGAATGCATATGTAATGGAGACCAGTGTGGACAAGGGCCTAGTCATGGTTACGACCTATGTTACAGCAAAGCACAAATCTACATGATCGGATTGCAGCTCCAAGACTGGAAATTCTCTGTACTCCGCCCACACCATATCCAAAACTGATAGCTGAACTGCGGAAATCCGTATCGGGATTGCATCGGCGACAGCAACAAAAGCCTGGATGAACAGGATTTGGTGCTGCATTGGCGCCGAGAGGTTTGCAAGTACACGTACCTCATACTCCCCATTCTTCTGGTCAGAAAAAATGGTATTTGAGGCCAGTTCTGTGTCTTACTTAGAACATTCAACAGAGGAATCTGTACGAAGCACGGTCGAAGAACCCCTCCTGGCATTTGTGAAACAAGGCATGCTGGTCTGATGTGGCTAGCTCGGCACGGCACAGTGTGTAAGACCATATGTCATGGCACCTTGGGAAGTGGTCGACACCGAGGCTAACAAAGGAATGGACTGTGGCCGTTCCATGCAGGGCTTACTACAACTCATGGGAACCCACGTGGCGAGCCTTGTCAGCCTGTCTGCTCAGTTCCAATGGGTAGCTGGCGCCGTTAAAGGTTAAGGACGGTTAAACTGTGAAAGGTACTACTACTACTAACAATAGGTGGAGAATACCGAAAAACGCTGGCTGTAGGAAACGTGTGGTCTCTTACAGTTCACACCAAATGTGCTAAAAATAAAACAAATGTTTAGGGGAAGACACCCTCTTGTTTTGTTTTTCCAAACCCTGTTGAGTCCCCCTCCTCCAACGATTAATACCGGCGAGCCAGCATGGCTGGTCGTCAGCTGGTATCGTTCACAAGATAAATGCGTATATACTCATGTGGAGTATATACTCTCTAGATAATACGATTCGTTTCAGGCTTATAGGTGTTTCCTTTAAAAATGCTTAGATTAAGAAGCAGATAAAATAAACATACTTTGCAGTCTAACATGATTCAGGCAGGGAAGCCAGACAGCATGTTAAGCAGACATTTCTTAGGTGAGGTCAGTGACATGGAACACGTACTCGTTTGTGCGGGTGACGGGACTCAAAGCCACTCATGTTGATGTCGCCGTCAGTTTTAAAGTAAAAAACAGTTGTAAAGAATGTGATTGCTCCTGATCTGAAATAGAAAGCAGCATTTTTTTTGGTCTGGCTGAGGAGAGCAGACGCTTCAGAGCACGTGACTAAAGGAAGAACCGTCACTTTGGCGCCTTTCCATCTGCACCGCATACGAAAGGTGCGTTGTCTTCAAAGCCTGAAGATAGATGATCCCTAGTGACACCTATATTCATTATATAATAATCAAAACTCTAGTAACATATTAGAAGGGATTGTGAGAAAATGATTGTCTAGAAAGGAGTACTCTCACTGTTTTATTACTTGATACCGTATTGGAATATCAGGGTTTCTTGCGAGTCTCCTAAGCGACCTGGAGGATTTCGTTATCATCAACTGCACGTAACTAGAGCACAGGGGCAGAGATGTGTATTTGTATTTAACTGGCTCGCTGCTTGCGGGCTTAGGGCAAGGACTCTTGTCTGTCTGGTTGATTATCTGAGTGTGTCACAGCTTGAGCGATTCCGCAAAACATACTGTAAATCACTCTGCATAATCACAAAGTAAGAAAATATTTCTTTGCGAGATTGAGTTGCTGGATGACAGAAGTGCTGGAAGTATTTGAAATATTGATTCCCGATGCTAAATTTGTTAATGCTGGTCCGTTCCCGCGGTCCTCCGCTAGAGCTGCCGTCTTCCTCTCTTTGAAAGGCGGGAAAGACGAGAAGGATGGTTGCGGTAGTGTTGCGGTGTGCAGCAGCTGGCTGAGAGGACGAGTGTGTGGAGAATGGAAGTAATCAAGTGAACTCGCAACGCGCGTCTCACATGTTTTTGCCATGCTTTGAGGAATGAAAAACAATGTGGGTTAAAAGTCATTAGTGTAATTTGTCTTTTCACTCATTTTGACAGTTCAGTAGTGTGCTAGCGGGGTGTGCAGTTTAATTATGTGTTAGCAGTGTGTTCAGTGTAATAATTTGTTAGCATTTTTTCCATGTTTAATAATACGCTAGTGGTGTGTTTATTTTACCTTGTCACTTTTATCTGCACGGACCTTTTTGACATCTGGCCGTCTTATGAGGTCGACAATTGGTACGTTAGACATAACCGACAACTTTAGATGTATGACACATATTGTCGTACTGTACTTTTCTTAGTTCCTGTGCAATGTTCCTGTCAGTGGACCCTAAATTTTAGAAGTTCTTGAGCAAATGAGCACTTTTGCTTAAGTGTACACCTGAGGCCGTCGTTATTCTAATAAGAAACTCCCAGCAGCGAGCTACACCGCTTATATTGTATTTATTGCAATTTAGCTAACTCACCCTGGAGCCTTTTGTCTGTGATGTTGAACTCTTTCTGCATGGTAATGTCTGGATATTTGTAGGCGTGTATCTCATGAACATTGCGGGTATTCACCCGGATTAGGCTAAATAGTGTCTCGCACTCTTTAAAAATCCTGCACCCAACTAGACCTATAAAGGTCTTCCGGTCAAGCCTTTCTTGTTTGTATTCATACACTTCTGTATAATTATCTTGGTGTCACATGCACAGGGGTTGTGCTCTGGGCTGCCTTGTCAACCACTCTGTGGATGTCACCTTCTGCTTGACTTCCAGAAAGTCGACACCCGTTGACGATGAAGTGAGGCTGCCTAGAGGTAGCCGTCGCTTTCATCAATTATTGATTCCAGATTCTCTTCCAGCAAATACTGCACATTGGCATAATGCAAGAAATCGGAAGCTCTAAGGGCGAGATAGCATTGTTTGTTCAGACAAAACGCAGGAATATGAAGACATTTCCATTTTGGCAGATCCTCCGGCAAGGCCAGTATTTCAAGGTAAAAAATCAGTTAGTGTCAATACAATACAGCCAGCATGGAAGCAAAGCCGGGTAGAGCACAAAGTGCATCCACTATAGAAGGATGTCATCACCTAAAATGCACTATAAATAAACTTACTTTCTGATTCATGTCCTTTCAAGAGTCAGCTTCATGTGATTATAATAGCTTTTTACTGTATCATGCTTAGTGACCCTTACATCTTCAGGCTATGCTTTAGTTCTCGGTATTTCAGAAATGTGTTTCATAGGTCAGACAAACGAAATTAAACCTTGGAAGTCGGCATATTTTATGTGAAACATTCCAGAAATGTAGTAACTGCTTTTGGGCTGCTACCGGAATTAATTTATTAGTCTGATTGTGTAAAACATTTTATATGCTATTGTAACTTTGTGAACAATCTTTGTTTCCCTTTTGGCTTGAACTCCATTACAGAGATCAAATTTACAGTGTACAGGAACTCTTTAGCTTTTGCTGCTAAAAAACTTCCCCCGTCTATCACCACACATGGATGGGAGAGAGGGAACTGCCACAGATGTTATGTATACTTCCGATCAGGCTGGAAATATACTGACAGATAAGTGTGGCGCGTAGAGAGAGCATCAGTCACATACTGTAACATCTGCTTGTCCTTCCTAACTCAAAGGGAGAAGTAAGAAGTGGAATTCTTCCAAGACGACCTATTTCCGCAGGGAACAGATAGCTTTCTTAGATATTCAATTAACCACCAAAACATAGTTTTGTTGCTGTGTTGTCCTAAAAAGAATAATACAGATCACGATTTGAGGATGACAATAATAATTTTTTAATCTTTCATCTTACTCAATATTTCAAGTGCCTCTTTTCTTAAACGTAGATGTTTTAATTTGGGGTCTGATTTATTATTCCATCTTAAATCGAAGTATTTGGTTTTCGATAAAATTGTTTTCAGACTGAGATTTCAAAATTTAAGAGCAGAATTGTTCCGCAAATTTTAAAAGTAGAAACTTATGAGCCGGGAGAGTGGAAAATGTAGCTAGCAGGTCGTACAAAGTAATTTGGGGAAAACATGTGCACCCTCTCTCTCCTCTCCTGGCTTCTTCATTCGTATACCACACATCACACATTACACTACTCAATAAGAACACTTCACAATCTGTTTGGTTAGCTTTGGAAGCCCAAGGTTGTTTTTGATTCTTGGTCAGTGGTTAGAATCTTTCTTTGTGAAAGGGTACCCACTCTTTCATTTCATTGTTCACAAGAACTGAACTACCATCAGTTTAACTCAGCTGAATGACAGAATCTTACCTTTCACAGCAGACACAGAAACGATGGATGAGACAAAAAGACGACTAGTGCTTATGGTTCCACTATGAATGAGGAAGGAGGGAGGAATATTCAGTTTATTTATTGTCGCCTGTAGTGTGGGTTCCCCAAGCAGGACTCCACTAAAGGTAGTTCTGGCAACTGAGACCTGTCTTACTCCACTAGAAATCTCAAGTTTTGCTCGATGAATATGCGTGTCTGGTTTCTTGCACTTTTAAACACTTGTTTTTCTCATCAATCGCAGATTATTTATTTCAATTAGATTACTGATACATTGACCGTGTAGCACGTGTTGATTTATTTATATTTTTCTAAATCATCAAAGGTCGTATCAAGTGGCACAAACAGCATCTGTCGAGGTTGTCGGCCTTTGTAACTGTCCTTATGTGTCTGAATATACAAAACCGGTATGCACTTGCGAGAAATGAATTATTCAATCATCCCCGAGCTCTCTTTCTAAACAAGATTTCTAGGCCCGTGGGATTTCAAGTTTGCTTAGTCGGTTTTATACCAGAGGAAGCCAGGATTCTAACTTTTTAATAGCCTGTGGGGAGGTAACCCAGTTATGTGCCAACAGGTGATGTATCATCCATGATGTGTGTCAGATAAACGACAGCTACATTCTTTCTTACATTATTTTCGGAGACAACCTGCTTCTCTTGCTGACCATTACCCATTTTCCTGCTAAATCCGGCTTTTAACGCATACACCGGTCTACGACACCGGGCTGGCTGGCTGGCTGGCTATCTAACACGCACGCACAGACATACAGGCACGCACACCTCAGCTATATCATATACTTTTATTTGTAGGCATTTCAAAAGGAAGTAATTAAACACCAGAAGACACAAATGTAGAGATTATCACACAGTGGGTCAGGTGACATAGGCAAGTGCCTGGAATGTGTCAAACTGGAATCCATTAGCATAACAACAAAAAACATTGCCTTGTCTTTATCGAATCAGCACATTTTACGAGGAAAGCCAACGTTCACACGTTACAGTGGATGCATCAAACCGTTTCTTTGCTAACATGGCGGGAGTTTTGGGGAGCATTATAAGATTAAAGCAACTGCTTTTTTTGGTCTTGTGCGAGAATTGCAGAAGAATGCTTGACATGTAAGAGTATAATAGTAGAAGTCGTCCTCAGAGTGTAGGTGTACATCCAAAGCAATAGTGCACAAGCGTTAACGTGAAATGTAGGGAAGTCATTGAAGTGTCGTGAGAAGTGAGAAGACAGATGAAAAGCTTCTCTCCAGAAAGAAGGATAAAAAAGGAAAAAGAAGCCAGAAATTGCTCATCAGACATTGCTCATTAGACAATCGCGTTTTTAGTTATCCTTCCCCCTACTCTAGCCTTCAGCGCAAGGCGGCTGAGTCGAGGATTGTGTGGACACGAAAACATTGTCTCTGGGCACTAGTATTTATTGGACAGGGAGTGAAAAGGGAGGATTACCGACAGTTAAATGTAGTCTGAATACTTTTAGTCTCATTCTGTTGTAAAACCTGTGAAAGATGACGATTAAAAATGTTTTAAAGCTGAACTATAAGCTAAGACTAGGTATCCGGCTCTTTCAAAAGATGTTGTATGTAAGTATATCGTGTCCTATATGAAATGTCAACCCTAAGCGTACTCACTGTATGGTGACAGGCACTTTAACTGTTACTCGATCGGACTGCCCTGCTACATACTGTTTTGTCGCATTGGTCGTAATAGTAGTGGTAGTAGTGTATTGAGAGAGAGAAGTACAAAGAAAGATGTTTGCTGGTCGTTGGTGTTTTACACCAAGTCAGCAACTAATGTTTTCACGGCGAGCTAGTTAGGCGCTGTGGACAGGTGCCACACACAGTGGCAAAATCTGACTCCGCGACAGTCGTTCGTCCCACGCGCCTCCCTGCTGCACCACCTGAGTGAGCGAACTTTACACCGAGTAGCCCAGATGCCCGTTTCAAGGAGTCGTGGAATAAAAATTGGGTAGGAATATGCCCAAATATGAGTTCGAATTAAAAACAATAAACATAGGAAAGTAAAAAAAAATTTTTTTTTCACTTTGGATTGTGAATAGCATAGCGGTAAGGTCGAGGTTCAGCTAATGTGTCAAGTGTCTGCTAACATCGTAAACAAATAAAATACAGAAATGTAAATAAGAGAGATATAGGAGGCCAGATAAATAATAAAAATGTAAAGCATCAACAGTCTTATATATGCGTGATCTGGGAAACATTAGAAAACGAGTTGGGGCAAGTAAATACAATACCTTGAACCAGCAGTCGTAGATCAGCAATATTCTTTGAGCAATCAGTCTTGAATTGTTTTAAGACGACATACCGTTCACGAGACAAAGAATCAGTTTGAGCTTACAGAGAGCAGCCCCGAGTCTACTCCCTTCACTACCACATCCCGCACTATCGTAAATGTAAAGTGTGCTCCATGCCTTTAATACAAAGGCACATATGACGAACATGGTAAAGCAGACAATATGTTCAATAACAGTTGGACACTGCATTTATTTCACGTTATGTCTGGTCATTGCGGATCACAGCCGAAAGGCTTTGTACCAAAGTTGTTATATAGAGCTTTAGAACTGGTACTTCTCTGCTGAAAGCTTTGCCCGCCCCCAGAAATGAGAGTGCAGTCCGAAGAATAGTCTTCGTACATGAAGAGATTGGCACAGGTATACTACACACTAGACGTGACATCAGTACTGTTACACGCCTGATACTCAATGTGGTTTCTCGAGGAGCTGGCGTTGTTACACGGCTGTGCTCGTCCACCATCGTCTTCATTGTCATTACCATTAGCAGCGGCACTGTCAGTAGACATGTTGCACATCTCGTACACTTTCGGCCTTCTTTTGAGGTGGATGGCACTGGCCAGCGAATACAGCTCCTGCCGGAAGGCCCGCGAGAAGATCATCAGTATCGTGCCCAGCAAGGTCTGGTTCACGGAAGACAGTATTTCCGTGATTTTTTTAGTGAGTTCTATTTCCGCGATGCGGTCAATGGAGAGCCACGATGCCGGGAAATGGATGTCGATGACGTTGACGATGGTGGCAGGAACAGCCAGCAGGAAGAAACAGGAAGAAATGACGAGGGTGGTGATGGCAAAGTCGTCAGTTGTCGTCCCTACTTGCTGAGAGCGGCGCTGGCGATGGCGTTTGAGACAGAGGGAGATGGACAGGACGATGTTGATGAAGAGCATCATAGTGAGCGGCAGGTAGGAGTAGATGGAAGCCGACCACCAGGGCCAGATGAGGGTGTGCAGGTCCTGCTGCTCGAAGCTGACGAAACAGCCTTGCGGTTGCAGCTCGTAGGTCCACATGGCGTGAATGCTGACGACGACTAGACCGATCAGCACGATGATGACGATGGTCTTGGCGGCAAACACTGTGCAGTAGCTGGCCGCCTTGCGGGAGTAGCACAGGTAGATGAAGCGGTCGATGGCGAGCACCACCACGAACCAGATGCCGCAGTAGATAATGACGTTGGAGACAAACGTCCACAGGCGACAGCCCCAGTCAGTGATGCCCCGATGTACTGCTTTTCCAGTACGAAGCAGATCCAGGCCGTGCCAAGGATTAGGTCCAGCACGAGGAGGTTGGCCACGGCGTAGGCGGCCATGTAAAAGCACACGGAGTGCTGGCGCAGGTTCTTTCGGCGAAGGACGACGAGGGCCAGCAGGTTGGAGAAGTTACCGAAGACGACGATAACGGGCGTTGCGTAGCGCAGCAGCTCATCCTTCATCCTGAAGCTGGGGTGGGTCAGCAGCAGCTCGTAGAAGTGCAGCCCAGTGCCGTCTGTCGCACCGCTCTTGTTGCCCGCGAGATCGTCCACGCCGGTGACCTCGTTGTAGGAGGCACCGAAGCCAGGCCAGGACTGAGTCTCCGGCAGCGAGCCTGGCGAGAAGTAAACGTCGCGGGGTAGAGAGTTAATGACCGTGGAGGTTGTAGGCGTCCTCGTGATGTTCACTGGCAACGCCTCCATCACCATATTAGCATGTCCTACTCACGCCCACTCCTGTCTGTCACAGGCGCGCTGCGCTTGCTACAAGGTCTGCTGTCAGATCGAAACACCGAGAGGGCGGAGTCTTTTACCGCCCTTTTCAGCAGCACATTTCTCCCACTCGTGCTCGCACACACGCAAGAACATATGCATATATAGGCTGGAGTACGAGCTCACGAACACGGTAGTCGTGGGAAGGAAAGGGGGAGGGGAAGATTCTTTGCGAAAATGTTGTTAGGAGATAGTGGCAAAACACTTTGCTCACCACAAGTTTTAGGTTGTTTAAAACCTATGAAAATTTGTCGATGATGCACTTCTTAAATATTGAAGATTAATTATTTTTTATAGTTTGTTTTCTAACCCGTAGGATAATGGCTGGTTATGCATCGTGTAGTTTTTTTATATTATTATTATTGAGATACGGACTTTCAAAGAGCGAATTTAGGGGACGCAACCGAGCGCTTCTCATTGTCAGCGAAGTTATTTTGGTCTGTCAGAGTTTCATAGCCATCAGACGCAGATGCTGCTGCTGCTGCTGCTGCTAGAAGAAGCTGCTGTAGTGGATGTCGTGGAAGCGTGAGGCCAGCTGTCTGGTGCGGCGGGATGCGGTACCGGCGCCAGCGCCTGCAGCTACTAGACATTGATCGTGTGGCGACACCACGCCAGCTTGAGGTGATGTCGCCGCCGGGATGCCGCACACTGCGATGTGGATGCGATACTGCTTCCTACATCCGTCTTCACGGGTGCCTTTGTATGGCCTCGCGCAATAACAGGCAGCGCGCGCTCCCACCATAGACTATTACAAATGTTCTTTGCCAATGTGCGGTTTGCCGCAGATGAGGGAAGTAAATGTAGACACGTGCTTACTGTCCGTGCTTACGATTCCTTAAAGATCCGCAAGCTCATAATACATAACCTCAAAATACTTCAGTAGAGTCGGTGCACTTTACTAAATACTACTTCAGCTGAGTCGTATTATTTCTGTCACATTAAAATAAAATGAATACAAATAAACTTGCATCCATTTCTCTTGAACAGCAGTTTCCACAAAACCACACTGTCATTGATTGACAAATTTGTACTATATTACTCACTTGAGGGTTGAAACACTAAAATTGTTCATGATAGTTGTGGCTTATTTATTTTTCATCTGTTTCGAAGCAAGAAAGTGCAAGTATTGTTAACTATGATAGATTTCCACTCAGACGTGTGGTGTGCGACTAACAATTTAACGAGAAGAACAGAGCGACTGGAACACCCTTCACCAGACAACGATTTGTCAGCCAAAGGATAACTGCTTCCGTCCCATTTTTGGAATAGACACGTACTCGACAAAGACCACTTCGTCTTAGCTGGTAATGCTTGGTGAATAGTCCTTTAATCTCATCCGTCCCTCAGCTGTCGTCGTTAAAGAGATATTCCCGAGCGAGGTTGATGTACCGTACAGACTGATGTAAATTTGGTAACAGTCCCTTTCTTAAACGTCTGTGGCCAGCTGACCCTTTTTAATGGGTCTCTTCTCTTCCGATGACTCTATGATAAACCCAATTTTAGTTGTCCTTTGCTATGTGCCATATGCAGACTGTCTCTTATACAGTCTTTATACGGGGATCTTACAAATGGTCGAGAACACTTTTTTAAATCATGAGTTTCATGAGATAATAATCTGTTTCGCGTGGAAACCTAACAGCAAAAATCAAAGACTGGAATTTAGTGAAAGTCTCGGTTTGGTTGCATAAATATTATATCCTCTCCAAATAGCAGTCGAATCCATTGAAAATGTTACTTTGAAAATTCATTAATACCGATAATGAAAGCTAGACCGTGCGTGTACTTTCCACAGTGCTTGCAAGATATGCCACGACTGTCAGGAGCTCAGCAGACCAACACCCAAATCATAGGAACATCATTACAGTGGCAAAGAAGCGGTTTGCTGCCTTAGGAAGCTTGTATGTAGGGAAAAGAAGCCGAGTTTTATTTCATTAAAAAATTGCAGTGATCAGTTTAAATAATTACTAAAACATTTGAAGACGGCGTTACAGACACAGTTACAGCCGCGGTCTTTGTTGTTTAGTGTACACTAGGACATTTTAGAAACAGTTGTAGATTCCACAGCAACCACCAGTTCTCTTTAAGACCATCAGAACAGAAGCGCACCTGCAACAGAAAGCAGACGACACATGAAGAACAAGCGTTACGACATAGAAGCATCTGCGATGTATGAACTAAATCCTCATTGCGTAAATAATTTTTCAGACTTTTATAAAAGATAATATTTTGTGTCAACCCTGCGTTTTTAGAGTCTCCAACAGGCTCGCTGTTTGCTGTTGCTCCAGTTGACCACCATCACCTTCTGGTCTTCCCTGGCCGCCTTTGTATTAATGTTATGTAAACTGTAATAGGCGTTAGCCTACACAGATCTTTTAACCACACTCATATTATCAGATGTGTTTTAGGCATGCTGTTACAGGGTGGTCTTAGTTTTTTTCTTCAATTACATCTTAGAGAATGTGTGTTTAACAGGCGTTCTTAAAACTTAAGTCCAGACACCTCATGCAGGGATGCGTGAAACACAAATATCGGTAACTGTCATTTTGTTTTTGTCGCCTGTAACATTTTGATCACTAGCGGAAAGAAAGAGTAGTTTAATTAAAGAGACACTTGATCTTCAACGTTGACGATATGAAAATTTCGTCTCCTTGACTGATTGCTTAAGTATCTACTTCCATCTTCCTTCATTCCCAGGAGAATAAGCCTAACAATATCATTGACATCGACGTTGTCGAGGTAATCCGCGTTGATTTGTCCTAAGAAATTTTTTTTAGTACATGACCTGTCATACCCGTTTCCTCCCTACCTGAAGTGCAAAGGTTCATGGAGTGTAAGTGGAAAGTATTTCAAGCCAGAAGACAGTTTTCCGGTGAGGATCCGCTGAAGGATCTCTCAACGTGTGGATGTAATTCTGGTTATCTTTCGTCTTAATTAGCCTTCCCTGTGATATGTCCATTGCACGTTTGTTAGTAATGATTTCAATGGGAGGTGACTGAGGGATGTCGGCAACTCGTCTTCCAAGTTTGTCATCTCCTCCATCATCGTCACAGCTGATTACAGACCAGCTCCCAGACTCGCACCAAGTTCGTGCAGACGCATCCTGTTATGAAGAGCAAATCACCTGCGCAGCGCATTATGGGCAGTAACAGGAACAAGAAGAACACAAAAAACTGACCTCGTGGTTTCTCGTGCACTAAAGAGGTGAAAAGTCAGGACAGGAAAGGTGAGAGGTGAAGAATGTGAGTAAGGAGAGAAAAACTGCTCTTGGGCTTTTACATCAGCAGCTCTAGCTGCATGGCATTGTGCATTCTTTTTTAGCTCACACCAGATACACCAGAAGTAACACCAACTTTTCTACCAGGAAAAAGACAAGCAGTAAATAAACAAACAAGAAATCAATGTTAATCACCACCACCACACCACAGCGTGGCAGGGTAAGTGCGCGAGACGCTGGTATACGCGTTTACACAAATCAAACTGTAGCATTTACAGCAAACTTTAAATATATTTCATGTCTCCAAGCCAGGAGATTGGAAGACAGAGATACGTGAAGAGTATGTCGGATGTGGAAGGTTTGAAAAATCCATAAAATTACAGTGAGAAATTTGAGGCACCACGTGCAGCACAGTGTGTAGCCCGAGGAAACGGCCAAAGCCGGCTAGTGTTCTCTCGCTGTTAATGGAAAATCTTCAATATCCGGTGAGGCGTTTTGTTTGCACGTGCTGCCTGTCTTCACTCTCTCCGCCTCCCCCGGCCCTCGCCCCGTGTGACGTAGTCGTTAGTGTCGGTGTAGGTACTGAGTAGGCCTCGTGCGGTTGTCGTCGATCATTGGCTGTGTTACCAGCCGAATAGTAAAAATGTGTGAAATCATGCGCAACTTTTATTTTTCTGCTCCCTGCGACTCGAGGGGAGCTGCTGGGCCGCTCGGGATATCATGGTATTAGATGTTAACAGATTAGGTTGCTTCTGTCAGGCCTGCATTTTCCCCTCACAAGATGGAGTGACACCCGTGAATTTCAAGCTAAGTGCTGCTCTTGTGACATGGTGCACGCGGCGTGTGTCCATAATCGGATTTGCTCTTCCTGTCTTGTCCAAACATTAACAACTTGTAGGCACGTGAGTGACATGTTAGCCCGTAAAAAATCATTGTGAACGCGTCAACAAATGTCGAGTGTCAAGCGACATTAAATTTGATTTAAAAATTAAAAAAAAATTAAAAAACTGCCTAGCAACCTGTAAAATACACTCTAAAAACAAATATTTCCAAGGAAATTGCACCCCTTGTTGGTTCTATGGAACCGGATGCAGACTGTTTGGTTTCAGAAGCTAAGGACACGGCTTCAAGCTATTTGCCGGTGTAGTTCAGCTACGGAGAATTATTAAAATAAAGGGATATTTAGAACAAGATGAACTTGGTATTAAAACAATTCGTTGTTTCATGCACATTACCGAATTGTCTGAACATGCTGATAGAAAGTACATGTGGTGCACACTTCATTCTTTTTATGCACAGATGTCCTCAAATTACGATGACACACTGTCCCATAACCATCCTGCATTTTCAACTTCTTGATCCTCCTTAGGAACCTCAATGAGTTTCTAAAAACAACATCGTCTTTGCATACATTAAAAAATGCCTGTTTTATAGTTAGTTCTTTCTTAACCACGACAGTGCACTATTGCAAACCGTCATTTTTATGACCATATGTGCTTGTACTGTTACCAGACTGTTGTTTGTAGCTGCGGTAGAGATCAGACATTGCAGTTAACATTAGACAAAATAATGTTTAAATATTTGCTGTTAATTTTCACTGAAGTATAGAAAGTGTTGCTTAGTGCTGGAGGCATTCCTGGTGAGGTTTCTTTGATTAGAGCAGCATCATAATTGATTCTTGCAGTTTTTTAATTTGTGGAGTATAGAAATCATACTTGTAAGATGAAACCTCATTTAGAAAATTGTATACATTTCACTTGACTTTAATGAAGAAAATTTCTTGTCAGTTGAAGTAGTACAAAAGAAGAAAATACAAAGTGTCTTATTATAGGTATGAGTACATCCTCCAGTGTAACTTGCGGAATTGAACCTTTATCATCAAGCAGGTCCTTACACAGTTTGCTATACTTGTGTTAGCTTGGTCAACGAAGAGGACCGTTTGCTGGGTAATGTTGGTTTAGTCAGCGGACACGACCGTTTGCAGAATGGTGCTAGCTTGGTCAGCAAAGAAGGCTTACGATCGAACTGAGACCATTGATCGTGTCACACGAGTTAGGAAGATTCTAGGACAACCTATCTTGATGGTAGTTTTACCCGATAGTTTACTGGTCTAAGAACTCTCTTCTGTATAAGCAAGCTACCAAAGACATTGCCTAATGTGGATAGTCCACGAGGGTCATAATAAGTCCAGGTAGTTAACATTTATGGAGATGACTGTGTTTCCCGACAGCTAAGTGGTCTAGAGTTCAAATTCGTTTCCTTTACAATAGTGCATCACTCCTGTGTTAATGACCTTACTGCCTTGTGCGTAATCTTGGGGGAGATTAAAGCTAAGGTAGTAAATGCCTACAGCGAGACGGTGATGTTGACATGGCATCACTGGGCAACGGCTACACACAATGGAGGCTTTCCGGCCAGGGCTTAGGACCGCGTGTTAGCGACTGAGGTGACCCACGGACTGGAGGATCTCGGCTGTGGTTTCACTTGAGAGGAGATGGGCGCCATCAGGGGTACAGTCTATGCCCAGGGAAATGGCATGGACAACAGATACGAAATATCAGGCTAGGGTCGATTCCCGGATTAAAAACGACCGCACGCCCCATTAGCAAGCTCCGGGGTGGGAACATCGGAAAGTATGCTACTGTAGCCCAAACAACCGTTGACTTGTGAATGAACATGTATTGGAATGTCGAATAACTTCCGATTAGTTTAGACTTGAAGAAGTTGAGCGATCGTGATTTTCAGAAGGCTGCAAGGCCCAAATTTTATGTAAATTTGCTGCTTTGAACACAGTAGACTTTGAAGTAAGTAAAAATACCAACGAGTTCTTACTTTTAACCGCTGAAATGCTAGGTGTCACAGACCTCAGCTTTCTCGGGGCCAGCTTTACGTGAGGGTGGTGCCCTCTATGGAGTCAGGTACCCATTCCCGCCAGCTGGGTCGACGGGGAAGTCTGAAAAGGAAAAAAAGGAGTCCTTGATATAAATAATGTTAGATTTCTGTGACCACCAGAGATCTTGTAAAGAATAACCTCGAAACAACAACCAAGTACAACATAGGAACACGGGAGAACAGAAAGGAGGGCATGGCATGAGATGCCAGATGCCAGCTACTGGACCCACACCAAGAACCTCTTTTGGCAACAGTCAAGCGGCGGAAGTTGGTTTGGACCATGCCACCCGGCGTGACACTATGTAAGACATTCGCTCGGGGTACCTTGGAAAGTGGGAGACGTAGAGGAAAAGAAAAAGGTGGCTAGCTAGAAAGAATTGACTGCCATAGCATTCAGGATATGTTTACCACTTGACAGGCCTGTGTGGCGATCCTTGTCAACAGCTGCGTGTATCCAGCTGGTTCCTCTCAACGACCAGTGCAAGGAGGACTTGCATAGCTGGCCGTCAGCTGGTACTAGTCAAGAGACGGGTGAATAAATGAATAAGGACTTGCACTAACATATATTCATCTTTTCCTTCATCAAGGCATGCATGCATGCACACCTGTACATACACGTGTGTAATGTGGGATTAAGCCTATTATATAGAAAGATTTCACCATTGTAGGTGTGTATGTAATTACACTCATCATTGACTACACTTTTCTCAGACACGAGGTAGTCTGAGCAGCTGTAAAGTGTGCATCTTTGTATGGAATGAGGGGTATCTGTATGATTTGTATGCGTAAAACCACTACATACGTAGACAAACAAATACTATATGTGTACATAATAAGCAATTGCTATATACGTACAGGACTTTATAACCTATCAGCATTTCTTTGGAGTATCAGAAATATAACAAAAAGCTTGGTCCCATTGAATGTGAGTGCTACACATGCACTATGGTGATGTAGCTGCCAAGCCTGTGAAGGCTGGAATCTTGAAGACCGCACCTTGATGGATGTCTTAAAGATGAGTGCGGGGGTGGCCCAGTGGCACTTACTGACACTGTTAACCCTTGTATCTCTTAAAGTCGGTTACTTTATTATGCTGATGGGGAGAAAATAATTATATTCCCAGACACCACGACTGTTTGTATGGAGTTCGCATGTGTGTTCCTCCCGTGTGTTTGTGTGTGTTGTGTTCTTTTTTTTCTCCGTGTACCCCATTTTCCGCACATATTTACATCTTGAGGAGTTTTGTGATGATTTTTGACCTGAAATATGTCGTAGAAACTATTGCTGACATTTTTATCAGATAGCTTATGATAAAATTGGTTTCGTTATAGGTAGTTTTGCTTGAAGTCCATTTTGCAAGAACTTGTCGACGACGACTGAGGTAATGGAGGTGTGGGGATTTACTGTATTTAGTTCTAACAACAAAGTGTCTACCTAACCTACTGCCGGTTGCATTAAACACCCACGCAGAGATGAAAGTGGGACGCAGGATTCACACTGTGGGCATTCAAGTCACGGGTCACGTGACCCTAGGCGCGGAATCATTTCGACATCTCAAATGACTTAGCTGTTTGGAGTTCATTATAGACAAAGCATAGTGTGGCAGCCACATTTGCATGTGCAGGCCGGTTTTAATATTGACTGGTGTGCGGCATCTGACCGTCTCCAGGGCATTCTCTCAATGTTGTGTGTTCGGCGCGAAAACATGCAAAAGTTGAAAGTAAAGCGGTGTTCGTAAAACGAAACTGATCACGTGGCTACCTGCTAATTATGCAGCACCATGGCTAATGACTGTGTGAGTGTGTTTGTGCTACTGTAACAACTCAGGTGTCATCAGACATAATGAGTCATAGTCGGTCTTTTATTGTGTGTATGAGTGGTGCACAGTGTCTAGAGTTGTAGGTCATAGTTTGGTGTATGAGTGGTGCACTACGTAACATGTTTATGCAAGGTATGACTGATGGAAGTTTACTATACATTTATTGGAGTATATATATATTTTAATAACTATACAGAGCTCCTTACAAACCACCGTCGTCAAACCTAGTGTGGAACTAGTCATCTACATATAATCCTTCAAACATCACCTTGTGTACAAAAAAGTCAAACCTTTCCTATCAAGAAGCCTCGACTACGTGATGCATAGGTCTTTAAAGGATTTGGGAAGTCCTGCTGGTGGCCAAACTTTTGGGAAACATTATCTAAGTGAGACTAAATGACATCTGAAATTCTGAATACGAGTCATAATAACTGAATGTTTACAGACCTCAGGTCAACATTCTTTGTCCATAATGGGTTGTATTCATCTAATTTACGTGGACGATTAATGTCGTGATTATTTTGGACTGTTTACAATGTTTGTTATTAGCGAAGAACAGTTTCCTGATACCTTTGTAGTTTTATGTCATAGCATATGGCGATGTCTGTTGTTTATTGATGTTTATCCGCACAGCGCCATCGGCCTTGAGATCACCTTTCCTGGCCACATTTATTATTTTTTAAATAAACTTTTTCTGCATTTTTTTTTTTGCGTCCTAATCACACACGTCCTCGGACTGCGTTGCCGAGTTGTCGTGCGCAATACACAGTAGGGCATAGCGGTGTTTTCTAGCAGCAACCTGACTCTCCTCTCCCATTCGTTTTTTTTTACATGATCAATAGGCTTCTCTACAAACTCCATAATGCCGATGCTTTCTAATTTCATTCACCGCAGACAGTATATAGCTATTACCTCTCATACAAGTTTTTTTTTTCTCACTAGCCTGTTATTTCTTTTCTTACTGTTGCTTATCTGAGTCTCGGTCACATAGATTATTTTCACGGTACTAAATTCGCAAGACAACATTCTCAAGACTGAAGGTACATTGAAAAAAACAACATAACAACAACAACAACAACCACCACCACCACCACCACCACCGCGCTGCCGGCCTTCGCTCTTCGAGGTCGTTCTTTGAGCACTGAGAGACGCTCGACCTCCATAAAGCAAGCGAGTGCATTTGCTCGCTTGTCACACATTCGTCATCTAGAAGCGTGTCAATAATATGTTTCTGATGACCGTTAGTGTGCATTACCAGCCTCCCAGACAGCAGCTTTGCACATCATGTCCCGAGACCTCTTGCGAGACTGGCGAGATGAAGGGTGGTCTGTTGAACTCTGCTGCTAATTTGCCAGAAATCTTGGTCCGTCTCTCAATTCGCCCGATTAGTATTCTCCCTCTGCTTGCCCTCCTGTCCTGCAGCGACGAGCTGGGAAATGCTGCTTGTTGTCGTCGTTGTTTTGCAGAGCGTGGCTAATGTGGTTATCAGTGTGTGGTGTAGCATTGCGATCGAACATTTAGAAAACATGGTTGCTTATTCGCCGGTGGTCAAGCACATGTTTTTAGCTATTGACGGTGTGCAGGGGACTGACAATCTTCATTCACATTACTGTGCTTCACAAACTCAGGACCTGCCTGTTGCAAGCTCGTTTCTTTTGTCGGTGGCCATGTTTTGTCGTCGTTGCCGTGTTTTGCAAATGTCCCTGTCCAGTTTCTTGTTTCCTGGCGAGGTAGCCTGCGTCTCATCAGTCAGCAAGAACTTTGTTCGTCTAGAGTGTTTGGAGGTCTGTCAGATGAGCATGAGTGTACTAAGACTACAGGCAAACAAGGAGTATCACACAAAGAGCACATTTCAGTCTCTGGTGTCTGCTAGCTAGGCACAAAGCAGAGTTTCTGGACGAAGCTGAAGTGTGTTCAGACTCACTGTTTTGTTCTGGATTACAGATATTGTTGTGGAAAAGAAATAGAAAACAGCGGTCTTTTTTTCATTTCTATTTTAAATGGCATCTTTTGTGGTCGTGTCATCGAAACAAGCTGATGAGATGTTTGCTTACAAAATATCTCCTCATTATTCACATCGTTTAAACTCCAAGCTTGGCTCAAGTCTTCTCCATGGACAAGCGCACAGTTTGTCCACCCGTTCGATGTGCGTCAATACTTTCTGCAGCTTCTGTCCCTGGAACGTGTGCTATAACTCAATGAAGACAGGAGGGACAAAGAGAAGAAGAATATGATGATGAAAGAACTATCAGGTTCTGGAAATGTGATATCTAAAGTAATTATACTCACGTCGGACTGGCTTTCATCACACCCACCTTCACTCAGAATTTCTTACTACAACCGTGCTTCATCTTATTTTCCAAGCTACGTGGCTCTCTGCCTACAGGCAGTTTTTCTGATTCTCTCCTCTTTGTTTCTTTTCATGCTTTGCAGCAGTCAATCGACCTGCAGGAGACGGCAGAACTTTCTGAATTTTGGACATTCAAAACAGCGAAAAGTTCATGGAAATAGTCCTTGGTTCAAAATCCATGTATTGACATGTTTTCGAGATTGTCTGCAGTGGAAAAGAATGACAGTCTTGGGTTGTGGGTCGAAGAGGTTAGACGAAGATGAATGTGATTTGCTGCTGACAATGACAGCGATACACAAGCACGAAACGGTGGAGTGCGCCAGTGGTTGGCTTTATGGGAGGTCTTAACTCGGACTTGAGTTTAACTTCCTAAAACTTCTGTGTCCAATATGCATGTGAAATCTTGAAGTCTTCACTCGCCGGTCTCGAGTAGCAGATCGACTCAGACCACACGGCGACTAGACCTGCACTTATCACCGGAGAACTAAGACATAAGACTTATGTTTTAAGCCTGACATAAAATCAACACCTGGTGCACTGTTGTCGCTGTGACTTAGTCCAACTGTCTTCTTACCAACGAGAAATGGGCTCGTGCATACGAACAGCTCTAGTTAGCGCCTGGAGGGGCGGGCGTTAGTGCCAGCATGTGCCAGGCTGACAACCGTTAATGGTAGTTAAATACATCCACTGCCACAAGACCACCACATCGATTTCACATCGACCTTCAGCTTCTAGTGGTCTGTGGAATTTAGAGGATAGCAAGATGTCTTTCCACCCACGTGGTTGCTTTTGGGTTGGCCTCTTCATTATCAGTTTCAGTCGATGAGAACCTCCGTCAGCCCCTTGCCTCTTTCTCGGTAGATCGTATAATAGTTCACACTTGATTAAGGGGTGGATTAAGTAACAGCGACAGCAACACCAGCATCAACAGATGACATGTGAGGGAGATCTTCAAAGTGCCACGTGGCGCTAGTAGCCTCTCTTACAATAAACTTGCTAGAAGGACAGTTGAGATCTTGTGTTTCTTAAGGAAAGTAAGATGTTGACAATGACGACGACTACTACGAAAAAGAGAATGACTTTAAATGTATGACTTTAATACTAATATTTAAAAAAATACCTTTGTTGCAGGTAAGTGGAGGATTTTAATGCTGTAGTTTTGAAGACTAACGAGATTAAAGGAGACTAGAAGGTAAGTAAAATATACCTCATTCCCCAGGCTACACTTTAGAACGATGTCTTGAGCAGTAAGCACAAATATTACCCAAAGACACAAAAAAGAAAAACTAAGTGCGCATGAGTGTGGAAACAATCACTTTCAGGGACTCTACAGAGCAGCCCATCAGTATGTGAGTTTAGGAGTTGTAGTGACTACTGGGGGTGCGCACAGGGACGATGTCGACTAGTCCATTAGTCACTGATTGTCAGCTACTGTCTGCTGCGTGTATTAGCTGCTGGCTTGAGACGACTCTGCCCGTGCGTGCACACGCTTGAGTGAGACGGTTGTCCGTTAAACCGATTTGTCGTCGATGAGGGCCTCTGTCATCGTGCACTTAAAACGACACAAGGGGACACGCACCACGGCCGGTCAGCTTCATTTAAGTCAAGCTGCTATGAACTCCGCCAAGTAGACGCACGATAAAGGAGACTATACATGACATTTCTGTCTGACAACAAATGTCAAAGTTAAGACCCAGCTAAGAGAGGTTTTATTCTTGTCGTGAGATACAAATAATAATACTACAGTACAGTTAGATGGGCGATGAGGTTTAGAGTATTGGAGTACAGTAGTCTGAACACTTATCTTTACAGCACCGGTAAGGTGTGGGATCTGGGGTCTACATCTTGATTCAACATTCGCACTGCCTTCGTTGTTGTGTAGTTAACCACAAACCATCGAGGCTTGTGTATGAGGGAAATAATTTCAGATCTTTGACATTTTGCTAACATTTTCCCATTAGCAGTCATTACCGAACATGATGGCTTTGGATAAGCATATCACTTTCAAGAAGGCATTTTTCCTGTTTTTTTTTCTTCAATTTATGTTAAAGCCGCTAAATATTATCAAATTCCTTCAAATTTGTTATTGAAGAATCATGGGCTATCCATCCTTATAGAAATGTAAACTAGGTGGCTGCAGGTGTAATTCATATTTTAGTAGGTGGGTATATTTTGTTACGTCACTGTAGTCAAAATATTTCCTAAAGTATTAGCCTAATATACCATGGATGTGTGTAGGTGGATTGCTGTCTGCCTATCAATAATTGTAAACATGAACCTTAGCATTATGTCCCTTAACATTGCGACATTCAGATGTGAACTCGGAGTTCATTGAAGTCTTCGCGTGCGGGACCGTCTTCACAATGGCGTCAGTCGTTCATGGCTGTGATTGAACGCGTCATTAAAGGCGTGATCCGTCACGTGTGACCCGACATTCACCTGACACTTGTGGCATGAAGTGACAGTCATCGGACACTTGTTACGTGTGATGGTCATCTGAGTTCACCCCAACACGTGTAAAGTAAACCGCGCCTTTCTCGATGAAGCGTGTCGAGGGCAGAGGGCAGATCTGGTGGTACCCTGACGAGGGCCAGGGCGAGCAGGTATTGTCATTCAACAGCTGTCTGTGCGTGGCAGCACCAGGAGACGTCACCTCGTTATCGACCTAACCGCTGGGGAGGTGGGTGGCGGCCTATTCATTAGCTGTGGCCTGCCTGCAGAAACTGTATGCCAACATTACAGGCTTGACCTCACACACCGCGCGTCTCCGGCTGGAAATTGCTTTTACTTCACGCCTGCGTACTTGTATGTGTAGTTTGGATTGCACCTTCCTATCCACGGATCATACATTAATGCTTCAAAACAATTTTCATCATCTGCAAACTTTGTTGCCTAGCAACAATAAACAAATTGTCTCCCGTACTAAAAATGTCCATTATGTCCCGACTGACGACCGTTATCTGGAAATATCTATACATTCAGCTGTGTGTTGTACAAGAAAATGAGGCCATGCTAGTGTTCTCTCTCCCCCCTTCCTCCTGTATGCCCCTGCTTCAGTTTGGCTTTTGTTCCTTCATCTCACACTCCCTAACGCGATGGCTGTCCTACTTAGGAGAGAAATAAAGTGTGCGCGCGCAGACAAGGCGCTAGAGAAAGAGAGAGCGGGAGGGGCAGACCATTGACTATTTTATCGATTCCACCATTAAGTTCGATTCAAGTTTGTGATAGATGGGGACTTCAACTCTTTATTTATTTGTTTCAAGGGGAATGCATTATAAAGCTCCCACAATCATGCACAACGTGTTTAGCATTCTGTTATTTTTGGTATTCATGCTAGATATCACTTATTTCGTTATTTTTCGTAATACATCATACAAGAATGTTGATTTTTATTATTTTCAGAGTTGTCCGTCAAGACATAGGTGATATTATCAGTGCCCGGTAATATGATTTTGTAAATTTTTAACATTTGAGATCCACATCTAAAGTCGACATATGTTTGTAACTTTCATGTAATCAGTATAACATATCGTGAGCCTTCTTAGGAAGTGTGATCACAGTTCGCTATTAAGTTAACATGGTTTTTGTCCCTCCAATGAAAATCCATAAAATTTAGTTCAAAGAATAAGATTTTGCAATGACGATTATTTATTAAAGCATGAGAGAGAGAGGGAGCTAGTTAGCTGTTTAACTGGTCGTGAGTGCAAACGGGTGGTTGCTTGTAGATACAAGTAAAATCTGCAAGTTTTATGAAATCTCCGCAGACCTACAAGCTTCGCACTGTAAATGAAGACTTGAAGCGGTAAACGGTGTCTTGGTGAGGACTTGACCAGTGTATCCTAGGAATTATCAGCTAATGTCGTGAGTCGCCAGCTTTTGAGGACAATTTTAGAAGCTTTCCATCGATTTTCCTTCTTCTGTCCTGCTTTTGCAAAAGTCTTCTATTGGTGTCCAGGGTCTGGTAGGTTGTAAACAGTCTCTTAAGCCTAATTACTCTCCACTGAAGATCGATAAGAAAGGAAATGTCCAAAGTACACAATGTTTTTTTTTCCACCACGACGTAGTAAAGGCATTTCCTAGGAACGAAAGTCCTTGTTTAACTGCTGCCTTCAGTGGCAACGGACAGCAGAGGAACTTGTTAAAGAACAGTCGTGTGACAAGCCCTCGGGCATGTGAAAACGCAGTTAATGCTGGCTGAAGGAGAAGCTTGACTGAAGAATGAGAGCTTTAAAGCCCTATGTCCTCGACTACTTTTTCAAACGAACTCGCCAGCATTTGGCTTGTTTGACGATGTCATTTGCTGCTGCATGCAACGCAGATGTTTTCTGCCTTGTAATCTTATAAGTTAGAAAAATGGATTATCGTGGCTTCCTGGCGGTTTTGTAAGTGGCAGGAAGTGCATGACGAAAAACATCTTCTGATGACCCCTGACCCGCATATTACTCTCGTGCCGTTCCAAGACAGAATTCTCGCGAATTTAGTGCTTCCAGCTTCTATTTATCGAAAGTGAATGAGTATCGATTAACATGAGATAAATGTGTTTGTCGTCTGATTTGCTGGCAGCTAAAGGAGTTGAGCTTTTCGTAATTTTTGTCCATAAGGAGGTCTTAAACTCCTATGCAGCAGCATATACTTCAGTAGTTTTTTATATATTTATTCCGACAACGTGGGTGCATTATTCATCATACATATATTAAGGAAAAGAAACGACTAAAATGTCACTTTGCGAGATGTGTGAGGTGTGAGGAAAGATTGGTCTGACTCAAAAATTGCATTTTGCTTTGACAAGCAACTCCATTTCATCGAATTGTGTTCCATGAAAGCGAGAGAAACTTTCAATCCGAGGGATTGCTTCAGCACTTTTGAACTTCAGGAAGTCACAAATGCAATAAGCGCCACCTATCGCAAGACGTCGCATTAAATTTTAAAGTATGTTCGGTCCCCAATGCCCCTGAGGACAGCAGTTTGTTATTGCATTGTCGTTGACGTGTCGGTGATAGCCAAAGGACAACTTTCAAGAGATGCTGCGACCGAGAGGTTTCTGACTTCGGGGACTGAAAGTCTCGTCTTGGCCGCGGTAGGTCCCGTGAAGTATCTTTGATAGATAGCGGTTTGGCATCTGGTTGAGTCCCAAGACTCGTCGGCGTCTGGCATTTACTACTGTCGGTTTTCTGATGGCTGTTCAGCTCTATTAGGACAAACTTCTAATAGAAGATATGTCTGGATCCCAAATAGACCTCTTTGCACTGATGGTACCGCATCCTTGTGAAACGTGGCCTTAGCCTGTTTAAAGACTTTGCTCGGGGCTTAATGTCACCAGGTGATAGCATTCAGCGATAATTTGTTTTTCTTGCTGATGTTTGGCAGCCATACTGAGGTCGTGTGGAAGTAGTTTTCATACTTTTCGTGTAATAGTGTTTTCCATGATGACCACCTTACTTTCGCTTACAGTTTTCACAAGCACAAAGAACACATATTGATGATGGTTTTTTTGGTGAAGGCGGGGCCTCTCTGGCTCTCGCTCGTTGCCTTGACCTCTCCAGCCCTCTAAGGGCTCAGTTCAACAGCTTGGTCAACAGCTGCGCCTGCGGGTGTCGAACCGGGGAGTAGCACTTCTGTGGACTCGCAGGCTAATCCTCTATCCGGCTGTCTTCTTTCCCAGGATGGTGTAGCATAAGGGTAGCATGGCGGTCCTTACATATCATACGCTGACGTCATCTCCTAATTTAAATACGATGTGTCGAGATATACAGAATGTGTCGAGTGACATGGAGTAATTGAAAGTTCAGAAGGGATTTGTGACTGTCGCACTTTCACGGGTTCGTGCACAAAGAGGATCATGGGGAACGATTGGCGTTGACGCTGTGGGTCGAGTAGAAAGAAGAAAATAAGCGAGGGAAGATTGATGAGGGACCGTGTCAAAATGAATATGAGAAAGATCAAAGGTTGCGAGGCGAGAGAAATCAGAAAGGCAGCGTTGTGGCCAAAGACTTCTAGAGAGAAGGAGTGGAGGGCTGTGATGGCTATAGCCAACATTCTCATCTGGGAGATCTGACATGAGCCTTTCTTTTTTCTTCCTCCTTTCTTCTGCTTTCTTTTGCTGCGTTGAATGACTTTCCCCTTCCATCATTGACCACTGTTTTATGCGCTTGCATTTGTAATGTTCACGTAATATTAAACCTCCGCCATGCGTCAAGCCACGCAAGATGGAAAACCTCAAACGGTTGTCGTTTGTATTTTATGCAGCGGGCCCATGTTTTGTGACGTAATGGAGTCCGTTTGATCTTGTACCGGCAACGGAATATGTCTACGAAAAAGAAAGAGTTAAAAGGGCTTAGTTTCTCGGCCCCATATGCAGCAGACAGTTCCTCCACCTTCCGTTTTGTTTGTTTGCTTCTTGTTTTTTAGGTCTTTCTTTTCCCTTTGTTTCTTTCATGATCATTCTTTCATTTTTTCGTTTTGCGCCTTAGACTTTCTTTCTGGCATGCACGCTATGTGAAGAAGAGTGTGTGGACATTTGCTTCCTACGCACCACAGTTTAAAAAATCGTGGGCATTGACATCGGCGTAAAGGTCTGGGCTCACATCTTCCTCGCTCCACACCCTGTCCTCGTGTGTAGGAGTCCAGCAGCTTGTGAGGCTCGGGCACAAAGGGAATAAAGGAGCGCTGCGTCTGGCACGCGGAACGCCGAAGTAGCAACTTATTTTGCGGCTCTGTAATCTGTTTATCGGAATAAACACGTGCTAGTGCCTGACATGATTATTTCGTACCCCTCTGCTCGACTAGAGATCCTCCATCACCGCGATATTGAACACGAAACCTCGTGAACGTCAGCCCCGCATTATAGCTGCCATCAATTTCACGCTGCACTGATAACAAACCAACAAATGAGGATATTGCATTTATAACGAGGAATGACGGTAGCATAAATGAAATTCAGTGAGGCTGCGAGAGTGCAAACAGATTTTTCACATTGCAGTTGTAAGGCAAGTCGTGACGTGACCTTTGTACTCAGCTATGCCCAGTTCTCTCGTTTAGCCTCAAACCTTCACAAATGTAACGTATCCATGTATATTTTAATGTCTGTGTTGTTGACCTGTGCATAAAAGGTAGAGGTCATGCCCTAACCTTTTAGGTCGTTTGAAGGGGGTTGGATGTTAGAGACCTCACTTTTATCGGGGCAGCTTTACGTGAGTGCACTGCTCATAGCTCTCTCTCGCTGCCTAAGCTTCTGTTGAGTCAGGTAGCCTTTCCCCCTCGCTGGGTCGACTGGGGGAGGTTGCGCTAATCGGGCATTGAACCAGCACGCTCTCAGCCAGGACGCCACTAGCCACTCGGCTATCCGCTTCCCCCAACCTGTGCATGCTGATGTTTGAAAGCGGAAGGAATTATTTACTCGGACTTTGAGAAAGTATCTTGCTTTGAGCTTCACCGAGTCATTAGGGAAAATTGCGCCGCTAGACATTTAAAGAAGTGTAGATCCTAGACAGCCATCTGACATTCCATTCGTTTGTTCTTTCCGTAGGATTGGGATATCTAGACTTTTTTCAAAGTACATTGTTAAATGTCGCCTATATTCTCGAATCGGAAGGCCCCAAGGAAATCGTTGTCTTGAGACTTTGACAATAGATCATGTAGCCACTGACATTTATTCTGTTCTGTTGTCCAGACGGTTCTGTACTCGTCCTGTAGACGCTTACACGCGGGTGTGTAATCTGCAAAGAGCAGCGGAATCAGGATACCACAGACAAGGGCTAGGCAGCTTGATGGCATCCAGTTTAAAATAGTATCTCTGTCAGGCTTGGAGCAGTAGGAGTGGCAAACATCATCTCAGGTGGACGATATTTACCCGTAGTTGCTCTTTGGGTGACTGTAGAAAGGGCGGAAGTACGCCATAGTACCCGGCCACAAACAAGGAGGCCAGAAACCAGCAGCGGTCCTGTTCGGTTTTCTGCAGACAGTACCCAATGATGATGATGTATTTGGTTTTTTCAGCGTTATTTTGAGACATTAAATATTGAATTCATTATTAAAGGAATTGTACTTCTGCTGCTTCTAATGGTCGGCGGGAATTAGACACTGTTCACATCACTGAACGAGAATGCATAATGCGACAAATTGTGGTGATGAATACTGTAGATGCTTCTTGTAAGATCGCATTCGCCAGTGTCTCTTAACATGACTCACCACAAAAATATTGCAAGAAAATCGAACAATTTGATGTTGTTGCATGCGCTGTCTAACAAAATAATTTTTGTAAAAAAAAAATCACTTTCTTCTGGATAAAACGTTTAGCGATATCCCATACGTTAGTTTATTCACTTCATAGATGTTCCTAATTTCTTTTGGATTGTCCCAGGAACAGGAACAAAGACTTCACGCCCTCGTTATAGTATTCCCATAGTTTTTCTCTGAGAGTATTTTCTTGACAGTGACAATATTTTAATGGTCGCTGAGAAAATTATACACCATCAAAGTTCGTCAAAACAACGGAACAAGAAAGAAATGTCGCCAGTCACTCATCCGCTGATCAAATCGCATATAAACTATACGAGACACGCATACATCAATAACATCTAGTCATAAAGACTGAACACACAGTATCCGTAACATAAGTAGGGCGATCACAATGCATCATACAACTCGTAGTTTAGCAGTTTCAGTCCTTAAGTTGAGATTTCTGACTGTCGCAGGAATAAATAAGGGTGCAAAGATTTTTTTTAAAAATGAGAGAATATTCCACAAAACAGAAGAAGTATACGAGAAGTATTTTATTTAATATCTTTAAAATCTGTCTGCTCATTACAAAGTAGTAATAGTCTCTTAATGCAGCTGTACGCCAGTGTTCATTTCCTACAACACAAAACATCTCTCACGTGATGAGAATGAGAGCAACCTGATTCGAAGCCTTCGTGTTGTCCTTAAACAGAAGTGGAAAAAAGACAAGCCTGGCCGCCTACACCTTATCCACGACAAGACGGTAAGGTGGAGAAAAACACTGGGGCAGGTTCCCGGGAGGGCGCTGCACATGCTGGGGGATTAGACTGGGACTCGCGGCTAGAGGGGAAAAAAGCTGGCCCTGCACCAGGGGGTGTGACGAGCATTAGATGCAGGGATCGAATTTCGCCTCCACTTCTCGGTAAGCAAGGCGGCCACAATCTCGTTATCTACGGCTAGTGAGCTGGGGTCCTCTCTCGGCCACCTCTCACTGTGGCTCGTACTTAGTGTGTCGAGTCTGGGGCTTGTCTTTAGGATTTGGCGATTTTTCTACCAATAACTTCTCGGGGAAGCAACCGACTACTTTTTTTTTTTTTTTGGTTTGATTGCCGAACGTTCATTTGCGTTTTTCCTGGAACAGAGTAAACCTGTACTATTTACGAGACCTCTAGAACACAAGCGCGCGCACACCCACACACGTACGCGCATACAATCATACAGCCACATAAAGCTTTTTGAAGAACTCAAGCAGTCTTGTAACTCAAGGAAATAAAAATGTACTTTTTCATTTAATTGCAATATTATGAAGACTATTTTTCTTGATGTGACGGACATATTAATGATAAAGCTTGTTTTGTTTACCCAGGTAAGACATTCTTTAGTAGTTACCTGGAGATTTAGCAACTGGGAAGAAGGCATGGGTGTGGGGAGTTTAAAGGAAGCTAAGTGTCGTATGTTGCAATAGGGTTCGCTTCGGTTGATTGGTGTCTCAACTTCAAAAGAAGAAGAAAGACGGCTATGCTGATTTCCACATGAAAATGAAAATAAAGCAGGTCACGTGATTGGATTACCTGGTCGTTGACGTTGTGACCCGTCGGCGGCGCGTTTGATGACTAGCGTTCAGCCGCACTAGCGGCAACCTATGCTGAACTCATCAACAGACGGCATCCTTTTAGCAGTTTACAAATAAGTGTTTAGGGGATTGGGAAATAATCTTGCAATGTTGTATCGACCTATCAGCATTCAGAAAGTATAATGTTGTTTAGACGGCTTGGGGACGGGAGCTTTCTAAGCCTTACTTTTAATTCTCCACTTTTGAACTGCTTCTTAAAGACTGGCCTACTGGGTACTGCAAAGTTTGACTTTTCCATCAAGATTTCTATGTTTATTGTTTGGTTACTTTGCGAATTGTTCGACAGTAGCACTAATTTGGCCTTTGCTTGGACTCTGGACTGGGGAGGTGGACACAATCTTCAGCTTTTATGTGATTAAAAGTAGTGCAAACTTTTGTTTGTCTAAAGTGATTATCGAGATGTTTGGACCAGACTAATATGACCATTTGAAAGTTTGGGAAGTTTTTCAGTTAAAGTTAGTCAGTCTACAGTCAAAAGGTCTCTTCAATCTTTCTTTCTTGCCACAGTTATGATTTTGACAGTTTTTTCTTGTCTGTGTGTTTAAGTATGCGTGCATATGTGTGTATGGGTGATTGTATGCTTGTGCTTTGAATGGCTATACACGAGTAGGTGCTTCATAAATGCTTTAATAACTGTTATGCACGCTGTAATCTCAGCAAAACGATCTGACACCAAAGATAATCAGGATACATTGACTACCAGTCGTGGACAGACAGAAAAGTAAACAGATATTCACACGGATATTGTGCCTAATCTGTTCGCGTATCTGTTTACAATTACACACACAAGACTGCAGAAAGAAGAAAAAAAAGTAATGCGATATCTTGTATGGCAGTAATGGAATTGAAGACGATGCTGTCGATTGATACTAGTGTACATGCTTATTGTTTATATCAGTCACACTTGCATGTGGGATTGTATTTTGTATATGTACGTCAGTACTCACACCAGACTCTGGCACCGATAATGACGATAATGGGAATGTCGATTATTTTTGAAGTAGGTTATTTCTAACAGCTTTAAAGCTTTGTTTTTTATCGTTTGTTTGCAATTTTTTTTGGGATGTTAGAGTCTAACTGTTTCTCTTCAGTTTACTTTCGAATGATAAACTGTTTTTTCTAGTTCCTAGTTTGTCGTGACGCATGCAAAATTAATATTGTATAGTTTACTACCACTTTAACTTGAATAAGGGCCAGACTCATAATTGTTCATAATTCTCGGTTTCTGACGTATGCGCGTCCATGCTGGGACATTCACTCAGTGTGGACACATGTAAGCAGTAATAAATAGTAAACAGGCGCTCGTGCACAAATAACGGCGCACGTGTCGAAAGGGAGACAACGTCCAATACAGCGTCATATGGCATCTGTTACATCAAGAGAGACTAAGCGCTGCAAAAGCTCCACTGACGGCTTTCTTACTTGTCTCCCTTTACACAAATTTCATCGCCTAAAAGAGCAACTGTGGACGAGAGGGAGGATGCAGGAGTGTGCCGCTGCAAGTCACAGCACACCTCACGATGTGGTCCCCGCTGCTGACACGGCGTTAAGTAGAGCCGAGCAAGTCATCTCTCACCTTCACCACTCACACTACAAGTAGAGAGCATCTCACACTTCAGTCTGTGACATTGGTGACCTACGTACGTACCCGCCTTGCTGTGTCCCTTCTGGGTACTTGCGTACAAGAGATTCATTGCCACGTGGCGGATGTGATCATTCATGTCTAGTTTAGGTCTTGTTATGTAATGCAAGACGAGCTTTTGATATGAAAATGATCACGTGAGAAGAACTCTCTAGATCTTCTGCTCCATTATTTCGATATCGAGATAAAGTGGTGTATTTATGAAGAATAGAACTGCATCCAGATGGAGTTATGATTTTTGGGCGAAGTTCCTCCGCGTCGTCAGCCCAAGGGTAAACTATCAAACCGTTCAGAATCATCGATTGACAAGAAGTCGAAGACGTTACTTATTGTGCCTGGCAGCGTGAAAATTCGATTATCAGTCTCCTAGCGAGAATCACTGTATGTTGTACACTCTGTACTTTCCATGGAGACTAATGGGAAATTCAGATATAACTCACAGACCTGGAAGGCGTTAGCGTGCGAAGCTGGCGTTATCGGTCACGAGTCAATTATTTTGTCTTGGGCCACGGCCCACCCAGGCGTGGGACGCGCGTCACAGCAGGCCTGTCCTTGGCCACCCGTCTGTCCAATGTCTTTTGACAACTTGTTTAGTCACAGATTTTTTTTTATAATCTTCTGAGAATGTCGATACTGAAATTTTTAACAGCACTCATTTTAGTTGTATTTTAGCCCACAGACAAAAACTGTATATTTGGAACACAGCAAAAAATATGAAAATATGCCAATATTACTATTTATTTCAAATAGAAAGCGAGACGAAACCAAGCTTATGTTTTAACGACGGTGAGATTGAGGGATTCCATATCAATGTTTCTACACATATAACAATTCTAGAGAAAGTCATAAACGGAACTTAAAACAGCTTTTGTCCTTTTTTTTTTGTTTCTTTTTGTTAGCACAGCAATGCTACATCCTCTAAAAACATTAAATGCACTTGCTGTCTTTTTAACATTGGAAAGCTACTATGCGTTTCCACATTCTTTTCCCCAAAGACCGTTGGTTAGCTCAGTTTCAGGAACTACATTTGAAACTCTCGATCCATCTCACTATGACAGTCGCGGCTGTCATTTCGTCTCTCATATCGTGGTATGTAAAAAACTTGTCCTGTGCATTATAGTACTAACAGGTCCTTCAGTACTGGGGATCTCGTCGATAATAGGTGATTTTGTGACAGTATTTGAGGTGGCACTCCATCGCTCTTGCCTATGATTATTTCCTCAATTTTTCGCCGGCTTTCTATCTGCTGTCACGAAGCTCGCCTGTGAACTGTAATCTCATCAATCACGGTTACTGTAGGTATACTTGAAGTCATTGCACTCTAGACTTTACTTTTAGTACCGTCTCACACGCATGAGTTCACATGTAAACATGCATTTCCTCCTGCCTGGTAGGCACAGACTAGGGATAGGAAAGGGAGAGAGAGATGTGGGAGGAAGTTGCTAAAAACGGAAGAAAGAAAAATATATGCAGTTAAGCCGTCTAGCACAGACCTACTCCTTCATGTTTTTTGCGAGGTTTTTAAGCTTTGCGTGATGTTAAAGATGGATCCGTTTCTTAATCTGACGGATGAGGGGCTAACCGAAACATTAACCACGGGGACTTCCAGACAAAACACCAGGCACGCCACTAAGGCCTGGGGAAGACCCGAGTCCTTGAAGGAGTGGCCAGCAACAGAGGGACAGGGTTTGTGTCCTGTTTGTGTGACTTGAGAGCCGCAGTCTTCAGCCGGACGTCGTGAGTACGGCCTTGCCACGTAGCGTGCAACGGTCTGCGTGCTACCGGCGTGCCGCCATTGAAATGAAGCCTACCTCACACGCTAGCTAACCCTGGTCAAGATAGCATCAGACAGACTTAAAAGCTGAGCGGTTGATTGAGAATCATTAAACCTCAATCGGAAACAGGTCACTTTCATCCACTTAACCTTTAGCTGCTTCTTTTAACATCCATTATGTCCATCATGGAGAAATAAATTAAGGCGTGGATCTTTGACGGCCTTGTCCCAGATGTTTGTTTACAAATCTGAAAGCGAAATATTTTGAAGCCCGTTGCCCGAAAAAAGTATTATTTGTGGCATTCTGGACAGGTTATAGTGAACTCTACTTACAGTCGCTCTGTCTTAAAAGCAGTTTTCTACGCAGAAGCAAACCGATGGCGAAGACATTAAATATTTATTTCTTGCAATTAGAATCGATCTCATGCGATTTTTCTTTCTTTTATGTTCTTTTGATATTTAATTTAAAATTATTACGAGAGTTGTGCTCCTGTAAACAATTCCTCTCCACTGGCATCCTTCTGTTTTCTCTCTGGCCCCCTCCTTACTACATTCCCAAATAAATTGTCCAGAAATCGTGTATTTAAATGGCGTCTGGGTTTATTATGTATTTAGTAGTTTTGTCCTGAATGTTACTAAGTGTTTAATAGACCGTACAGGTCACTGCAATTTTAAAGAAGGGGAGTCCAGCTGTTTTCCTCCCTAATCCCCATGTTCTTATGTTTTGACATAAATTATTTATTTGTTTGAACTTCCTTGATGATTTTTTTTTTATAGAGGTCAAGAGATATGGACTTTTTTTTGTCCCTGAAATACCTTTTGTGTGATTTTCAGAACGATCCTTAATAAAAATGTCCACATGCTGTACATTTGTATGCTGCTTGATCACATTCAGGTAAACAACAATAGCAGTAAACAATCCCCGGCCTCCTGTAAACAGCGGCTCTCAAAATTGGCCATAACAGGTCCAGTAGATTGGAGCTCGCTCTTTGCCTCTTTCTCTGAATGCAAAGTCGCTGCTTCAGGAGGTGAGGAGTGAAGCGTGGTGTGCCATGGAATGGTTCCCGTCATGCTGATGTGGCCTTTGGTGCTAACACGCTTTAAAAACACAGACAAGAGGCGTATGAAGCGGGAGAACAGGGACTGTGATGTACGGTGAGATATTATGAGCCAGAGGTATATAAAGAGCTGGAATGTCCGAAACCGCGAGGTTTTTTTTAAACCATAGCCATATAAAAAAGAAAATTCCCAAACAGGTATGATGGCATTAAATGAATATGAAGTGGGCAAGTCAGGAACTGGGAGATATCCTATCACAATCATATAATAATAAATACTAAAAGTTGGCTTGTATAGCGCCGTATGCTGCCCTATAGATTAGCTCAAGGCCCTGCCCTATAGACAAGCTCAGGGCGCTTTGCAAATGACAGGTTGGTGTGAAGACAATAGAGAAGGACGTAGGTGTGTAGCAGACTGTACTCCAGGCCAAAGGGCAGAGTTCACACAGCACGAACACAATGCGCAGCCCGGACGTCAGACATCACAAGTGGAATACACTCCATAGCTAATGCAGTTCAAACAGCACATCCATCAGACACCATCAGTCTGACGCCGTTTGACCCCAGCACGCGCTCAAGTTCACTGGTCAACAAAGGTCAAGCGGACACGAGGCTCGCAGAATCACACCGATCGTCAGGTCTGCAGGTCTAGCAGGAACCCAAGACACCCAAACGGAAGAGACACCACATTGTACACAACGACAGACAGGTCAGCACACACAATCACAAGTCCTACACTAGGCAGACGCCATGTAAACAACACTTGTAGAAATGAAGAGGATTGAAATCTGGTATTTATGGTTAAACTAGACCAACAGAAGGCGGGACAGACAGGAAACGTGATGGATGGCGACACCACAGGCATTGAAGGTGTGAAATTCAGGATCAGTTGTATGTGATACCTTCGGTGGGGATGCTTCCGACTGATTTTCCCTGGAGACTGCGGCTAACACGGAAACGTGTGTCCCTGAGTGATTATATTCCTAGCGGTTAATCCGTACACCACAATAAACTATTTCTGAGCTTCATTCCTTGAGTTACTCGAAAACATTGTTTTTCGCAAGTATTAACTACAAAAAGAAACCACAACACAAACAGGACTAAATCCGTGAAAATATGCAACATATAGCGAGACCTTTAAGGATCACAAGTCTATCTAAAACCTGTAAACCTGAGGAATTTTGTTGTCCCATATACAATAGTTCTAGAAAATGTTTATATATGTCTTTGATGAACTTTGAGGATCATGTTTTTAGGGTGTAATCCGTGTTAAGTCCCTACATAATGCCCTGTCGAGTGCGACGCTCTATGTCTAATCACAGTCCTACAGAGCTGAATTATGTATAACTTCGTGGCTATTTCCATAGCAGAATGTTATTTTTGTTCGGTTAATTTCTTGCAAAAACATTCTTGATAAGGAATCCATACATGTTGTTCACCAAACGTTCTCTAGAGACTGAGGCTGACGACACGATGCTTACTGCTTGGACGCTTTTCTTTGCACGTTTTACCCTCGCTGGGTAAAGTGCTCGGACAACACCTGACCTGGACTAAGAATACTTTTGGCAGTTTTCTCTTGAGATTTTGCTGCATGTTGTTTACATAATTTTGCGTAACACTGGGAAAGCAAATGCTTTTTTAATCTGACCTTTAAATAGAGAATAGAAACGTGGCTGCCTGAAGCTAATGTCATGTTTTTACGGCCAATCATGTTTGGAGGAATTTGGATGATAACGGACACTGTCGTTTGTCTGAGCTGTAGCAGCAAGAGCTGAGATTTGAAGGCCTTAACTGTGATAGATGGAAGGTTTGTGCCAACATTTTTCTTTGCAGTGTGTCATCATCTTTGTATCAGAAAAGAATAAAGTAGATGTTGTCTGTGGAAACTATACGTACACCAGCATTGTGTATCTGCTTGCTCGGGGAAAACATCGGAAGAGTCAGTTGAATTATGTTTGGTTGAGTGGGAGAAGATGAAGCAGAACGTGTGTTGTTTGCCTGATCCTTGAATTGAATCGTGTTTTTGATCCGTTTTTCATGCTCCAGCTATGAAAGGACAAACAGATTGTTTTTGGCACATGTTTCCTCAGAACCTAGTTATTGTGTTCATCAACTATTGTGGCCAAGCCAAAATTTGTTTTCCTGACCTGTGAAGTGCTGACCTTTGCTAGCGGGAAACACTTTCGTCAAATGAGTCATTGAATCAAGAACTTACATCTTTTTTACTGTTATTGTGTTGTATAAATAATCCGAGATAATTCAGTTTGTCATGGTTACTAGCTACCTCTCCCCACCTTTATTTATCTCGACGATTGTGTACGTTCCTGCCTACGTCTCATTTACGTTTTTAATGAAGTCTTTGTTTAGTTTTTGCTGATTGTTTAATCACGGTTGAAATACATTACCGATGATTATTATGTTTATGTTTTATTCTAGAGGGTATTATTTTTCGTGTGGTTCCTACTTGTTACGAGCTAGCTTTCCAATGCTGTCAAGGAAACCTACCTAGACTATTCAGAAAAGTGTCTTAAGACATGCAGAGACTAGAGTAAGCACTGAGGTGAGTTTGTGTGATATTGTGTGATATTGTGTGTTACAACATCACATGAATTAGAAGATATGAGAGCCATGGAAAATGTTTGCTAGAGAAATTAACGGTAATGACATGTTTGATTTATGAAAATTCGTTGTGCGAAGATTTTCCGTGAGATATTTCCTGTCGTACGGCGGGAAAAGGCTGTGTCAAAAGCTTGTGGAAGCCGCGGACGGCTTCTTGCCTCACGTGATTGATCCGTCCTCGATGACTGCATGCGACTTGGGCCTCACAATGGATTCTTGTTTGTGGACCTGCTTGGCCGGCTTCCACTTCTATGGATTTAGCTCTTCACTCTTTTCCTCCGATGGTCTCCCCCACTCCCAGCCTCAACGATGCTCTGGCACGTCGTAGTGACAAAGTCCCACACACTAACCAGCTGTGTGTCTGCAGGAATAATTCACACACATTGTCCCTTTCCTTCCTTCGCTAGCACGATTTGAGTAATTCCTGGATCATCTGATTCACCCGATTTTTCACCGCCATTCACGCTGTTATCGCCTCCAAGATGGACGCGCCTCGTGCGTTTCACGGAGGTGAGGAGGCGCCAGTGGTCAGATAATGTCACTGATCTCTAAGCAGACATTGGCAGGAGGGAGTATCGCGGCGGTTCGCGTCTGAATCCATCCACTCCATAAACCAATTCTTTTTCTTTTCACGAACAGAAGCAAAGTTCGTGGTATGGAAAGATCGTCCTCGGAGGAACTTTCTTAATTACAACGAAGAGTAAATCACTGAAAGATAAATTGAATGTTTGTAGCCATGTAATGTGAACATGTCGCGCGTTTAAGAGTTTTTCATTAAATAAAAAGTTGGTAAAGTTGTTGTAAATTTTAATGATATATTTTTAAAAGAAAGTCTACCATCGCAAATGCACTTGACAGTCTGTTAGCTCTGTTTGAAAGTTCGTCTGTGCTGAGATACATCATACTGAGTACGAAACTCCACATAACTTAATAAAATGTTTTTGTAGAAAGGTAAGGTGGGTTGAGGATAAGTCGTGGTGTGATGTGAAGTGCAATCTAGAGAAGCTAGTTGTTGAGCATAAAGAAATCCCAAAGAAAAGTAAGGGATCAACTGGAGTATGTTGAGAAAGCGTGAATTCTGCGGAAAAGGAATCCATTTTTAGAAATAAGAGTTACGTATGCTTTTGTTTGTTTTCTTCACCTTTCATTCTACCCACCCCCCTTTTCATTACTTTTTTTCATTTGGCCCACCTTTGCTTTTGTCACGCATGTATTTTATTATCTGCAAGGAGTACATTACATACAAACTCCAGAACAAATGTGCTCCCTACTTAAAAAAACTTATAATTTATATTAAAAAAGTATTACAAGGGAGTTAAGAATAGTAAAAAAAAATCTTATAATTTAAAAAAAATTTCTTTGCACTTGTAAATTTTTCAGTATGTTTTCTTTTCAGACGTCTTGTCATTTGAACACATCTGTATGCTTTGAAAAAATTTGATGTCCTATTCTTGCAATGAGTTATCATTTGTCTGTCGAGGTATTTTATGTTTTTCTGGTTCTAAAAAGGCAAGTAGAAAGTGCTGTGTCCTGAGACGAGCAAATTTATATCTGTCTTTCCCGACTCTGCACTTTTAGGTTAAAGTCCCAGCGTGGCAGTTCTGTGGAAAAGTCTTATTGAGACTGTTATCCTTGATGGACGATAATATTCACGCTAATTTAACCCCTTTATTAAAACTGGCCGCTTGCGACAGAGCCAGAGCTGAGAAAATATTTGTGCATTTATAGAGACAGAACAATCGCTGAAGTTGAAAACTGATACAGTCGGTGCCTCGGTGTTATTGTCATAAGACACTTGATTGAAGAGCTGTCTCTTGTAGTTGTAAGGTTGGGTTTGGCATTTGTATTACTGTCTATACACACAAACACAACAGTGCACGCATGCACACACGTGTAGTGTACGAACAAGTATAAAGAAATAAAGTCACCCGAAGAACTGCAGGAGTGGAGAGAAAGAAAAACAAGAAAATCTGTGCGGACCTGTCTTCCTTTTTTTGCTGGTGAGGAGAGTAGAGTCGACAGGCCTGTCTTATTCTGAGACAGCCTTCAGACGTGGGCATGTGGTTAGGCTTGTTAGAGAGCAGGGCCATTGTGGACAGGCTTGAGAAACTGAGATTACCCTGTATGTGGGTTTGTGTAATACCATATACCTTTCAACTACATGAAAAGTGCCTGGCAGAGAAGTTGTGCCTTGCCCAGAGCAATGTGTATTCAATCTTTCATTTTAAAATCTTATAAATCTTATTTAATGCAGACCTCTCTACGTCTTTAGATTGTTTTTTTTTTAAGAAAAAAAGTGAGTTGACTGTTTGAAATCCACGCCAAAGAACGATCCATAACCATTCTTAAGTTGTTGTCGTTGTTTCCCCTGTTGGAGAAGAGCGTGTCGAGAAATGCATTCGGTATCTTGGTCTCGAGAAAGATAACTTTCCTTTCGACAATATTCCACCCAAAGCTCTCAGAACCTTCTGCTTTGAGGAGTCGCTCACTGACAGCCACTTCAATCTGTTCCATGGAGACCATCAAAAGAGGGAATTAGTTCCACTTCAGGAGACAAGCTGTGATCAGGATGTGCATGACAGACAGCAGCAGCAGTCATAGACCAACTCCCTAACCCCACACTTCGCTCATCGTCGGATCTCACTGACATCATCTGTCTTCGTGTCTTTGAATCGAACCTGGTTCTTGTAGAAGGAAAATGTTCAATTAATATGCAGACTGTTGGTGGTATCTTTTTAATTCGGCAGATCTTTTTGTGTGCGGACTGATTCAACAGCGATGGCGGCAGGTGCTGTGATCCCATGGATCATTATGCTCCCGCCAAGCGCTGGTGTGAAAGAGAAAAACCGGGAGAGATTAGAGGTATGGCATATTTCACAATTTGCTGTGAGAGCCTGTTGCTCAGTCACATGATAATGGCAATGTTTGCATTTATAGTATTGTGCATGGATACATTTACGCTGTGGATGCACAAGCTAATGAGAGAGCTGAAACAAATATATTATTTAGGCCAATGTGTTCACACACCTGACGTCCCATTTTGACTTTTTTGTGCCTCGTGGTGTCAATAAATGTGTGGTTTAGGGAACGGAGGTGTATTTTCTACAGGTTTGAGGAAACAGTATCTTGCACTGAACTGTTCCTAACCGCTACAAGACAGGTTTGCTCCCTTCTAGTCCTTGAGCGAAACGATGCTTGACGAAAGCAACTTTACCATAGCTGTGATGTTCATACAGTATGTACGGACTCCTGCAGTCCACTTCTGGTCATAATACATTAGCAAGCCTTTAATAAGCATGCGGGAGAAAACCGGACTACCCGGGGGAGGGACTCGCAAACATAGGGAGAAGGTGAGACCGCCACACAAACAGGTTTGGACCGGGGATCGATCTTGCCCCTGATTAACGAAAGGACGTTAAGTGAGGACTCACTACATGTCCTGATTGGAAACTTTTTGCGGCATCGACTTCAAAGAAACTGGGGAAGTAGGAGCTCTGTAATTCTGTTCTTCCTGTGGCCGTGGGACTGTCGCTGTAAAACACTGGCGCCCAAACCTAATTAGCTGTAACGCTTTGGAAGTAAGCATGGATATACACAAATATGCTGCAGCTGTGTCTTGGTTCCTTGATTGGACCTCGCTATCCATTATTTATTGTTTCTGTGGCTTGACAAATGTCTGCACCATTGGTCTCGGCATCCTCGGTCAGCTGAGTTTTGTAGCTCTGAGCTCATTGAAGGCTAGCTCCAAGTCATGTTTCGACAGGAGATTCTAAAATTCTCAAAACCTTAATCCTAACTCCTTACCTTAACCCAGACCCCAAACCTTACTTACAGTAACCCTTTATATAAAATTTCAGTTCTAAGAATCTAAAATAAACTCACAAAGGATATCAAGAACAAACAAAAATTTAACATTTATATTATTAACAGCTTATTACTGATTGAAGAATTCAACTGTTGACAGAAGAACAATAAAACCACGACCGTTTTTGCAGGGACTTCACAGATTTAGAGCAACATTCCGGTATATAACAGAATATACGCTCTCTGTTTTGATAGGAAAAGGATAGTCGCACAAGGTGTGTTAAGGACACAGAATTAATAACAACGATAATATTGATTGACTTTGTGTGCGCCAATATAAAGTACCACATATTTAGGCACCAGCGGGTGTCTGTCAATGCTACTCTCGTCCTGTCGTCTGTAACGTACAGCTTCTTTGAGAACATCATGCGAGAAATCCATCATTGCCACCACACCTTCCTGTCCAAGGGTGGGAGGCCCGTATTCAGCCATCATTTTGCAGACGACATTGATCTGAGGGCAAGCAGCAACACCGAATTGCAATACATTATCAACAGACTGACAAACAGTTCCAATGCATATGAAGTGGAAAACAGGACTGAGGCAGAACATCATGATTACTAACGGAGAAAAGCAGAAACCTACGTGAACGGACAACAGCTCCAAGAAGTTAACAACTTCAAGTACACGGGAGTCACCCTGTCCCAAAATGACAGATGTACATCAATCGTCGCCATAACGATTGTAGCATTGCCCAGGCTGAACAAGATTTGGCTCGGAAATACTATCAGCTTTGTTAACAAGTGCACGCCGAGCAAATCCTTATCAGTTCCGATCCTGCTGCACGGACGAGAAACGTGGACCCTGCACGCACGCACGCACTCCAGGCAATCACAACTGAGTGCCGGAGGAAACTGCTGAGAATTTCTTACAAAGAACAAGGAATATGTGCGGAACCACCCTTTTTGGCAACAGTGAAGGGAGGTAGTCTGGTCTGGTTGTCACCCGATACAATAGTCTTTGTAGAACCATCATTCAAGGTAACTTGGAAGGTAGTAAAAACGGAGACGAATAGAAAAATAAATGGCACAAGATGTCATCATGGATCAGTCGGCGGTTCTGTACGCGGGTGTGTAGGAGGAAAAGAGTTGAAGACATCGAAAAATAAGAGTATAGAGTTAATAACAACGATAATATCGATATATTATTATGGGTGCCATATATGTTATGTATGCTATGTTTGCTTTGAAGCCCAGTAGCAGACATTTAAAGATCATGATATTTTTCTCCAGTTGACTAAATTTTACCTACTGCGACTCCAGAAACTTTTGGTCCCCCACAACTGCATCCCTCAAGCCCTCGAGTGCTTAGCGTCATTCAGTGTCTGGTTAAATGAAGATGACCGCAAGCTTCCTGATAGTGTTTTGTATCCTTGAGGACTAGACTACTTTGCCTTTCCTTCAGCATCACTCCACGAATCCCTCCACAATGTCTCCTGTAGAACGAATCTAGTCTCCTGTTTAGCTGTACACCTCTTGATGTTCTGCCTTGCGGATGCGGGTATGTAATGTTTATCTTATTTTCAGAGCACGTCTTCACGAAATGTTTCAAAATTTGGGCATTTTCTGTTTTCACACAGACACATACACTTAAATAATCATTTTTAGTTCAGGGGCACAAATAACTAGAAAACAGTTTGACAAATCAATATCTCGATAAATTATTCACGTCCCCCCACCACAATACACGCATATATATATAATATCTATCGCAGCTAACATTTAAAATCAATGCAGGTTAGACTAAACTTTGTTAAATATTATGGTAAAGTAATCACAGTAGATGACGAGGGCAAATGGCATTTCTCAGTTAAGACAGTACTTTAGGAAAGAAACACTTGTGATGAAAGTCTGGGGCACAGCTACTTGAGTTGGAGATTACAACACTTTGCTGTAATATTGATAATCGATAAGACAACTTCAGAAGAGGAGGAACTTCATTTAGGTGAGATCCGCTCCAAAAGATATTTTTAAAACTTTAGAAGCTGCTTCCACTTTAAATGTCGACAGTAATAAGTAAGCTCTAACTTCAGTTTTTTCTTGCTGGGATTAGTTCCCCTCCCCCACCCTAAAGTAATTCTTATGAGTGAACTATTCTGTATACGCCCGCCTGTCAGTGTTAAGAGCTTAATAAAAGAAGATAAGAGGACGAGGGTGAAGGAGAGAGTTGCACTTACCTTAACAAGAAAATGGAGCACAATGAAGCGTGGCGACTAAAGCGATCGCACGCACAGCCGCCTACACAAGTGTGTTAAGTTTTGAAGGTGGCATCACTTAGTTCATTGATCCCTCGACTGAGGGAGGAGAGCGAGACCGGACCTGAGCCACAGATCCACCTTTGTCCACACCAAGTCTCTTTGTTCCGCCAGCATCAGTGGCAAAGGCTGTGTTGAGGCTGCGAGGGGCGACGTGCGCCATCTAGTGCCATATGGAAGTATGACATGCCGCAACCTCCTCCTTCATAGTCACAGTGGCCGGCACTTGCTTTCTGCTGCTTGTATGCTGCTGCAGCTGCCGCACGGCAATCAGTAGTCAGGCCCGACAAGCCACGCACGGCCCTTAAAACACGGCATGGTTGAGAGAGCAATGGATCGGGTGTTGGGTGCCTCCCTGGTCCCCCCCCCCATCCTTCACACTTGCAATGAGGAACGTTAACGCCTGGGTTGGGGGTTGGGGTGGGGAGAGGGCAGCGAGCCCCAGGTCATTGTTATCGCCAAGCGTGTTGTTTTGAGGCCAGTCGCTCGTGCTAAACAGTAATGGGATGGCTCTGTACGGTGGTGGTTGTCTGCTTGCCTGCATACGTGCGTTTGTATGTGTGTTTTTGATGTATCGGTGTGCTTACATGTGCGCGCCTGGCTACATGGGTGTAGAAATGTAGAAATATCAGTTCTTGCTAGGGTTTATAGGGTTACGGATTGTTTAGGGGGTATAAGCGTGTTTCATGTTCCTGTGAAAGATACAAAAATAAGGCGAGAGTAAACTGCAGTAAGCAGCCTGTATTTTGCGCCAAACAGCAGCTAGAAGGGCGCGAAGAGGAAATAGAGATGGTCCGTCAGCTTTGTTGTGTGCTCACATCCTTTCCCTTTTGATGTTTACGACCAAGAGCGGCGCAATATCAGAGACTGTGTGATAATCGTCATCGGGAGCCTGCTGCCCACCTCACGCCTGAAGACGGCCAGGGGAGAGAAAATTTATGGCATGGTGGTCATGGAGGGCATGCATTGTTGGCATTGTTGTCACGGAATGCTTGCATTATCTTCCACAAGCCTACTTGTCTCATTCGCCTATAATTCAAGCTGCTCTCGTACTCACACTATTGGTCTCGAAATTTCTAAACTGTATTTAACAGTATAGCAGCTGTATGGTAAGCAGACTTCCTGAAACTACTAGACCACTATATGTCATTAACAATGTTTTGCTTTTCCACTTTGGGGACAATCATGTAGTCAGAACCTGACTTTACCCGAATAGGACAACCGAATGTGGGTAAGAAGGTTGGATGCTCGCGGTCACACAAAAACAGGAACATAAAAAGGAGAAAAAAAGTCTTGGCTTGGGTGAGATCAGCCGAGATTCTGCCAGACAGACAGTTCCAATATTTGCCTAGAAAGGTCAGGTTTTAAAGGCAGTGTTGCAATGTGGTTTTGCTGACAATACAGAAGGTTAGCTAACAGGCAAATGATGGTGCACGTAAAGCACTTCATTGCACTCGCTCGTTTATTTGAATGATTGTCTTCCTTTGACGCTTATTGATCGGAAAGTGAATTGGAGGCTATTACCGTGGCACCTGCAGGCGTTACAGCAGACATAACTGAGTCCTGTGACTGACATCGCCATGTTTCATCCCATTAGCAGCGGCCACATTCCATTTGTGTCGCTTCAGAAAGCATGCTGCCTTAATGAGAGGGAGAGGGCGCTGTAGGGACTCCACAAACGGGACTGACAGGGAGACGAGTGACACCTTTTGACAGGTGGTCATGTGATGTCCACAGGTTACTTCTGTTTGTCTGCCCCCAGCCTACACACGGGCTAATAGTGGTCACACTGGATCGTCAGACTCAGCAGAAGACAGTCACGGTTCAGAGACTCCATACATTTGAGTCGTTTAAAAAGCATTTACAAAACTATAACCTGCCTCTTGATCGCTTTAGAAATGCACGAACTTCCATGTGCAATAAGGTATGCGGAAGTCTCAAACTTAGGAGAAGTAAGTGGTTTGTTGTTTTCTGAAAATTTAGATAAAGTTGGTTTGCACATTATTTGCGAGACTTGTGACTGATTGAGCTTTTTGATGTGACACATAGGTTAAATGAAAGCAAGTTATATTGATGGAGTACAGCAGCTGATGTAGAACAGCTGTGGAGTCATTTACATTCAGAGTGCGATCTGTCATGGTCATGATGGGCGCATTATGTTCCCATTATTATTCATCATCATTATTATTATTATTCAGACTGTTGGAGATGTTGAAGGGGAAAGGCGTGGCATCGTTTGGTATGCGCTTTCCCATTCGGAATCAATGAAAAAAAGACGAGGCTCCAAGTAGGCACAACACCTTTATTTACTTAATTGTTGACGGCCTGAATATTATAATTGATTTTTTTTTCGATTTCTTTCTCTCTGGATTGAAAATTTTCTTTAGTTGTTCGTGATTCCGACGTGTCGCCAGCTGAATGGTGTTCAGGGTCGATGGTGATATGGTCGAGAGTCACCACTCTCCTTGTAGACAGATTGCGGCTGACAATGTTTTTTTGATCTTTAGAAACGTGCTTCTAAGCTTAACTGTGCGGATTTCAGTTTTATTTATGTTTGCTTGAATGTCGTACAACAAACACATCTGGGCTGTCGAAATAACCTGGAGGAATTACCCTCCGCTCCCTCCTAAAGCGAGAAAAATAGGATTGACTTGTCACAGCCTGGGTTATTAGTTTTAGTTCTTAAGGGTTGTTGATTAAGGAAGAAAACATAGAGATATATCGTACCGTGTATGATCTCTCGCTCTTGTCCTTGATATGTAGGAATTTTCATATAGAAATCTTACTTTACGCAAGTTGATTATATGATGTATGGAGAATACTGATTTGAGAAATACTAGTGTTAGCACCTGATGTGGGACACAGTGATGTGGGAACATTGGCTTATGTATACCTGTATTTATACCGTATGTATACGTGCAGGAGTGAAAGTCTAGTGGTGAGCGTGCTTACAATATACATTGTGTACAGTCATGTTGTACCTCCTGTCACTTTGGTCCAAAAGCTTCCATCGTTAAAGAATATCCAATTTCTATATCGATTTCGAATCACTGCCTTCAGGCAGTTTGCATGACTTGGTCTGACAGACACACAGGTCTGTATGGGATAGTGCTGGGTGCACAGCTGCGCATCCTGGATGCCGACTGATACCAGTCACTTGAAATGGACGCTGGCCTACAGGTGCGCCTGACCTGCAGGTTTCGCTTGGGTTGTATGTGATAGTGTATTCGTTTATTCCCGGCTATGGTCTCGCGAGATAACAGGTTTTGGCTGTTCACGTATTGATTCAACAAACTTGTCCTCCAGGCCAGTTATTACCAATGTCACTGATCGTTGGGAATGGTGCCAGTGGGGAGACATGGAGTAAAGGTCAGAAATAATAATAAAAGAGGTGTAACGGTTTGGAAGAAAATTCGCTGTTTGATTCACTTTTACGAACAACTCATTTTTCTAGCATCTTGTAAATTTTTAATCACATTAGTTTGAGCAGCTATGAAGCGGTCTCACTTTGTCGTTTCTGGTTCCTCCTCTTTGCATCACGGGACAGTCCGAGCTGTCCATGTTGGCATGGTGTGGAGGTCACCTTTCCCCACCCTCCCACCACCCTTTCCAAGGGAAAATGTTCCCACAGACTTGTGTGGGAAAGATAACGGGTAAGTCAGAAAATCGCGATGATAACTCGGCATCAGTTGGCACGTGTCTTGACGATGATGACCTATCGATTGAAGAGTATTGGCCCTGGTCTCACCTGGAGAGGAATATGGGCGCCGCCAATGGCACAAGCCCAGAGAAAATACTATGGATATTCACCGCAGAAGACTTCATGACGGATGTTGAGATGCAAATCACCAGCGACCGGCAGGCTGCATGGTGGGGACAGTGAAAAGTGTGCTACTGAAGCAAACGGGTCCATAAAAATAACAAGGAATTTTTGGTGTGTGGTACGTCCATATGTTACACAAGTGCAGCAAAAGAACTCGCAGATAAACTAGAATGATGGGACATTGGGGTACTTGCAGAGGTCCGTTGCCCAGATTTGTTGAGACAGCAATTGACGAGGTCCTTAGACTCTGGTACAGTGTTGGCACGACTGCGGACTGGGCTTCGTCATACATATGTGGTCGGAGCAGGCTAACCCTGCAGGCTGATCTCCATTTTGCGACTCTGCCAGACTTCACAATGTCATCATTATCCAAGTATACACTACAACTTTCATTCACAAAGACAGCGAAGTGGAGGAGGTTTACGAACAGCTAGACTGGGATGTAAAGGTAGTATGGGGAAAAAGACATCATCGTTGTACTCAGTGACTAGATCGTCAAGGTGGGCTCAGACGCCTACCAACAATGAACAGGTCTACAAATTAGGCTAAAGCGGAACTAACGACAAAGGTCAAAGTTTGCACTGAACACCATCGCCGGTTATGTCCATCCCATTGAATGTAGGATGGTTTGGTCTTCAGTCAAATAGATATCATGAAGAAGCTGTAAGATCCAAACGTTACAGAAGTCTCCAAGGCCAGAGCTGGAGGTCAGTTGGTCCTGAAGATTGTGAACTGTTATATGGACACCGTCGGTAGAAACCTCAGAGGTGCTACTGTCAACATTCCAGGATGCTCTAGGGTGAAGGGAAAAAAACCCGACAGTGAAGTAGATGAAGGGATTACGGCTGGAAGAGTTAGGCAACTATAAGTACTTGGAACCCATCCTCTCCAAAGGTGACAGCTCCGCGACAGGCATCCGCATCAGGATCGCGACAGCATCGGGGACAGTTTCTTACTGTTAAAACGTTAAATATGAAGCCAGCGGATACAGGACGATGGCACATGATACCGTCACTGTCTGCGCGAGTAAGTGGTCTGTAGAATGTCGACAACCATGGGGATTCAAAGCGATTAGAGATGCCTTTAAAATCATTTTTCTAGAAGTAATAAAGAATTTCTCAGATTGTAATATTTCATTCACAGAAGTACTTATATTTCCTGATACATATATTTGTGTTGCAGAAAAGATGTCTAGTGCTGCTGTTGATTAACATTTCTAACTCCTTCGTCTTTTAACTCATCGTGTGCTGTTTATACACCTACAAGCAGGTCTGTTTTCTTCTTCTCGCGGTTTACAAAGCTATTGGCGCCTTGTGACCGCCGCCAAACAGTTAAGTAAAAGCTGTAGTTGTCCAACATCCCTGATGTGGTGTAGACACGAAACAGCTTTTACGGCTGCCTCTGTGCCTCTTGTACGAGAACCACCTAGACTTTATCTCCTTAGAACACGCATTTAAATTACCACGAAAACACATCTCTTTTGTTTTTGCAATCTGCACTGGACTGTGAATGAAGGAAAGAAGGACAGAACGAGAGCTCTTCATCCTGAGATTCTTATTTTAATTTGCGTTCGCGTGCCACAAAGCGTAGGGAGGCGGTGGCGAGGAGGCACGCGGGCAATGTTGTAAAAGACGACACAAGAAATTATTTAAATTAGGCTTTGGATAATGAGAGTCAGAGCATTGGAAACATCTTGTTCATGTTTACAGGATCTGGTGTTTCTCTCGGGATATCGATGCGCCCATCATTTTGTCAGTTATCACTGCCTGTCTTAGCAAGGCAACTGACCCCGGGGGAGGGGGAGGGCACATATTGATCACAGAGCGAATAGTGATGGATGCTCTTTACAACCTTGGCAGCAAAAATAAAAGTGTGTGTGTGTGTGAATGTTGTCCTCCCGTCCTGTCATCTCTGTTGTAGGCAGTCGCCGTGCACGGCGCCCCACGGAGTGCCGACAGATGAGGTGACACGTGAGGCGCACGGCCAGCAGGTGGCCGTCATGTGCCCACTTCCTGCCCGCTCACCCCTTGTTTGTGACATGTCTTCATTGTTTGTATTTTCTTTCAAATGTCCCGCTGGCGAGCTGTAACTGATTCCTACAAAATACACAGCGACGACATGACGACAAGTGATGATTGTGTTGATAATGATTATGATCGCTGAGACTGCCAAATAGAACTTTGTGATGCTTTCACGCTGTAGCAGTGTCTTCTCGCCTGCTATATTTTGAAAGTTTGTAAGCAAGCAGTTGAAAATCAAAGTAATAGCCTTATAGTTATTGGTTATTTTGGTATTACTTGCTTGATTACACTCTATTAGCACCTTTTAAAGGTTTTTTTTTTTTTTTGGCTTTCTAGAAGACAAAAGATAACGAACACATTTATGAATTTTTAGCTGATGTCTCGTATCTGTGTTTAACCTCACCCAATCGAAAATCAGAACACTATTCTTCAAATAACCCGTCATTTTAATAATTAATATTGATTAGTACCGTAATTCATGTAGCCTGGGAGGGTGAGTTGTTGCTTTGCTTTCCGCATAATAAATGTCGGATGTAAACACAACAGCTTGCTTCCATTTACGTCTGAAGGCCAAGCTTAATGTGAAGCATGTGTGAGCTTGCCTACATACCTGACATTTAGGTCGGGATGTTGTCAGGGTGAACAACAGGTAACAAACAACGTAGTGTGTTTATGTCGCCTAGTGGAGAAACACATGCCAGAATCTCAGGGTCACTGGTCACCTGAGGATCACCTCTTGCTGAGCGACACGTCAGCACTATCAGAACTTGACCAGAGGTCATCGCTGCCTCACTGCTCTTAGCAAGTGTTTCCACTACATAGAAAGTGACATTTTGTTCTTCAAATTGTGTGGCATGATAAACAAAAAATCCCCACCTGATGTTTATAGTGCGTACTTGCTATAGAGAGGCTGTGTAGCGACTGAATAGTATCAGCCCGACAGGCTTTGCAATCTGCTCCATTCCTTAACACAAGCTAATGGCGGTTGGCATGCTGTCGCGGTATTCCCAAAGTTGGAATCCACAAGGTCTGTGGTCGGTGCTCAGATGGTGAATTTATGACCACCACAGTCAAGCATGACAATATGATGGCGCACGCAGCAACAGTAATCAGGGTGTAATATTGTTGTGGAACGGTGGCCTCCATTCCTGACAGGCTGACCACTCTCAGACAGACCGCCCACACGCCGGAGACCTTCCCAACAGTGTTAGCCATTTGTTTACAACAAAGTCCTAAACTTCGATTGTGTCAAGTAAACCACATCTATTCTTTCTTAATTAAGACAGATAACCTTAATCATAGGAGGTGTTCCTGGACAACCACGGTTAGTAGTCGATAATTGGGTTGCCCCTCACCCATCACAGTAGTTCTGAGGGCATTCCAAAGGAGACAAAGAGTGAAGGCGAGTCGCCCCAAGTCTTACAACTCCTGGCGAGAAGCGTCTCGAGTCCGGCCTGAAGATATCCAGCAACATGGCTTGCTTGCCAGCTGAAATCTTTGGGCTGTGTGCGCCCTCAGACCTCCTCTCAGCAACCATTTCCCTATCTTTTACGGCCTTGCTGGCTGGTTGTTGGACCTGGGTGTGTGGCGCACACCCTACTGTACATGATAAAGTTAGAAAAAGTGAGCAAGTGTTGTGTGGAACTGGAGACAACTAGCAAGTGTCATGGGAGCTGAGAGGAAGATGTGTGTGTGTGTCTTCCCCAGGCTGCTGGCTTACGTCTTCTCAGCTTAACGGCCAACAACATAATGGAAGTGAACATAATGCTTGTGCAGCGATGATGAAAGTGTAAACGGTCTTGAAAGCAGATCATGGCAGCCGTAAGACTTCTTGCACCCTGTTTCTGCTAGTTCCGGTGCCCTCTCGGGCCAATTACATATTTGGTGACCAGCTTTTCCCCGCGAGTGTCTCCCGCCCTTTGTCTCACTTTGTCTTTCCTCTCCCTTGTCCAACCCTCCCTTTTCCTCCAATTCCCCTTTTCTTCCTCCTCTTTCCGAGTTTGTCTCCACGCTCATACCTGTATGTCTGTGGAAAAGTGTATCGAGCTCTTTTCTTGTGGCTGGTTCGCCACACTTCGAAATCCCGTGAAGTTTTGAGTTTTTTAAAGTTTAACACTCCTGCACATCTTGTTTACATTTTTGTTGTGGGTAGGTGGGGGATAATGATGTGCTTTTTTTTAGTTTTATTTTTCGGTTTTGTGTTGTTGTTCACTGGAATCATATTTCGATACCTCGTGCATTTATTTGTATTCATCCGGTTAAGATAAATCAGCAGGCAACTGAACAAAAAATTGTTTGAAGATAACGGTGGCTGGTTTCTGAAAACAATGGAACTCCGTAAAAATGTAAGACAGCAGACTGTTTCTTATGTGAACGAAGCTGTTTTTTTCAATTAGCAGAATCAGACATGGTGGTGAAGCGATTCTCACCATAAAGGCTAAAATGTAGCCGACCATGCGACAGCCGAGAGCAGTGATTACCGGCCTGAGAGCCAAGAACCAGTTTTTGTGAAGTAGCAACCTCAACATTGTACATGAGTTTGTGTGTCTGGAAAACGAGGCTAATTTTGTCCCACAGTACCACATCGCCCACAGATCATAGGCGCCTGCCAGTGATGGCAGCAAAGAACAGTAATGTTTACCGTGCTGTAAATTTAGCCTTTTCCAGCTTTCTTCTTGGGAAATTATGCGACCTCCATGTTGAACATTCTCTAACTTTAGAATTATATTTGTAGTTTTCAGTCTCCGCTTCTTTGTTTCTCTTCTTCCCCCTTCTCTCTCTCTCATATACACGTGCTCGCACGCACACCACGCGCACCACGCACACGTAGTAGAAGTTGAAGTGAGCAAATGGCGGATAAGACTGATTGAGGCGGAAATGACTGAGACACTGATTGAAGCCATGGTGCCAGAGTGTTCACCGTGCCCAGCAAACTTCACCAGTCGGTGTAGGGAGGAATTAAGTACCGTGTGGCATTAGTCTTCAGCGGACCAGTAATCCACTTTAGGCAGTTAGAGTGGACGGGAAGTCACTGTCCTGTCTTTCCTTCCTTGCTCAGAATAACGATTACAAAACTGTCTTCATACTTTCTGGTCTGTTCAGTTAGATGTCAGAGTGTATTGTTCTCACTGTGGCTTTCCTTTGTCCCTGAAACATTTCCAACCCACTCTCACCAAAGCTGTAGACAGTCGCCATGTTATAAGTCTCACGTGGCTGTAGTGTCACCTGCGACCCGTATGTAACATAGGACAGCTTTTTATATTATGATCGTCGGCTCGAAAACAAAGGTGTTTGTGTTGTATTGCTGGGCAGCAGAATGTAAATTGCCTTTCACATAACCTCATACAAACAAGGTTGATCGCTAACGGTAATGTGAGGAAAGTTATACACTTCAAACTGTCATATCGCGAGTTGCAAAACATCAGGTGGAGATATTGAGTTCGATACTCTCCTTGACTCGTTTAGCAGCGATCCCCACTGAAAATGAGAAGAAATCATTTTGTCTGAGAATCGCATCTGTAGGCGTAGAGTATGATCATGTCTCCGAGTAGAAAGTTTGTCATTCTGTGTCTCTCTACATTCCTGAACTAAATCGCAAAACGCTCATTACTGTCAGCTAGTCATTACTGCTCATTACTGTCAGCTAATAGCCTGCACTAAGGTTAACTGTCATTATATTTACCGCTTCAACCTTTACGACAGGAAGTGGGGAAAACATGTTAGATGTCAACATTTGTTGTGGCTTTATTGCACTATCCCGCTTTTTGTATTTTAAGGTCCAATGCACTTGTAAATGAAATTCAGATATTGTCTGGTGGCTGGAGCACTTTATAGTGCAATCGTCTCTCACGACATCTCCTTTTGCTGTGTAATATTGAGTTCTCTACAACTGTCACTTAGAAAGAATTCTACCCGACTTTCAGACTTTTTGTTTGCAAAGGCTTATAGAGTTACATTACTGTCAAGGCTTCTGTAAGAGTAGACTGATTTGCTTTGTTGACTGCTGCAAATAATTCCACAGCCATAAGACGACTCCACCATAGACTGCAGTTTTTGTTTTCATAAAATACGATAATGTGCACGAGTACATTATATATATGTATAGAGAATTTTCAATACAAGTTTTAATTCGAGAACTTACATAACATCTCCGATAACTAGTTGTTATAGAACAAACATAGAAAAGAAAATTCACTTTAACTGGTTCAAACTCTTCTTTTGAATCAATACAATCTGTTATTCAATCTTCTTGAATCAATACATGTCTGTTAAATAATTCTGACGATGTCGCCATGAAATATCAGAAACAATTTATCTTATTCACCGCGTGGCCTCTGAGTTTCCTGTAAACACGTTGATGTCTTTTCTGAAGCTGTAATCGCTAACGTGGCTATTAAGACGGCTTTAACAGCTCATAACAGCTCCGAGTTTTAAACTTAAAAAAAGAAAAGTTCACTGAAAACTTTGCTAAAAATCATCGCCACCGATCTGTAAGCGGTTGTGAATAAACATTACCAAGTATGCTTCTCTAGCACAGATTTCAGGTATAGAGGGCGAGTGGTGCACGTCTCCAGGCACCTGAACACACAAAAAAAAAAAGAAGTACATAATACCCGATCCTTCTATTTTTATGTTGTTTAAACTACCATCGGCCCCGTGTCATAACATACAAATATCTGGAAAATGTCAGGCGGCTAAGTGCAGCAAGAAAAGAAGGACAAGGTTTCCGGAAGGGTAAGTGTTTCTGGTAACAACACCAACTTTGTAAATAGTCACACTTTTCCGTTTCTGGGAAAATTTATTGATGTAGAACTTGGTATTGGGCCTACTTTTCGTCTTAAACTGAAAGTTCAAAAGTGACTTCGGACAACTAAGACACATACTCTGCCAGAGTCGACTTCTTGATGCAAGAATACAGGAAGAGGTCAGAAAATGTAATAAATGCAACCATGACAACTTTCCTGAGAATTAAGCGCCACTTAGTCCACATTCAGCAGTGGTAACTTGTACAGAAGTGAATAAAGTGCTATTATAGCCAAACGTTCCACATTTGCGGAAGCATAAAGAGACTTGTCCTCAGCAGGCCCAGGCGTCTTAATGTTGCGTCGCTATGGAAACACGCCTCCGTCTCAACGACACAGGGTGGATGTTTTTTTTCGGGGCGGAGGACGCCAGAGGCAGGGTGCGCGGCTTGGTTCTAAAGCTAAGCAGTCAGCTAAAATGTTTATGAAATAGTAGCTGCTTAGCTGACTGCAACTTAGTATCTCGCTAACGTGACCCCTGCTGTCTGTCCCCTGGCGCCCTCTTACACGCACACAAAACCCTCGGAGGCGTGACAACACGACACTCAACATTGAAATATTGGCAGAAAATACATTTTAGCTAAGAGACTTGTTTAGAGTTTGAGTTTTTTCGCATAGCTGGAGTCAATGGCCTCAACTTAGTGCTAAGTTCCAGTATTTGTGATTATGTTTTCTATGGGCTTACAATGACATCACTTCCGGTTACTTGTTTACTTGCCGTCTGGTTTTCTGGAATCACGACAGTCGCATATTACTTCGATTTGTTATGGCCGCTTTAGATCCGTCAATGTAATCACTGTTTGTTTTCGCTTCACTACGCTGGGTTGAAGCAATATGACTGATTGCTTCATTTTTTCCGGTATAAATTGCGATTTCCGTGCTGAGCGAGCGCTCCTTTCTAGTTTTTCAGTCGTCATTTCCATGTGCAATATAGTGCTGGCTGCAATAAGGCGACAGCTCGCCTCACTTCACCGCCAGCCGTGCCTTCGTCTTCAGGAGGAGGATCACCCTGGCCTTACGGACCGTTCACACTGGTGAGGTATGCCTCCTGTGTTATTGTGAACACTCTTACAAAAGTATCTTGGTCTAGATTGGGGCACGCTCTCCTCTCCCCTCTTTGCCCCATTGGTGCCAGTGGGCAATACTTACATAAACCACCTAACTGGCACTTTAAAGTATGTTTTGAGATGTCTTGGATTTCTTAAGAGTAAGCAGTAAATTATTATTCGAGTAAAGCTTTCTACAATAGTAAATTTCCCTGAAATGTAACTAAATTTTCCATGGAAAGTAATTTAGTTTAAATTATGTGTATTCAGTTTTTACCTCTCTGTGTGTACGTGCATGTGTCATTTTGAGAGAGATCACTTGCATTCACATGCACGTGAACGCACAAAGGTTTGAAGGAGGGAGGAGCAGGAAGGAGGAAGCACACGTCAGTAACTCGGCGTATTGAAGAACATTGGTGGCTTCTTGAGACAGATTGGAGAACTAGCAAGTTAACTAGCAATAGTATTGTCTGCCTCTATATCAAAAGAGCTGAAAGTGGTCTGTGATGACTCGGCTGATGGAATGATCCGCGCTATACAAGTACTATCAATTTTCGCACGATGCCAGAACCTGACCGGTAGAATCCCGCTTTTGTATACGGTCCCCCGTGCCAATCTAGTTATGGAGTCGCTCTTACTGACACTTAGCACCACATCCACCTCGTCTTTCATGTCTGCAGCCAGGACACCCGATGGAGGGTCGGGACAAGGGAAGGGGCGGTGGTGTAAGGTGCTGCTACTTCCTGGCTGCTTCTGGTCTCTGCAAGCTGGCATTGAAGTGTTTAGCTGCCAGCAAGCCATATCCCAAGCAGATGACAGTTCCTTTAGTGCCTCCGAAATTGCTGTGATTAATTCTGCTTGTTTCGACTACAACACAAAGTATGCAGAACCGTGCTGACAAACCAAAGGTCGACAGAAGTGACCTGATATGCGGCGTACATAGAGCACTCGTACTTAGACTAGGCACACATTCTTCTTGTATATTCTTTTTGTTTTATGTTAACAGAGGGAGAGAACACACACACACAAATAAGTCCAAGTAACATATATCGTCAGGAATGAATGCGAGTACATGTTGTCAAGGATACAACCAATGAGAGATCTGGGATTATATGTCAAAGAAATGGTAAGATAATTGTCTCCTTGGACATTTAGGATGTCATATTTGTCTTCTTCCTGTGCATGCTGATGTTTGGAAACATATATCTCGAGTAAAACGATTTGGGAAAACAGTATTAATTTCTTACCGAGCTCAACTCAGTCATTTGACAAATAACGACTGCCAGCCGCTCGATCAACAGAGAGCTCGTCAACATTCAGAACTACGAGTTGAAAAGGCTAATGACAAATGAGCGTATCATTAGAGAGAAAGAACAATTTGTGTCCGAAGCTAGTAAGTGAGGAGCAGTAACATCATGCTCTTGGCTTGTCCGTGTTATTGACTTCTATCAATAAACTGGTATCATCCTTCCTTTCTCTGAAGGTCTGCTTACTTTTCCAAACTCACTGGATGAAATATTCTTTTCATGAACATCAAGTATAGAAAACTGTTATCTGTCTTCAGAAATGTTTCTAGTTTCGGCTGTTAATGTTTAAAGTTTTCAGTTTTGGAGATATGTTTTCATAATGTAGAAATAATGCATACAACGAAGAGTGTATCTCTTTTGCTGGTACTTGTTTGTTTTCCCATAAATTATCGAGACTGTGGAGACCTCATTACCACTGCTTGACATTTCTGTTTTTCACAGTGTTTAAAAGAGAATTGCGTTTATTACTTAAGTGTTTCACACAGGTTTATATAGAAAATACCTTTTATCCGTTTAACGGGGATCTGAAACCAAGCTTTATTATGAAAGTCGGTAGATTTTTGTATAACACACGTGAGTGTTCCTACTTGTGCAGGTCACCGAGTGCCAACGTGGCAATGTTAGTGTTCGTGCATATGCTGGTTTGTGTGTTTGTGTGTGTGTGTGTGTGCAACCCCCCAGCCCATGCTACCCAAGTCAAGTCAGTTTTGAGGAATCATAAAACATAACCAAATGGTTATCCCCTGCAACCCTATTCCCGTCCCCTTTTCTTTTATTTGTTCCTTCCTTTCCTCTATTGCCCATGTTTTATCACCCTTTCTCTTCCTTTTATTTTAATCCTGGTTTTTGTGTTCTGTCCCTTTTTTTTCTTTCAAATATGAAAGTCGGTGAAGACTTATTAATCCACAGTGATGCACATTTTTTTCGAACAACGATAATAAAAACAAGAAACAGAAATATAATACCATCATTATTCAAGACTGCGTGGGATGAGGGACAAACTTTACGAAAGGGAGGCGCCCCCTGGCATACAGAGTGTTTACTGTCAAACATGTCTGCGCCGACAGTCTTCTGTGTTTGTTTTTATGTGAGGTATGTATGTACCACCAAAACAAAACTGCAGCCTTCTGCACTTTGGGGGCCTTGAAATGGAGATGTTGACAAGACGATTACAGCACCATATCATTCCTTGACGACCAGTCTTGATACTTCTTACATATACCTACCCTTCGTTCGTCTGCGCCGTTACACACGACAATGCTTGGTAAGAAGTTAGGCCTCTTACATTTCTTTAGCTTCGATTGTGTGTACAGAAAAAGGTTTTGCCTATCACGACCTCTCGGTCAGGACCTAGCCACTTCTTATGAATTTTGTCTGTAAATATTATTTCCGCTCAGTTTCAGTGTTACAAATGTGTTTTCTTTCTGAACCTCACAGTTACCTTTGTTGATGTGACATTTAGATTGTTTGATGTACAATTTCCTTTATTGCTATTGAACGCAAAGAAAGAATTAAAAACGATGACACTAAAGAAAGATTAAGAAGAAGTACTGGCATAATCCTGGTCAAACTGAGTACTGGATTATTACCATTCCTGTGTCCTTTATTTCCAGTGTCATCTGTAGGCTGTATGTGGTCTTTGTTACTTCTTTTGTTTCATAAAAAATTGAGCACTTGTTATTTGCAAGATAGTTTTGTTACATTTTAAATACTTAAAGTCATCTCATTTGCAGTTGAAATATTTCCGCTGTAGTTGACCGTTTGTATGATAATTAAAAGTAAATCTGATTGAGTTTTAAGAAATAATTATTTTTAATGTCTCTATAATGTCAGTGTAAGTTCTTCTTTTCAGGGTGTTGCAAGTAAGTAATTAGTCTGTCGCTGATAAGTAACAGTATCTAAATGGTTGCATATTGCATACACTAATGAAACCTCAACATTGATACTCTTCCTGAAAATATGATATTCGTAAGTTTTATGCGAATTTATTTCTGAAACCGTGTGTGGGTGGCTAATTTTATTTATTTGTTTACGTAAGTCATCTAAAAAGAACAAGAAATACGGAGGGCAGACATTTACATGGTTATGTTTGGTGAGACAGGAGGGTAGTCAGTCCATCTATGCTAACATCCCACTTTCCTCCCTTTGATTTCTGCTGTAGGAAGAAAATATAAGCTTGAAGATTGCTTTCTCATACACTCATCTTTTATGTGTAGCAGCACGGTGTATTTCACACAAGCTGTCAGGAAATGCGATAGTTACTTTCTTCATCTTGATATCAAAGGCGTGCTGGGTGTAGCTGGTGCCTTGCCTTGCCCTGGGGTCACTGACTGCAGCTGGCGGCACCTTGTACACAGGCGCTGGGTCGCCACGATCTCTACATTTCCGTCTTCAGATTCTTAAACACTGCACTCACTGCACCCCGCCATCAACGCTTTGATTGGTTGTCGTCAGAGGCTGGCCAATTCTGATTGTTGCTAGATGCTGGCAGCATCGCGGCAATATCGTAGCTGCTTGTAAATGACTGATATATTTGTAGTCGACGATTGGTGGCAAATGCCTGTTGTGGCTCACAGTTTTAGAAGAAAGATGTGTTTTAAATGATAATCCGTATACAAGACATGCTGGCATTAGCAACGAGAAGTCATCTGAGATTCTTCATCAACACTCGTCAACCATTATTGTTGACATTTCTTCGGAAAGCCACAAATCAAGGCATAATCTTGTTATTAGTTTATTATTTGCAACCGTGTGTCGAGATTTGCCCTTCCAGTTTTTCCCCCTATTTCTACATGTCTTAAAGCGGGTGATTATTAGTTCAAAGAAGTCATACACATTCTGCCATTTGCTTAAGGGTTTTGTGGGATGTAAAAGATCGTTAATGAGTCCTGATGATGTAAGAAAACAAAACTATCTGACCTGAAGAACAGGTTTTTGTTTGGCTCTTTTTGACCTAACTTGAAAAACATTCCATTTCATATCCTGCCCTCGCGCACGAGCACAAGACCCACGCGCACACAAACAAGCTGTCTGACCAAGCACACGTGCCTCCAGAATTCATCCTCCTCCTAACGTACTCTTCATTTTTTATTGTTCTTTCATTTTCTTGTCGTCTTTGTAGTGATATCATTAAACTGCAGCTGCCCAGTATTTTTGTGGATGGCCTGGAGGCTTTGCCGGTGAGGATCTCCACTGGCCTTTGAATGCTGTGTCGGCTGAGAGGAAACGAGGTAATCTAAAAAGAAATTGCGGTGATATACGAGGAGTCGCAAACATCACTGACTGACATGTTGCAATAAAATAGTGTGTCGGTAATCAGTGTCGCTTTCTTCAGGCTTACGGAGATGACTAAGTGATCCGTGTGTAGTGATTTGTGAACACCTGCATGCATTGTGAACAGCGGCTCTGGTGATGTTTGTGTGGCCAGGTCGAGTGGAGAAGGGATCTGGTGAAAAGCAGCGCCTCATTGTTATGCTCAGCACCAGTAGCAGATGATGACGAAGGGAAATTGAAAAGGCTTGTCCTTAGACCCCATGCACACGGAAGTGGGATGTCTGGGAGGCGCCGTCAACATGACAGTCTCTCATCCTTCTCGCCTTCTGCTGGCTGCCACCATGCCTTTTCCTCCCGCAGATGCCTGGCGTTTGTAAATAAATCTCAACAGAGAGGTTCCTACACACGAGACTATGGATGACATGTGGCGGAGCGCTGTAAACATTAAACTTTTGTACCTCCTCCCACTCCTGTCACTAGACTCATCGTCAGCTCCATCGCTTCGTTTGGTCTTAGACCCGTGCATGGGGCTTGGCTTCTTCCTGCTCTTCTCGTGAAGAGTTGTGGTCGAGTACACAAGAGGAACTTGAATTTACACCAAGGACACACCGCTATATATAAACTCTGGGAAGAATCATTAGCCCCTAATTTATTGTCTTAAATGTGGAAGAGATATTGCGGTGATTACAGGAAAAGGCGACGACAGCAATGTAATTCATGTCATGTAGAGCGGTATTAACTATGTAAAATATATTGTATTAATATAGACATATATATTTGAAACAGGATGCTGTTTAGGTACATCGGTGAGCTTGTAGTACACTTTCGGATTGCTAGTTAGAGCCTCTATTTCGGTAAAGGTGAAGAGAGATCCATATGTGCACGGTGGTGTGCAGATTGGTCAAGAACAAGCCTGGGTGGCCGGTCACTGAAGTCATGGCGTGCCTAGCGGCTGCACACAGCGACTACAGAGACACAGCGACAGGACAGGCTAACTAATGAACTGACAGGATGAGCTGTGATTTCCCCAGGTGCAACATCCTCTGCAGCCTGGCGGCCATGGTCATTCAGTAATTTGCTTTGCAGTGCACAAGCCGGAAGATAGAAAGCACTTTCGCTGCGAGGAATAATAGAAAGACAAGGATAATTGCCAATATCGAAGGACGCGTCCCTCGGAACTCATCCAAAGCACAGATCTGGTCGACATGGGAAAACTGGCCAAGAGGGCGCCACCGAGCGAGGCGTACACGACAGCAACAACTCCGTGTGTAGGTGCAGCAGTGTCCATTCACACGGACAGTAGACATGTTGCTCCGCTTCTTATGCAGCCCCGAGAGTTCATTTCCTCCAATCTGGTGCCAGGCAGTGCTGATGGCAGCCTCCACACGTCCATCACTTGGTGCAGGAGGCTCGACACAAGCTTTCTCTGATGTCGCCTCACTCTGCTTCCCATGAACTTCTCCTTCTCTTCCTCACTTCTACAACATGACAAACACAAGCGTTTTTAACCACGATCAAGCGGAGGCTAGATTAAGAAAAACGAAGACTTGTGTCTGTTGACTCCAGAGAAATAGAGACGGAGAAGGGAGAAGCGAGGGAGAGGAGGGAATGAAATGTGAAATACGTTTGTGAGAGCGTGCAAATACTCCTCTTTGTCAGCACGTTACTAATCTTCATTTGGCACCATGCATTATTCATAGTCTCGGCTTTCCCTGTGTTTTTCTGCGAGGAACACAGCTACCGACTGTAGGTTTTGAACTGGTCCCCACGGCTTCTTTAAATAATGGCGTTGTTAGGGGCTTGTCGGCTGTAATAGAGATGGACATAGGTTATCGACTGTGTTAACACCCATGTTTATGGCGAAATAACCAACATGTGCCCAGCCTCGGTCAGGTTTACAACGTGCTTGTATGTTAGACAGCCTGAAGTAGGCCTTGTGGAGTTCTGCTTCTTGTTGATTGTTGACTTTTTGCTGTTGTTTTCTCTGTCCCTTTGACCTCTCAACCCATTTAAATCCCGTTCGTCCTTCATGCTGGAAAATAAGTCAAGAATTCACAACAGATGCACAGCGCGTGAGAGTGAACGTGCTCCTGATTACACAGGCAGGCGCGTGCGATTGCGCCATTGCAGGACGACGCGTGCATGCCAACCTGCATGAATAATAAACACGTGCGCAAATATTCTCGCCATATTGCCATCCCACGCGTACACAAGACCGAGCAACTATGATTTCTGCTCTGGTTCTTTTGTTTTGATCTTTTTGTGTGTGGGTGTGGGTGGTGGTGGGGTCTTCTTCCTTTAACGGTAATCTCGCTCTGTTCCTTGAGAGGAAAACTATTAAAGATGCTTCGTTTATAAAGGTGGCATCGAACGAGAGTAGTGCGGACCATTACTGCCTTCTGCTGCCCCGAGGGTTGCTATCTTGCTTGTCATATCCGTCGTCTTCTGGGTGCTGTTAGGTGATTCCCAATGTAATATTTGGGGAATCACAACAGGGTTCAAACAAAGTTTTAAAAGTCTGCAAGTGTCATCGAAAACGGCTAAACGCGTTCGGGAAATAGAAAAATAATGAAATTTAAGAGTTTGGAGAGGTATTGCCATTTGGGAAATCCAGAACATCCTTATACTGTTTATATGAATATAATTTTCACACGAAAATTGAAAAAAGAAAATCCATTTAGCAGATATACTTTTCTATTAAAACGAACTTAGTTGCAATCCGAACGCTATGTAAATTCATATATATGTGTGTATATGTGTGTGTGTTGTCACTTGAAAAAGAATAAAGCATTAGCATTATTGCTACAGGTTGTGGACCACTACGTATGAACTTTCCGGCAAATCATTATCACATTAATACATATTACTGTTCTCAGCTGATGTCGAGGTTAAATTAGGCGTGGAAAAAGAGAGTTTGTTGCTCTGTGTAAAAAGTGGAATTTCGTTGACCCAGAGTGGCATCCGGTGGTGATCTCAGCTACTCCCAACTAACACTTAGCTACACTCAGTTGCGCTGGCCGAGAGACTATCACCATGATAAGTGTTATCAGCACTGTCGTCTCCTCTGTCACGTGGGCTTTATGATGGGCTTGCGGCGAGCACTGACGTAAAGTGACGTCATAAAACGACTATCAATCAGTGAGCCAGAGGACGTTGAACGTTGTTGGTACGTCCCACCTTCCCGCCACACCTATTAGGACACTTTCTGTGCCAGCAGTTTGATGGCCTCCGCTTTTACAGTTAATTGTGGTGTCCGGTTTCACAAGCACATTAATTTTTTTGCTTTTACGGGGCAGTCCGAATGACACCACCGCAAGTTTTTTCATAGACTGCACCGGCACTCGATCGCAGGGAAGTGAGTTGGAGAAACTCGTCTTCTTTCCTTCCACTTTCTGTCTCATCTGCGGCATTTCCCTGTAACCATCTGTAGCATTTTCTTATCAGAGCTTCTGATGGTCATGGTCTGAACCCGCTTCTTCTACAGGGATGTGTTGTAAAAAAAAGTCATTTGTCATGCACTGCGTGGGCAAAGCTTGAAGCTTTTTTCTTTCTTCTTTTGGTGGTCTTCAGAACCAGAAGCGACTATATTCAATAGAGCCAATAAATTATTGAGAACAGCTGCACCATAATATTGTATACAAATAAACATCTCTGTTACTGTTGAGGCTTTGCTGCCCATTCACAGCTATTATATAAGTGAAGAGGCTATGAATGTTTTGACCAACATATACTCACTCACACATGTATGTAGCAGTAAGTGTCGGACAGTAAGACAGACAGAGTGGACACTGATGTCCTGACATTTGCCTACTTGATAACAGCGCCATGACATTCATATTCTTGACAGAAGAATGACGCAGACTTTGTTTTGCTGGCATGGGGCGCTTTGTTTCTTCCTCATTTAGAACCTTTTTTTTTTTTTTGGTGTAAAATCGATTCTGTTATTTTCTTTTTGCGTTAGTGAAAGAAAACTCGATTATTTGTGACTGGTATTGATGTGTCTGTAGCCTGGCTTTCTTTGTCATCTAAGCCTTTTGCAAGTTCATCGAGTCTCTTAACTTCATTTATCTCTCATCCTTGACCTCTTCGTGTTTCGAATGGTCTACAAACATTGTTATTTTTTATTATCTGTCAAAGAAAAAATACTGCGTCCGTCGGTCGTCGTTGACCTCTCTTCCCCTCCCTCCTCCCTCTTCTTCCTTCTTTTGGGCCTTGTAACCCACAATGCTAACAGCCAGATAAACCTGAATGTTGCTTTGTGAATTAGTGTCATCTGCAGAATATTGGAAAGTCGGTTTTCTTACTGGCCTCGTTTTGAACTAGTCGGCATAGAAACTCTATTACCGGTAATCGGCGTGTGTGTGTGTTTTATACGAGAGGCTCTCGTCAACAAGTCCAATTGCTGCCTTTTATTTATATGCTCGATGCACTTTATTTGCAACTTGTCGTCGCCTTTTTATTTGTTCCTATAGAAGGATCAAAGGTACAGATAAACACCGTGCCTGGTTATTTCTGGGAGGCTAGCATTGTTGGCCGCACGTAGAAAGGCAATGAGCTGGAGGGAGTGATGATATCATTCTCACATCCAAGCTGCTGGCAACTGTATGAGGCTTCTCTTCCAATGGAAGTGACTTGATGAACTCTTGTTTGACTCTCATTTCTAAACAAACATTCGCTTTGCTGAAAAACATGGCGCATTGCATTGCTTCCACTTTCTCATCTCCTTCGCACTCTTGAAATGGATCCAAGGATTGTGTTTGTGTGTGTGTGTGTGTGTGTGTGATATCAATGTACAAGTTTAATACTTTAAATCTACTTTAAAAATAGTTTCTTTTTATAAAACAGTAGAGTTTACGTTAACCAGTCCGGTGAGTCTATCCAAGGGACATATACATACAAATAAAACACACGACAAGAAGAAATAATATTTGCTTTGCTTATCTGGGCCACCTCGCCACTTAATGGACTTGCGAGTGCTGGAGGCAAATAACTGATTGGTTTTCACCGCCTCCCTTAGCAACGACGTGTCTTGGGTCGCTAACAAGGCGATGATGAGGTGCGGCCTCACACCTGTTAATGAGCAGATGCACTGAGTGTACTGATTCTTAAACATCAAAATTAACTTTCCTTTTAACTTTCTACAATATTTGCAAAGCTGTTGTAGACATTTGACATTAACTTACACAGCTTTGCTATTTAATTCATTGTAATTTGCATTCAAGATCGCGAAAGAGAGCACTTAGAAAAACTCCTTTGACATTCTTATTTAATAAAATTGCCTTTTAGCGCCAAGGTTTTCTTTGTTAGGTCGTGCTACATTCGTAATTGTATTATTCAAAAATAATATTTAGTCCTTCGCTTTCCACACGTTCACGGGAAACTGCACCAGTGAGAAAATGCAAGCTTGAATTGGGCAACAAACACTCTTTTAGTCTCCATTGGTCCTCTCAGCCAAATCGTCTATTGAAAATTAAATTTTGCGTTTGTATATTTATTGTTTTATTTGTGCATTCTTCTTTTAATTAGTTTAGCAGCATAAAAAATCAGTATTTTATGTGACTGTTACAGAAACGTATTCTGAGGCTGTGAAAATTCTCAAGGGAGAATACGTCATCCGCGCCATTGAGAAGCACAACATGGATGTGGCCCTCATCTTCTGCCGCACCAAGCTGGACTGTGACAACCTGGAGAAATACCTCAATGAGCGAGGCAAAGGTGAGTCCCAACCGTGTGGACTCGGACATGCTATCTTGTGGTGCTCTTGTAGCTTGTAGTCCTAACATCAACTTCTCACTACTCTTTTCAAATCTTCCTTAAAATTTAACTTTCAAAAACGTTGTAGAAGTTCGGAAGTAATTTATTACACTTAGACTTTCCTTTGCGGGAAACAGACGGATTTTAAATTAACTTTTCTATTAACACTTGTTTTTTAGTCTTTACTTTCCAACAACAGTTGTGAAAGTTTCATAGGCATGTGTGATAAATACACTCCTGCATTAATCATCGAAGAGTTGTGCAACGAAGTGTTTTTCCACTCCGGAGGTGAAATGAAGTAGTCGACAGCTGGGGTGTGTAAGTTTAGCTAAATCTTTCTCTGTACGAGGGCGTGATAAACCGAGCGTCCTTCGCCGAGCGGCAGGCCGTCCATTCACGATGACGTGTCGCCCACGGTCAGCTTGGCGTTCCAGCCTTCTAGTCTTTCTCCATCAGCATCGCGTGACCTGTCTTCATTAACAGCATTTTTTTTTATATTTTGCTAGCGCTATAAATAGAAACTAATTACTAGACCATCACTTCAGGGGCTGCTATTTTTCTTTCGCCAGAGCTGTAACTAGAAATTAAATAAATCTTCACTTAAGACATTTGTTGATTAGCGTCTTTAAAAGATACGCAATTTCGAGTAAAAATATTTAAATGTTTTCTTTGATAAACTGTTTCAGGGAAGTACTCCTGCGTTTGCTTACATAGCGATCGTGCTCCCAATGAGCGGAAGGCAAACCTACAGAAATTCAAGGTTGCGTATGTTCGTCATACATTGATTTATGTAGATTTCTTGTATTAATGATAATAAATACAAAATTTGTAAAGAGCATACTCACACTCCTGTGGAGTATGCACTTAGCGCCTAAGAACAAGAGGAAACATGGACAGCATTCAAGACAGGAAAACAAATAAATAACATGAACTATTGGGTCATCCTAAAGGTTTTCGTGGTTTGAACTGTCCGATTAGAACGCCTTCATTTACTCCTGGAGTCAACATTGTCACGCATAATAAGCACCATCACATTCAGTAAAGTCTTGCTAAGGTGATAGCAAGTGTGTGTATCGTATGTTAAAATGCATATCTGGACACAGGCGTTTTTTAAGTGTTTGTTTAAGTTTTTCTGAAGAAAGAAGTCTGTTCATAGATCGTGGATAAGCTCAGACTTCGATAGTAAATTGTAACAGTTCTTTCACAAAGTCATTCTTGAAACGTGGGGTCTGGCACTGTGATGTGGAAGAATGAGACTTTTTCTGATTTGCTTGCAGTGTCCAGTGGACCATTTTCAGTTGGTATCTGTAGACCAACCGCGTTAATAACTGCACCAGGCCTTAGAAGCTGTGCTGAATTAAACTGACCACACATTACACTGAGCTTATTCTGGTGAGGCTGAGAACTGAATCGATGAGGTTCGTCCTTCTCCAGCCTCTGCCTAACCTATTTCTGTTATCGAACAAACTTTGTTTTTCACCACCAGTGAAAATCCAATCCAGTAAAGGTTGTTTTTGATTCACAGCAGGAATGAAGAACACATTTTCCATCCGGAAGGAAACGTGTCTTCATCTGATGCGCCGTCAGTTCATGGGGTTCCCACTGGTATAGCTTTTTCATTTTCCCCATCCAATGCAGGTGACTTTACACCGTTTTATGTGGCGCACCAATCCTCCGCGAAATTTACCCGGGTCCTTCCGGGAGTAACATTAACTAAAGAACTTTGAGAAGATCATCTATGCAGCAAGCTCACCCACGGCGTGTGGCATCATTGAGACTAGCATCATCGGGTCTAAGCTTAACATAATATTCCGCTATTGTTCTTTCTTTCGAGGCATCATCTCCAAAAATGTTATTGCAATCTTCCACCGTCGCCCGATTGCCCAGCAGAGATCACACAAAATCCTGTCCCAGGTGGTTGAAATCGTAAAAAAAAGTTTCAAATCATGTTTTTTTCATCACATCTTAAAAAAAAGCATGGGAACAACATTGCAAATAACAATAAAACCCCCTGAAGAGGCTGAGACGAGCTTATGCCCAACACCTTCTGAAAAATATAACTCTCAAATAAATTCATTTAGCAGAAAGCCTAGAGAACTTTCAGGATGACCTAGCATAACAATTCAGTCTTCTGAAGACACAGTAATAACAACTTTTGTGGCGCTAGAGGATCAGTTTCTTTGAACATTTATTGGAGGAAATTTCCATATTTATCTTTTCTTCACTCACGTTTGACGCGTCCTCTTTTCAGTTTCCATGAATGTTGTGTAATTTTGTTTCTTAACACCTTTTCGCCTCATATCCTACTCCTATCCGAGGTGAAAATATTACAAAGCAATAATAAAACAACATACATATGACATATTGTCACGCTATCGTTCTCTTTATTTTGTGCTTTTGTCTTGTTTACTAATAGGTGTGTATGTGTCTGTGTGTGTGTGTGTGTGTGCCTTTGTGTGTTTCCTGTTGCAGGATCGCAAAGTTCGCTTTATGATCTGCACCGACGTGGCTGCCCGTGGAATCGACGTCAACGGCCTTCCCTTCGGTATTGCCAGCGTATAAACAAATGTTTTCTCTCGTCTGCCGCTAGACAGCTTTGACACCACCAGACACACTATTCTCCGCTTCTCCTATTGCTTTTATTATCTTTGACTTTAAAGAACGGATGTTATTGGTGGATTCAGTATATGCAGGAACAGATCTTCTAACGTTGATTCAAATTAATTAATTAAAGAGTAATTTTTGGATTCTTTGGTCAATCGGGGTTCCTTATCTTTTTATTGATATGTAAATAAGACATTTTTGTGAATTATCACTGAATTGCACTGAATTGTCCTCGGTTCACATCTGGTCTCTGGACACTCTCTTTATGTGACATCTATTAGCAGGGTATGCCCTCGGGTGTTTTCTCCGGTTTTCTCCGCATTCCCTCTCTCCTCATAGTTCGAAATCACCTGTAGGTGGAAGCACTTTCTCACCAAAGCAACCAGCCAACCATTCTTCAGTAGTTGTGAATTTTAATACCGATCATAAGCAAGCATATGTTAGAACCTATTTATCTGTTGAGGAAGAGAGAGGTCGAATGAGTACTTGCTGGGTAAATAATGGCGCAAACGAATTGGTAATACACTTAACAAGGACTTCTGAAAGACTCACATTAAAGAAAGCGTTCATTTCCTTAATGAAACCTATCGCTAAATCACAGGAAACACAAGAGTCCTCGCTTTCTCTGTTTTAGTCTGGCGGGAGTATTTTGTAGCTTAACTGCAGACCTTCTTCATTTGCAGTGATTAACGTGACCCTTCCCGACGAGAAACAGAACTACATCCATCGTATCGGTCGTGTGGGGCGAGCCGAGAGGTACCTATCTTTGTCTTAGTCTTATGTGTTACTTTCCTTTCTCCCTCTATCTCTGTTTCTCTTTCTCTGTCCCTCCTTTGTGCAAATGTGTTCGATTTAACATTTATTAATTAAAGGTTAGCACTGACCAGCCTATGACAACTGATAAATTTTATTTATAACATCTAAAACTATGTCTATATGGGTATGCTTGTTTATTTTCAGGATGGGTCTAGCAATAAGTCTTGTAGCTGCGAACAAAGAAAAGGTAAAACTTGATACACTTTGATTAACAGTTACCAGGTGTGGAAGGTGTGTTTGTGTGCGCACGTAAGTGATGACGGTGATTGCATTGGTTTAATACACACAAAATATCTGCTTCATTGTAATTGTTATCCCCGCTCATTTCCCACAGGTGTGGTATCACTCCAACTGCAGCAGCAAAGGTAAAGGCTGCTACAACACGCGTCTGACTGACGAAGGGGGCTGCTGCATCTGGTACGACGAGCCCACGGTAAGACCCCACTGAGCGTTTCGCCACCAACCCCCTTACAGTGACCCCACGTGTGTTCGCGCGTGTGCTTGTGTGCGCGTGTTCACGCGCTCATGTGCTTGGATGGGGTGCTCGAGAACGTAAGGAAAGGTCATTTTCTGTGTTTAGCCGATCCGTTAATGAATCAATACTGTTCACATCGGTTCACTGGACTGAACATGCCACGGATATTTGTCAACGTCACAAGTCCATCGGCAGAAAGAACTTTAGATGTATGGAGGTGTCCTTGCAGGGGACAGCGCGCACTTTATGGACAGTTGCAATGACGTGCGATTGTGGGAGGCTGTGAAGATAGCTGGCGGCTGATAGACTTACGCTAGGCAATCCATTAATTGACTTTTACAGGGAAATGTTGGAGGAAAGAGGGATTCAACAAGCAGAAATGATCGCGATTTCGTGCTTTCAATTTCCCACAGCTAGCTGGGCGAACAGGGTGCAGATGAAATGCCTGACTCTTGTTAGAGGGAAGTCAGGCTGGTCTTTCCTGCAATAGCAAGAACAGCTTTCCGCCTCCTTGGCTTTTGCAATCTTTAGTTGGAATTCTATAGTGAAGTGCCTCAATTGAGCTTGCATGTATGCCTTTGTGGCTTTGCCCAGGGCTAGGATAAAGCGGAGGAAGCAAACATTAGGCAGTGTGGCGGTCAACGACTGTTTTATACGAGGACATTTTTACACTTCGGTCGTAATCCTTATTCCTTCTTCAGTCTTTTGTCCGTTTTCCTTCCTCCCACTCTCGTTTTTTCTGTCATTTTCTTAAATCTGTTACTTAATATTCATCTCTTTCTTATCCTCTCAATCCCGATCATAGGCCGTGCAGGCTTTTTACTTTTAATTTACCTCTTTTTTTTCACGCACGCACACACATTCTCTCTCTTAACTTACTCCCCCAGAAACACAAAGACACATCTAAGCCTTTGTATGTGTGTATATAATATATGTGCGCACGTAGTTGACTATTTGCATCAACCGCTCATATGTACACCGAAAAAGTGGCCTAGTCTTCTGCGGCCAGAGAAGTAGGTGAGAGTTTACTTTCTCACTCCAGGCTTAATGTAAAGACGATTTTCTTTTGGTGAACCAAGTTGTCCTAATGAACTTAAATGCCTCCGATACTCAGTATTGCAGCTAAGCCTTCTTCGTAGCCAGGGACAAATTTAGCAGTTTGTAAGCAGAATTACCACGAATTTGTATTACTGGACTGCTGGCAGACGATTTTTTCCAGTTAACTACTAATACGAGGCAGGTGTGTACAAAGCTTCCGGTTTCGTCAACATTCATTGTTTAGGCTCGCCGAGACTAACAGCAGAGAACATCCCAAGAAGCTAAACGTTGGTTTGGCAGGCAGACAGCAATCACATGTCCGTGGAATGAATGTCTCTAGTAAAGAGAGGGCGGTCGGGTAGCTGACCGGTTAGCGCCTGTCACCATGACGGTGAGGATTAGCTGTCCTGGGTTCAGATCTTGTCTCAGACACGTTCTCTGCATGTGGTCTTTGTTCAGAGGGCTGACCATCCGTGATAAAGCCTTAGCTGCTGGATCGGCGTAAAACATCACTGCTCTCCTCCCCAGTGTACATGCTTTCAGTTTGACCAAATTCTTGCACCTGTTCGCAGGATTTTCTTTCATCTCGTTATAAATATTTTTGTTTTATTGGCATTTAAGAAAGCTCGTGTAAAATATTTAGACTTCCATGTTTTATCATGGCGTTCGGTACCTGGTAAGGCAGTATCAGCATTCCTCAAAGACCACTGTCATGCAGTGAATGCAGTGCAATAGTTAAGGAGCGCTTTGTGCCATCCAAAAATAAAAGAACTCTTCGGCCTTGTTGGAAATGAGAAATAAGTTAATTCTCCCATGCGAATGCCCGGGCACACCTTCTGGCCATGAGGACGTTCCACCGCCAGTTTCTTTGCACTCTGCGCGTGTTAGAGATCACCAGGTGCTTGATTACCACCCGTCGATCGCGCTGTGCGCCTGTAGTTACGGGAAGCAGGCCAGTGAATTTACATTAATAGTTGTCGGCGAGCTTCTGGGGATAGCGAGGATCCGGAAGGAAACCAGCGAGGAGGTAAAAATTAAGGATTTCAAACAGTCCTCGTAATCCAAAGAGCCCGTCTGTTGCAGTCTGTCACGCGCATGATTTGAAGCGTGCGCGCGCGTGTCTGTCTGTGTGTGCGCAGGTGCGCGTGTGTACATAAAGTCTGTCCGGCGTCAGCATAGGTTAATGTAAAGGGTTTTTGTTTGAAAGCTAAAAGTGCGTGTATGTGTGTGGAGGGTTGATGAAAGGAGGGTGGCGACATCTTTCACATGCATTTTATTTCCCCTGCGAGCTGCGCAGCTCGTCATCAGGCAGCTGTAATGTCCACTGAGAAGAGGTTTACGACTGTGCAATCCTTATTTTTGTTTGCCATGGTCTTTAGGACATCGGTAGGCACCCGATTGAGCAAAGATGGGCGGGTGGGGAGAGGAGCGCAAACTGTATCCTCAGGTCCCGAGACCGACTGCTGTCAAATATTGAAACTCCATCGTTGTGACATCTCGCAGCGTGTCTCTGTGACTGGTCTTTGTTTATCTTTCTGAATACATGAGCTATGAAGTTTGAGCTGTTAACCCATCAATGCTACCTCTCCACAAACTTGAAGCCTCTACCAACACAGAATGCAATGATGTGATAAATAATGACACTGAAATATTCGTGTGATGCTTACAAGTAAGTCTGATTATTCAAGACTTGTCAGAAACTCCTGAACTCGGTATCTTCCTTGTCATTTCCCTAAAGCCACAAATGAGTGGTGTGTGTGCGTGCGCACGCGCGTGTTATTTGTAGGTCTTCCTTTGCGGTCAGTGTACATTATTTCGGCTTGCTAGAGCACATTTATTTTCCATTTACTTTAGACTTTGCATTCAGGAGGAAATAACTTGTGCTTCGATCAATTCCCATCTCCGGGATAGGGGGCTGCGAAAGAAGAGAGCCTGGCTAATAGAAGACTCTCTGGCTGTATGCATGGACTTGTTTGACGATATCGCCTAGTCTAATAGTCTTTGGCAGAAACTACCGCGGGATGTCACAACTGCAGTCCACGTGACCTGTCTAAAGACTCACGCGAAAGCGGCAATTTCTAATGTTTTGTCTCTATTACAATTTTTTTATTCAATAAATTTAAATACAGGCATCTGAAAATCAGCAAAGTATTTATCGTGCAGCCATCCTGTCCATCTAAGTTCCAGACTTGTCTAGAGACATACGTGGACAGACAGGCAGGTGCGTATACAGACTCGTGGTTTTATGATTTTAGGGAAATGTGCCACCTCAACTTTTTTTTTAAATCAGATGATGAAGTGCATTTTCAGGCATCGGAAAATCACCTTCGATCTCAAGTTTCCCAGTTTTTAAGGAAATGTATCAAGGTGAAAAAAAAGCAACAAGCGCTCTGTCTTTCCGCTGCTCTCACTCCTCGCCGAGTCCCGCACAAAAAAGCACGTGGCGGCTTGATAAGGCTATCACGGCAAATTGATTCCGGAAAACCACGAGCTTACGTGGGGCCGCCAAACAGGCCATCACCATTTCCCGTGTGTGTCGACATTACAGAAATTGTAGGTGAAAGCTGAGGCGTCATATCCACCACACCCTGGTGATGATCGGTATCTACAGCTTCACACTCTCTCTCTGCTCCTTGCTACCTTCCCTCCTCGCTCTCTCTGTCTTACTGGGGTGTTATTGATTAGTAATAAAGTACATTATAGGATTAAAAGCCCGGCACTAATCATTTCTTCCGCACGATTGCCTTGAACTGCAAACTGACTGCTTTGTACCATATGCCGGCTCCCTCCACTGGTGAAGCCTCTTTGAGCTCAAGATTTTATGTGGATATAAACCAAACGGTAAACATGGCCGTCACCGTTGATTATTTTTAGTAGCACCCGTTACATGTCAACAGTTGCATGTTAAATAAAACGATTTTTATTACATTTTTAGGTTGCTATTGTTAAAGGTTTAGTATGATGTAAAGTATTTTTATAAATATTTTTGTACTAGTTACCTAAATGTGAGTGACGATCTCCCTCTCCTTTCTTTATTAATCTTTATTATATATTTTTTTCCTTCTACAAATATCACCAAGTAGAGAAAGAGGTCAAACTCAGGAGATGACGATTGTTCGTGAATACTGTTTACCCCGGTTGTTTCCATGAGTTGAAGCCTTCGACCAGCAAGCCCCAAACACATGGTGACGATATCTCGAGAACAGTATTTTTATTCAGCTTTAGAGAAAACTGTGATGAGAAAAAAGTTTTAGAGCTTTAATAACGTGCCTTCTTAATATTTGGCTTTTGGTTGCTAGGCATCCTGTCAGAAGTTTGTGTTTTGTAGCGAGGACTGGGTGGGAAGACTAACCACTAGTCAGTGTTTACTATGAAGTGTAGGACTAACTGCCGCAGAACTTATAATAAAAGCTGTATTTCCAGTCTGTTTGTCTGGTGGTCCAAAATGCTATTTGCACGAGTTATCTTACCACCTAGAGACAGATGTTTTTTTCAGCACTTCAGTGGAATGTCGGGATTTGTTCTGAAACTTTTCCGAACTTAAAATGATGTTTTTTCCCTGCAGACCACGTGTTGCCAACTTCTTGGCCTACATCCTGGTGATCATTCTATCCTCGCTTCTAGTCATACACGCAGTCATTACAAAAAACAAAGTTCAAAAAGAAAAATAATTCTCAGAAATGAGTGGTCTGGATGAACCAGAAAAGCAGAGAAAGCTTGCACGAATGTCCATGTTTAGCTGCCTACCTCCTTTTTTTATTTTCTTAACTACAGTGGTGGCGGATACAGCTGGAGTCGAAAGTCTTTGCCGAGTGTTTGGTGGCCTAATGGACTGTCAGCCCGTCTCGGGGGACCTCGTTACAGGCGGGGCTGGAGTAGGAAAGCAGCCAGTATCCATCGTGGCATGACAGTTTTGGTTGAGGCTGAGTAGTTTCACACTTCCCTTGCACAGCGCAGATTTAGGGTGGACGAGTGGGTGGTGATGTGGAGACTGTGATAAAATTTGAGGAGACGTTAAATCCTATTAACGTAGGTGGGTCGGGTATCTGCCCATCTGATAAACATATCGAACGATAGCTTTTTATATAAATATTATCAGCATAGCATCTGACTAGAAATGTAAGGCTCACGAAGTGCTTTTTTCTCACTTTAGTCTGAAATGCGGAAGACTTGTTATCAGGAACAATCCCTACAACTTTTTTTTATGGTAAAGTTTTACATGTCTGGAAATTTGGAAAAAAACAAACAAAACCAAAACACTTCTGTTCTTAAAAACTTGACATTTTAAAACAACTGGAAATTGCCAGAATGCAGTTTTGAAAAAAGTAAGCTTCACAGCAGAAAAGGCCATCTTGAATAAGATAAACACAGTCTAATTTGTTAAAACTTATTTTGAGAATGTCATGTTCAGATTTGGCATTTCAGACTAAAGTGAGAAAAAAAGCACCTCGTTCGCCATACATCTTAAATCACAGGGTGAAGACCTTATCTTCTCACGATGTCTAAGTTCTAGACAGCCCTGGAATACACTATGTCAAAGCCTGGACATAATTATATATGTTATAATACAGCAGGAGAATATGAGGAATGTGATCACAGCTTCTTTGATATGTAAAATGAACCTTGTAACACCAGGCAATCATTACAATTGTATAATATCCCCATAAATAAAAGAAGCTGCCCAAGGCAAAGGCAGTTGAATAATGGGGAGCTGTCATTGTTCCGTTATGCAGGATACTTTTTATAGAGCTAAAACTAAACTGAATTTGTCTAAATAAGTATTTAAATGTGTACACATACATATGTGTGTGCGCGCTTTCAGTTATAACATTCACTGTCAGAACATTCAGTTTGGTTCACTTTTGTCATTCAGATTTCCTCAGATATGTGGTCATATAAAAAGGAGTGTGGTGTCTGAATTGACCCTACTTCAGTTCCAGGAAAAAGTTTAGCTCCTACCCATACACAAGAAAGAAGTTTTGCATGCGTAACAGTGATAGGCGGCCATGTTTGAACTAACAAACTTGTGAAATATTTAAAGCAGATGCCAAGGCAATGAACAAGGACATCATGCTGGAAAGTGCAGTTTCCAAAACTGATGGTTAAAAGAAATAGATTACTGAAACTGAATGTTCTAGTACAAAAAAGGACGAAAGATCAATGTGAAATTTTCAGTGTATTTTGAATATTGCTTCCTAAGTGAATCTGTTTTAAAAGCACTCCTGACAATGGAAAGACGCGCGAAGAATGAGAAGCATCATAGAGATAAACAGATGTTTGGTGTCAGACTTTTTCAGCATTGATAAAAAAAAAGACTAATAAAATTATGTCTTCCTGCTGCTTTAACAAGTAAAATATGAGTGACAGATGACCTGCAGCTAGTTCGGTTGCAGGTTAGACATTTGTCCTCCAACAGCCCTTATGAGATGTTTCCAGGCCTTAAAATGTCCGTATATTCTGTGTAATCAGACCTTTGTGAGCCCTGAATGCATGTTGTTATAATTCACCAATCGTGCATGACATTGAAGTGTGCGTATTGTATGACCTATGACAGCTTAGGAAGAAGATGCTCCTTAGAGACTAGAGCGCCTGGGAGGGAGCAGGGCGAGCCGTCCAAAGGTGCACCATGAGGAAGCCAGCGATTCTCCAAAGCTGCGAGACACGTAGGTCGCATTTTGAAGCTCATTTCCGCGAGCACATTTGATCGAGAGACGAGCAGATACGGTGCTGACCCTCGGAAGCTTTCGGTGTGATTTATCTTGGGTGTGTTGAAAGTGACAGATGGGGACAGTGCAGCGAGAGGCACCACGGTGGGTTCAAAGCGTCCTTCCCTGCGTCTTCCGTTTTTGTTTTAGCCGACAATTTCTGGTCGTCGCCTGTCCATTCCTCTCATCCTCTGGCACCAGCTGATAAGCTGTGCTGTTCGTCGTTGCTGGGGGGGGGAGGGGAGGGGAGGAAGGGTGTAAGGTACGTCATTGCTGCAGTTTAAAGTTAAATTAGTTTGCTTCAAAGCATCTCCTTTCCCTTCTGCACACGCACGCTCGCGCGCGTACACACAAACCATTTCCTCTCCTCTCCCTCCCTTCCTCTATCTATCATTGCGCCACGCCAGCAGTAATCAGACAGATGTGTTTGCTCGATCAGAAAGGCCAATCCTTATGTGGGATGAGCGGATTTGTTGCTGTGTTGCTGTACTGCTCACCCGTCCTTTGTCTGCAAAGTGAAGTAAAGCTAACTCTCCCTCCCTCGCTCCCTTCACGGACGTTTGTTTACTTCTCTCCCTGTCGTCTGCGTGTGGCACCTGTTTACAGGGCTGGCTGTTTTGCCATTCTATAGCCTTATTGCTGGCGTAAATCAACACCCCTTCGCTGGGCTTTCTTTCTCTCACTTCTTCTGTCTTTTACTCCTACGCTGTGATTGCTATGGACGTGATTGCTGTGATTGTTATGTAATAATGCCTTTAGCTATCTTTATGTGCGTTATTCAGCTTACTAAATATATATTATCCCGTAAAGCGCTTTCGATCATGTACAACATCTTAAGGAGAGCATATTTACCTCCTTCTCGTTCTCTTTCTCTTTCCCTTTCCTTCATCATGGCATATAATACCATTTTATCTGTAATTTTTTCTATATTTATACTAACACTTCAATATTGTGTAAAAATGCAACAAATGAAGTCCGATGTTGACAGAGGAGGAAGGAGTATTGAGGTGTGTACATGTTGAGACTTCCTTGAGAAGGCAGCTGTCCACGGGTGTCGGTGTGTGTTCGATAAAGCTCCGTGGTTCCCAGCTGTAGGATCTTCAGTTCCTTTCCTTGGTGGCTGGTCTCTTGTGCTCGCCGTCCCTGTCCACACTCGCCCTGGCGACGGCGCTGAGAAGCAAGGGAGGGAGCAGGCCTGCACACAGGTTCACCACCCAGCGCTGCCTGCATTCTGTCCTAACCACCCGTGTTGTGAGCAGCTGGGATGCCATCGCTCACATGACAGCGCAGCCACGATGAAGTCTCGTGATCAGACTCCTCATCTGTGCTCTTTCTTTTCGCATCCGTCGCCGCCTTCCCTACTCCCTCTTGAGCCTGGACGACCACAACATCTCGGCATCCTGTCCTGTGGACTCGATGGACGATTTGAGTACTTTTATAAGTTAACCACTAAAACCTGGTAAATAAGATTAAATTGTGTCTCCTTTAGCGGTTTAACAAATAATTTAATATTGAAATTTTCCGTTTAACCAATCCTCCTTTTCACAATTTTTTTTATACTATCGTGTTCATTCACTTTGCCATACCTATCATGAATATTTGCCTTCGTGTTAAGAGGTCTTATAAACAGTCGCCAACTCTTCATGACAAAAGGCAGGCTGATGAATGTAATGAAGTTAAGAAACTCGGTTCCAGTTTATGTATGGTGTTTCTAAATCTCATTGGTGTCGGTGTTGCAATCCTTCATTCTTGACTTTCAAAAGTGCTTCTTGATGAAGAAGAAAAATTAGATGACTATAATCACGATCATAATGATGAAGTAGCAGTAGTAGTCAAATCATCATTCATTTTTAACATATCAAAAAGCATTCATTTTGCCACTCGTTCAACACAGCATCAAATGCCATCAGAAAGGCCGGCGACATCGGAGAGAATAGCAGAGCCGTCCACTTAGAAATGATAAGACCTAAAGACTGCATGTACATTGCGAATGGAATTTAATACTAAACCTGTACTTAGAGAAAGCAAGGGTTGATCTAACAATTCCATACTACATACTGTGTGCTTTGAGTGAAGCATGATGTGAACCGATCGAACCCTGTACCAAAACCCCAAAAGTCTATGAAAGTCGTTCACATAAAACCACATGGTTAGTGATATGGAATGCCCCAGAAGAGATAACGAGACATCACTATGGTCAGATGCATTCAGAAGATCGTTGACCACTCGAGCTGGAGCTACCTTAGTGCTGTACGACTAAAGATAGGCTTGTTGATAAGGCTGGAGCAGATCATTAGCCTCCACCTAACCCACGAGCTGCTCCAGGACAGTTTGTTCAAGTACTATCGCGGTCAATGGGGGATTAGATACCGGTCTGCAGCTTTTCAACCTATAATAATCCACCTCAGCTTTCTTGAGAGCGGGTCTTACTAGTGCGTGCTTGAAACAGAGATGAGCAATTCCAGGGAAAAGAGAAGTATTCAAAATAGATGTAATTATCGGTAGAAGCTCGTCTAGACACCGGAAGAAAAGGCTAGAGGGAACAGGATGGAGTTCACGGGATTTGTTGGGCATTGGCAGCACCATGCACCTAAAGTACTCAGCAGAAATGAATTTAAAAAAACCTAATGGAGTACCAGCAAACCTGTCGGCTGCCTGTAGGGGACCTAGAACATCAAGATCATGTTTGGCTTTTTTTTTTTATGATAACCGAAAGAAATGTCGCAGAATAATTGCGCAAGTGCAGCAGGAATGCTTCAACTCGGCAGCGCGCTGCACGTATCACTGTCCATCATCCGGGCGCTTTGCATTTTCATGTGGAGGCAGCGTTAATAATAGTCTAAACCTGTTGACTGTTGGTCTTTTAATCATAAGTCACTCGATTTTTACATCGCACAACATACTGACCATGGACAACAAGTCCAGGCTGCCGCCAGGCCTGTTCAGCACAAAGATACGGTTATTCTAATTTTAGTTCAAAATGGTCGGAAGCCACCTTTTCCTCAACACTATCTTACGATCAAAGGATTGTGGGTCCGTGCAAAGTGCTCAAGCTGCTTGGCAACATCTTTTCGCAACAAAGATAACGGTGGATAAGTCAAGGCAGCGATTTACATCACCAACAAGAACTATATTATTTTAAGCGATTACAAACTTACCGAAAAATTACAAAATTCAAAAGAAGAAAAACTTAGTTCTGGAGTAACGGTAACCGAGTCAGCCAAGGTGTCTGTAAACAACACGGCCAGGTCTTCTCCAGTACCAGACAGGCTTGGCACAGAACGTAGACGATGTCATCTCATATATATATATACATTTCATTACAAGAAGACTCAAATCATGTATCATGTCTAGGTCATAATAGCTATCATTAACTTGGTCTCATATCTCGACATTTCTTTTTCCATAGACTGTGTTTTTAACTGCTTAGAAACTGAACCAGCGACTGATCACAGAGAAGGACATTCTTTACGCCTTGGACGGCCACCAGCACCTGTCGGCGTGTGACCTGGGAGACCACAGGTGCAGTCGCCAGGTTTGCACGAGCTCAAAGCAGACGGTGGAGTCCGGACATGTTGCAGCTTGAAGTGCGTTGTACGGTCAATCAACTGAATTTAGACTGGACCTGTTCCAACTAACAGATCGGCTGCTTGTCAGGCTGCGACAACGAGTACTGAAGCAGTCTTAACACCAGACGACATGGAAATGAAAACAGCAGGAGCAGGAATAGAAATGTTACATTCTGAAGACTTTGCTGCCGATGACCAGCACGACAGCGGCGAAGACGCTTCCGTGTCACTGGCTGCAGCACCCGAAGGCTGAGAACACCAGTGTAAAGGTCAAAGTGTAAGAGGGTCTCATGGACACACGCATTAGGCTTACAGCTGAAGAGGTGATTGAAGAATGACAACTGTGCCTGGCTATAGAGGTTTGCCCGAACTCAGTAAAACTCAGAAGACAAATTCTTTTTTTTTAAGCCCAGTGTAGCAACAACAGCACAAAATATGCGCTCCCTCTCTTACGACTACCTACCTACCGAGGACCACAAAACATACAGTATTGCAATGGATAGCAATGGTATTTAGTAGGTTTTATGTCAATAGTGCTGTACACGTATAATATCTCTATCGTCTCTGTCTCTCTCTCACACACAGACAAATGTGCTCGGTTTATACAGAGCAGCGTTTGCTTCCGTTGTTAGTTTTGATGGACGCATTTCTTATTCTTTGTAAGAATTGATAAAATGCTGTCAGAAGCTATAAACTCGTGATCATTACTTGTTAACAGTCCATTGTTCGAAATGCTGCTGAAACTTGTTTAATTTATGCTCTTGTAGACTGTATTCTGTTGTTATGTGATCCCCTTGCTAACCCTTTGGCCTGTTAGCGACCGTTTGGGTGTCTTCTTAAAGGTCAGCAGGTCAGTGAACAGCGTTCCGGAAGAAAAGCATTTCTGCTAGAATACGTTGATTGTCCGAAGTTTAAGGTCTGTGTGACAATTGGGGTTTTTACAGATATTGTGATACACTCAAACACATTTCCACGCGTTTGTTGACATTAGCCGGGGTTTAAAACGAGGACGAACCTTGACCTTGTTTGAGAGACAGGTGTTTTGTGTGGTCCGTGCACAATAGTGAGTATTTTCTGAACGGATTTTGCAGCAGAGTATAAGACAGACATATTGATGATATCTCCAAGTTTCATTTTCACTCCACCTGTGCATTGCATTATCCTTTCATTTCATTTTTTTAAATAGTGCTAATAAAGATTGAGTAAACTCCTTTCCTACAGAGTTGAAAATTTCTGAGTTTGAAGAAAGACCTGTAATCTAAAACTTTGTAGAAAAAACATAGGAAAAGTTACATCGCTCAGACGTTTGTAATGCCTGTTCCAGCTTCTTAACGACATCGAAGAGCATCTGGATATCACCATTGACCGCGTCGGCAACGACTTTGATGTACCTGTCAACGAATTTGATGGCAAAGTGACGTATGGTCAGAAGCGTAAAGGAGGAGGTAGGTATCAAATCCTAGTTTATTTCTGTTATAAGTATTTAGTATATATCGAGCAGCTGCTACACGTATTTCTGTTGGAATTCATTCCTTGAGTAAATGCTACAGGTATGTCTGGAGTAGCTTATATATGATACATACTCTTTCACACGCGTTCCCTTTACTCGTTTTCTTTTTAAATTTCGTGTCCAGATTTTTTTATTCTATGAAATGCATGAATGTTTTTGGTTAGATATCAAGACTTCAACCTAAAAAACACACTTTGACAAATCTCAAGAAGAAAATCGCCATGATGATGATGATGATGATTTATTTTTATTGAGCGGCTTCTCCACCATCAAAAGCGGACTGAAAGTGAATTACATACATGAAGTCGCACTAGGACACACTGTCAGTATTCATCACAGCGTCTTACAAGTTTATTCACCGTCATCCAGATTAAAACTCTCTCTCACACACACACACACGTGCGTGCGCGCATGTACATTTATTCTCACCTGTTCTCCACTTACCTTTAACGACTACTATTGGTTTTTCTGTTAATAGTTCTTGTGCAGCTGCCATTTAAATTGCACATCGTGTTTCTTGAGTAACACCTTTTAGAAGAGTTTTTTTTTCGTATTCCGTAAACTGGTTTCGATTTCGTTTTGACTAAGTGTTATTAGTAGTCTTCTTACTTGTTCTCCTGTAAACGTTGTTTTCTTTGCCCCCTGGCATTAAGTGAACTGCAGCCAGTGACGCACGAAACGAAACGGTTTCTTAATACAGTTGTGGTCGTGCTGCCGCATCCCCGCCCCTCAACGGCTGGCAAATCTAATGGACGTAGTCCTAATCCGTGATGTCCTTATCTGCTCATTGCATTCAGTCCCTAGACACGCGGCTGTCCCCGGATAACCATGTGTGTGTGTGCCAGCGCGCCTGAACATTTAGCTTGTCCAGGAAACTGCATCGACTGGCCATCCATCATTAACTTTTCCCTGTAACCACACGCCAGACCCTCTTGAAAGTAGGTTTCCATGAGAACCCTTTAGTTGCTGAAGGAGTGTCCTTTCTCGTGAATTTGGCTTCAGTGTCGCATCCCGCTCGCATTTTTTGGCGTCGCCTTGGGACTGGAGATTGAGTCGGGCTGCGAATTAACGGGGCTGGGTACTCTTGAAGTCTTTAGTTACGCGCCAGTCTGCGCGCTCCGCCTGGCTGGACCTCAGACAGATGGCGCTTTCCGTCTGTCACCCGCTAGCCATGCTGACGTCACGCACGCCGCCATCGCCAGTGGGTAAACAGAGCCGGACACCCTCCTCACGTGCAAGCCGCTCCCTCTTTTTTTTTCTTCTTCTTGATGCCGAGGTCTGTTTATTTCGAAGCCTTTTCGTTGTTGTTGTTGTTGTTGTTGTTAAAGAAGGAAAAGTTTATTCTTATCTTACAATAGGTTTCTTTTGAAAGCAAAGAACTTCCGAAATTTAATTTGTTGATTTGCGAATGTCCTTTGAGGTATTGCATGCGCCCACTCAAAACCTGTCATTCGGAGGAAGAGATGGGGATGATGCAGTTACCGCATTCATTTCCCCTTCGAGGCGGGGTCAACGGTCAGACCTCGCATAGATTGCTTGAATCACCTCGTCAGACATCGGCCATCTGGCCTCGCACTGCCACGAAGCCAAGCTGTTGTCCAGCGCTTTGGACTGTTTGCCACACATCGTTAATTGTTGAAATCATGTCAGTGTTCTTTAGCTTCAGTGTAGAGTAAATTGTGTCTCATCATGCTAATTAACACAACACTGTAGAATACATTTTGGATTGTAAAAAAGCATTATAATATAATGTTTTATATAAAGTGTTATAGATACTGCACTGACTATGACAACTATAAAACTGTAATCTTTACTTCAAGGGCTGCATTTAATAGCTTCAGCTTCCCGTTATTAATGCATCCATCTTTTCAGTCGCAAACAATAATTCTTTTTTAAGCGATCTGTAGTCATTAACATTGTTTATTATATCCTTTTGTGTATGTGGTTTTTTTTCTTTCTGAATCTTCTAATAAATGGTGTTGTCCTTTATGTCCGCCTCCAAGATCCTGTACCTTTTTTCCTTCGATCATTCCATCTCCTTTTGAGATATGAGATTTTCTTCTCTCAATCTCACTGTGTGAGTGTGTGTATTTATACACACCTGCGTGAAAGGAACTTCCAGACCCGAGATGCCACTAAGTGTTTGTTTGTGTCCAACGTGACCATTAGGTTGTCGATTAAGAAATGTAGGTCGCAGCCTCCATCTCGGTGTTTCAGAACTGCCAACAGAAACAGTCTTGGAGAAATGCCTGATTGTCTCCTGTCCTGGAGACCTCTTGCGGTAGCCTAATGAAGCACTGCAGCTGCTTGTATCTCGCCAGTATACTTAGCTTTGCTTGCTGTCCTGCCACTCTAGGTCTCTAGCTGCTTTCTAGACCATTAATGGTGCCGCCACGAGAAAGGAGGACTGCCTAACAGCCACAAGTCGCCGTGTGCTACTTCTTCCGTGTGTTGGTCGCCTTCTCCAAGCATTTCCTTCCTAATCAAGCCAGCGATGCAGACCAACTGTTTGCGATATCTTGAGAGTAAGCACCATGCCTCACCAGTTCCTTGTGGTCGTATTGATCTACACTTGCAATCAGCTCCACAGCCTGTCGTCGATGTTGTTATTCGAGTGCATTAGTATTTACTGTGTACTACACTCTTTTCTTTCTTTTCTTCTCTTTCATTTTATCCCCGTCACTCAAAAAGAAATGCTCCAGGAAAGCCTTTACAAACTCAGTCTTAATGATTCGTGTTACCGGTTGCTTACTGAAATTATTTAATATTAACACATTTCCATGAAATTTCCTTGCCTTTTTGTGTTTGTATTCTTCTCATATGAGCCTCTGTAGATTGGAATAAATAATTGTTGGTGGGAGGGCTTTGGTCCTCTATGGAAGATATTTAATTCCAACTTTTGAAATTTTTTTTTTTTTTTGCTATCAGATGAAGACACTGCGAGCCGTTCCTGATAGTTGTATAACCAATGCGTCTGTCATAATTTAATACACTTTCAAATTTAATTATTGCTTTTTTGATTGATCGGCCTGATCCCGCGCGACACTGATTACTGAGATGAGGCCGTGTGGTTGTGGTATTGAGTCCTCTGGGCGAGAACTTGCTGAATGTGGAAAGAACCACACATCACACCAGGTTGGGCAAAATAGTTCTCAAAACACCTTACAGAAGGTGTAGCTTGTTGAGCCAAATTGAAAGGTGAGACGAAAACAGCGGGATTGTATACTCGTCTGAACAAGTGAACTGACCAGGGATGTCATGGAGCTTGAATCGTTATCTCGTAAACTGAAACTACAGTTGTCAGCGTCTTGGCGACACCAGACTGTAGATGTGACACCTTTGTGTCCAGCTGTAGTCTTTCCTGCACAGCACAGGAAGCGGACTAGTCTACATCCGTCGTGTGTCCGTCTACAGTAACCTTGACACTTTGCCACAAGTCTTGTCCCGGACTGATCGAGTTAGGACTTGTTTCTCCAAATTAAAAGAACCCGTTTATTTCTTGCCACCACCTTGACACTTTCCTGCGGCTTTGGATTTTGAGAAGGCACAGTCTGCTGGCATGAAGGTTATTCAACTCGAGACCTTTTCGACCTCCTTAACGAACTACTATTTTCAGATTTGTTTGTGCGGTTGGCTCTTGTTTTAATGCCTTGGAGCGCTGCAGCATCATCGGTTTCCTCTAAAGCCTCATCGTGTGTTTGCCTAACAACTAGATTTCAGCTTGCTATAACACTTCGCCAGTCCTTCTGTACAGATTAGGAAATTCATTTTGTTTGAAAGTTCTTACCTTGGCGACTTTAAAGGTCTACTATTGGCCGCAAATGTGGAGGAATAACTTTGTGCTCTTGAGATACACATCTATCACTGTTTACATAAAGTTCAATTCGTGACGTCAGTATTGTCCACTAATAAGCCTAATTAACACATTTCCACTGCTCCCATTGGCTGAAGCCGTGCCAGTGTCAACGTATCAACGTATCCATATCCCGAGCTCTGTCTTTTTGACCTTTTTCTGTGCCTAGTGATGTCTTGTAGGTCTGTATGTCGAGAATAGAAGTTATTCACCCACACCTGAAGAGGTGGCTGTAGTACTTAGTACTACACTATCCCCAGTCATTGCACTGATTGGGACAGACGGTGAACTTGCGGGTACTGCTGTGTACCGTGAGAGCTGGCCGCTAGTAAAGATTGTATTACTCGGGCCGTTCACAGGCTGGCGGTCGATGGTATGCATTATAGATGTCTTACTGAGAGACTCAAGGCGCTGGCTGATCCTTGACCGGCGCCCCACCCTGCCACACCGCTCTCCATCACGTCAGCCTGGCCCCGACCTGTGCTGCACCTCTAGAGACCCTGCAACTTCCGGGTGAACGTCGGCGACAGAGGGCGCGCCGGACTTTCAAGTCGTTTAGTAAGAATGTCATTGGCCTGCTCCACAGTGGTTGTGTAACGGTGCCCCTTCAAAATAAGGTCTCCGGCAGTAGAGCTGAAACATGTCTGTTGGCATTACAGGTACCCGTTCCCGACAGCTGGAATTATTATAATATTTATATAATGCACAAAGTTGAGCTCGCCACATAGCCTTTTAATACACCGCGATCATGTTTTGATGATGGATACTACACACCCTCATTTGCAATCACATTTACCGGTAAGTTTGAGTGTTTCGCCTCACTCTTACACCCACACACTCCACCTCCTACCCACCCACACAAACTAATATACTCGACTTATTGCGTGCTACAGTTCGCCACCTTCCATGAAGCGAAGAAGACTGTGAAGCCAAGACTGCGTCAACAATTATGTCGGTAAATATCAACAGGCGCAGGAGCAGGACTGTCAGCGATTACAGACGAGGGAACGGGAATCCAGGGTGGCAACTGTGTGGGAGTGGAGATGGGTTCTTGCAGCATGAGCCTCGCTCGAGGGGCAGTGATAGCGTCGTCCAGGAGAGATCAGCTGCCAGAGTCCATTGGGCGGATGTGACTTATCGCCAGCAATTTACGCACAGTGGTGGCAGACGCACAGTGTAGAAAAAAATAGAAAAGGATGGACTTAGAGATTGTTAAGTTTGCTTGTTTTTTTTGTTTTGTTTTACAGCGTCGCGTGCGGCTACAGATATTTTTAACGATTGCTAGTTCTAAGGAAAGTAAGGCAGTACAGCATTGTTCACTTGAAATGTAGCTGAGGTGGACAGCAAACAAAAATCAAAAAGGACGCGAGGGCATTGGAGAAATGGTTTCAGCGGGAGCATTGCGATGTTAGACTCTGGAAATGTAATTTATTTTGTCTTTAGGTTCCACGTTTTTGTGTGTGTGTGTTGCCTTTTGTCTTTTTCTGCACGTTAGCTTCATGCTTCATCTTTGATAAAAAAAATGATTTTCGCTGTCGAAGGATATATTTTCTCACGACCCCCTTCCCACCAGCTTCCCGCATTCACATTTATTACATTTAATAAACACCGGGGTCGTGTTACAGGGGAACTGGTGTCTGTCTTAGTGTACACGACACAGTGTCCGTGATGTCCGCTCACTCACTTATCTTCGTGCTTACAGCTCCAGACCCGGCGTCGCTAGAGTCAATATGGTGGACGACAAGAGCGGCTAGCGAGGTTTACCCACAGCTGGGGGAGAGAAGATAGTGAGCGCAGACGATATCACCCTCCTCATGAGGGGCTCTGAAACAGATCCCACTGACCTTAGCAGGAACTTCCACAGGACTGGGTCGCTTTTCAAAGCAGAGGAGATAAGAAATATGGTGAAGCATTCCTCTAAGGGCTACAAAACTTGATAGTCCGTTCTCAACTGGACCCCACCACCCTATCTCTCTCGCTCTCTCGGTAACTGTGTGAGAGAGAGACAGCTACAGGCCGAGGTGAATCGCAAATGTCAGGACCTTGACAGGAGAAAATCAATGACCCCACAGACAGGAGGTAAAAAAACGATCATGCGGACTCGTTGCCGACAACAAGGTGAATGTCCAGGACACGAGGGAAGTGCAGGAAACAGGCGTGGTATGCCGTAGCAGCGGGTGATAGCTAAATGTCCACCCAATATTGCACCCGAATTTGACAAGGTCTACCCAATATCGTGCCATCATTTGACACAAGCGGAATCAAGCTGAGACACTCAAGCATGCGCAGAGAAGGTGTGATTCAAACGAGTGGTTCAACGAAACTTTATAGTTACGGCGAGCGAACCCACTGGGGAGACATGTCACTCCCGCCTGGGGTCTGTCACAGCATGGATGACTATTGACCCCAGATCTCACCACTGATTTATTTATTCATACTCCAAGCAACTCAGATGATTGATAAACGCGCTGTATTAATATTTTCAGGTACAACTGATAAATGTATATGAGAGATTACTTTCCGCCACGCTCTTCCTGTCTCACACTCTCATCAGCGTTTTCTTCCACTCCCTCCTTCATTCTAGACCTCAGCCCTTTTCACGACATGCATTCCGAAAAAAATTAATTCCATGAGAAAGCGCCTTTAAACACTTTTTAACGATGTATCCTTTAATTTGGTTTGCGTTGAAAAAAGTGGCAAACGATAAATTGGGCATTAACAGCGGACAACTGGAAAGGATCAGGCTCCAAGCCGTTTGCCACAAGGCAATGAAAGACACGTGTACCGAAAAATGGAGTCATGTCTTCGTGGTACGGGTATTTACATGTGTAGAGCCTCATAATGAGGAGCATGAGAAATTTGGAGAATTGCAACCCTTCGCTTTATTTTTTTTTTATTTTATTTTTTTCGGTAAAAATAGACTAGTGTTGAAAGAGGGGAATAGCGGGTGTTCGCAATACCCAACACTTTCGTTTTATCAACTGCACCTTTAGCCTCGTTACAAAGACGTGTTTTAAGTGCATAAAAATGGAAGGCTTGGAAATACTAAGAGCAAACAAGAAAATTCTTTGATAACAGCAGCCAAACTACATACCATCGCCCTTTTATGTAAGACGTACTGAGGATCGTGGCTTTGTCTCACTTCCCCAAAGACAACAAATGCTCCGCACTATCTTGAAGGTGAATGTCTGTGGTAATGCAGCTATAGTTTGACAAAAACAGTTTTTTAAATTGAGTGTTTTGATTGGAGGTAGTGGCAAACACTCCTTTCTGAGTTTAAAATAAACCCTATCTTTGGAAAAGCCCAGACTTGCAGTTGCTAGACTTAAATACCCTTGATGGTTCCCTTGCTACACAGAGAACATGTGAGTCTAACAAAGCAAAGTTTCAAACAGTTGGAACTTTTTTTTACAGCTAAGCACTTTGCTGCCAGATTCCGGGTATTTTGTCTGCGCATGCGCATAAAGTGTCCACAGCACTCTAAAAGTTTAACGACGGCGCACAATTTTCACGTGCAACAAAGTGCAGGTGGCGAGAGACCCATCTGCGCGGGCCGTTGATACCCAGCTCTAGACTCAGTTGAGTTTAATGAATCCCGAGGGCACACCGGGTAACAAACCAGGGTATTTCTCTGTCCTTATTGAATGCAGGCCATCGTGTTACGGCTTCTAGCAAATCAATCCTGTCTTAGACCTAGTCCTTTTGAAGTACACCGCGAAATCTGGGAAGATATGGGAACATGGCTAAAGAGCTTAAAGTAGTTCCTTTCTATCATGGCATGATCTGTTATCGGGTAATACAGTCCAGACTAGTGTAGTTTACTTTCCGTGTTTAGCCTCTTCCATGACACCACCAGTGGGGCGTTGAATGTCACGGTTGCTAACGGATTCATCTGTAATTGAATCGTCTTTGGATAGCGGGCATGTCCACGGCCTTGGACAGTGCAAATATTCATGGTGGCTGTGCCTGCACACTGACATCACCGTGCATGGAGCTGTAGAAATTCTTAGGCATCGTTCCGTGGCGACATGTCCCGAGGATCTGTGCCGCATCCAGCAGGCACGCAGCACAGTGGACGTCTGGCGGCTGTGTGAGACTGTGAGGCTGCAGGTGGACTTAGCCAGGACTGGTGTCGTGCTTGCACGTGCTGCTCACCCTCATGCAGCAGCTGGCACTAAAGCAGGGGCGCGCCAGTTAAAGCCCTCAGCCGACTAAAGCTGGCGGTTGCTTGGTGTTCTCACTGGCCTCTTGGCTACGTGCGGCCAGAGCATGCAGTTATGCAGATCCTCTTGTCCCCCGGTAAGACCCGGCCCGCCATTCCAGACCACCTCCCAAGCTTTACAACTTTTTTGTTACACCGGTACAAAACACTCAGCCGGCGTCTGGCGGTGCGAGGCGCTCTTGCCAGAACATTGATGAGAGCGTGTTGTGAATGCACGAGGAAGACATTTTGCCTTCAGCAGAATCCATCGACGTTAAACGCTGCGGCTGCTGAATTCAGTAACGTGCCCTCAACGAGCTACGTGGTCAGATCCGATTACCTGTGTGGCGGTGAGACGAGAAGTGGTCGGACTTGAGGCACTTAAGGGTTAACTCGCTCCTTACTACGTGACTCACTGACATGTTGATAGCTCGTGATCACCTGGTCACATCCTGGCAACTAACGCTTGGATCACTTCTTAACACCTGACCTGAACCGCTGACATAAAGATCGCTCTTTTACTACGTGAATCGGTCACATTTGGGTGACTTATTAAGCTTGGTCAGGTTTGAATCACTAACGTGTGAATCCTTGACCAACCTTCATTCGATGATTTCGAATGGCGCGGAGCTGCGCGCTCTGTTGCACCCTGGGTGGCCTCGTGCGGCGGAGCGTGCAGATTCTGTACACGTGATGTCGGTGCAGCTCCACACCAGGCTGCCGGCAAGCAGACGCCTGGACTAATAGGAATGGACGTGATTGTGAAGGTGCAGCAGGGTGTGAAGGCTCACTACGCTTCACCGCGTCATCATGGCCAGTTAGGAGTTGAGAAACATGTACGCGGGGTTAGTCATGCCGCGTGAACACTTGCAGGGTTTTTTTTTTCTCCCCCATTTGAACTCTAAAAACGAAAGACATTATCCTACTCAGAACATAAGATAAAAAGATTGTTTTTTCTTTACACGTTGTTTGGCGATAGGAGATAGCAACTTCTTGTGAAGTCGTTTTACGCTGCCGCCTGTTTGTTAACGCACTCTTTTTTGTCAAGACCCTCGCGATTGAATTTTGTTCCCATTACCGCGGTTAGTGCATTTTAAACTAGTAATTGCCCACAGAAAAAAAAGCCGATGTTTCGTGTGAGGATGTCTTGAAACATCAGTTGTGCGCATAAAGACAGCCCACTCCAAACCTTTTGTTTTAACAAAGCATTTTTTGGAAATAAAAGTTTTGGGTTAAAAGTAGTACACGAGCCCCTGTCTCTTACTTCTGTAAGCACGATACCAGTTCTTGTACCAGTTGTGATGGGATGCATCTGAGTAACGGCGGCCAAGCCAGTCAGATGTACTCTGATAAGTAAACAAGGATGAGATCACTGCATAATTTGTGGCTATGTGTTTTGTTTACATTTACAGTTGTCAACAACTTTATATTTCAGGATGCTACATTTACAGGGGGAAACACCGCCCTAGTCTGGCGTGGCTTGTTTAACCATTTTACACACTCTTTTAGTCTTGCAAAATGTTTCCTTTCTAGTGATTATTATAATGGATTATTCCAAAAATGTTTGTTCCAAAGATGTGGCTTACTGGAAGGCATTCAGAAAAAGAGGTGTGTGTGTGTGTGTTGAAATTCTGTCTTAGATTATATCTTAAAGAAAACTTAAATCGTTCCGCTTGATTAGTTATCCCGTTGTTGTGCCATGCTTGCAATATTTGCAAACTGCGTTTGTGGAGACACGAAGAGCATCGTGTGGTTTATTAACAGCGGGAAAGCTGTCAGATGTCGGCTTGAAAGGTGTGGAAACATTCCTTGTTTTGCTTGCCTATTAGTCCCTTCACCAGGCGCGACTTACATAATCCTCGCAAAGCTGGACTTGTTTTTTTTGCTCCAATCTTCCCCACAAGGCTGCCCGCACGCCATCGGGTAGGTCGAACTAAAACGGTAAATCTCTGTAGGGGTCGTGTATAATACAACCCTGGCAAATATTGCCTTCACAACACAAACACAGCTCAAGACTTTGGTATCGTGGTGCTGGAACTCTGACAGCTTAACCTCTTCACTGTCGGCAGGCTTCACTCTCAAGTATCATTTTTGCATTGAAGTTAGTCCTGTCTAAAACATAATATCAATGGTTATGCTCTCGAAATGAAATTGAAATTCAAAGTGATTCATGTCAACAAACATACAGAATGAACTTGATGTCACAAACAGGTTATTAGCATGCTGCCCGTGTAGACAGAATCAATCTGCCTGTCGACAAGGAGCAGGTTAATCACGTGGTGTCCAAAATGCGGTGCAGTTACCGACGGCTACATGCAGCGTTGACCTTTAATTATAAACAAACATGTTTTGTTTGAATGTTGTTATAAGCCTATGTCAGCCCTTTTTGAACACCTTCTTCACCTTCTTGGTTTACTTGGGGTTTGAAAAAAACAGAGGGAAATGTTATCTATTCCTGTCTTTTGATGTACACCTTTAACTCTCGAGAAGAAAAGGCTTCTCAGCGGAGGCACGAGTAAATTGTAAGCATCACTCAGGTTTGTCAAGAAGCTGGGTCTGGGAAGAATGAGACTGACATCAACCATGTTCAAAGGTCACCGAACCTTCGGTGGGAGTAAAAAATATGTTGACACTGTAGGCAGCTGGATGTTCTGATTATTCCAGGCATTGTATAATGACCCATGAAATATGTAGCCAAATATACATTAAATGTGAGACGCAGAGGTAGCAATAGTTTGCAATCTCTTCCTTGCACTGTGGCAATAGTTATCATACATGGATGCCTAGAGCGATGCCAAACGCTTTAGTGACAGGCAAACCATCTCTCTATGGATAGGAAGACAGACAAGAGGTTGGCTGTGGAGGATGCAAGCAGGTCCTAACAGTGCTTTCATGACAGGGATGGCTTAATTAAACTTTTAAAGTCAAGAACACTTAATCATTGGATAAAATGGGAATCCTTCAACTCCGTACTTGCGTAGCCCTTTTATTTGGCGACACAAGTTCTCGAAGGAATTTGCCGAAGCTCAGGTGCAGTTAGCTGTCAAGCGGCAGGTGAAGAGGAGCATAAACGGGTGTTGAACACTGTGGGTGGCAGGCACAAGTCCAGCTGATTGAGAGCCAAGCTGTCGGCTCGCCCAGTCTCCAGAGGAAGAAGGCAGGTCTTGATGATGTTGCGGTCGTTTGCAAACCATTTCACGGACATAAAACCTGCCTTGGCGCAAAACCTGAAACACACTTGTCCTGGCAAGTGTCAGGCTGTTTATTGCTGGCTGAAACGCCTGCAGCCATCATCCGTGACACATGTGTCAGACCTGGCCAGGCGTGACACCCCCTAAACATCACTCGCCGCTGTATTAATACCCCGTAGCCTTCACAGAGTTTATCATAGTTCAATGGCTTTACTCAGAAAGTTTTGTACTCGCCTAATTGTCTTATTTCTAGCTAGGTGACCAGATGTGGCTCCATACATAATCATGCCGCTCATATACCTGTAGTAGACCAAGTGGAAACCATTTGATGTACTTTACACTCATTTATCATCGTGCACTGTTATTGTGATTGTTCTGCAGGCTCATTGTACAAGGGACACGTGGAGTTTCTGGCACCAACAGTGTCCGAGCTGGCACAGCTGGAGAAAGCGGCCCAAACTTCGTTCATCGACCTGAAGTACAAGAAGAAGTTCGCGCGTCGCCAGTAATTTGCGTCTTACCTTCGACTACAAACATGGCTGCCAACGGTCTGATAAACGCCATTCGATCTTGGGAAAAAACGTAGTTTTAATGATTTCTTTTGCTTTAAGGTTCGCAGTGTTCTTATGTTCTACTAAGCCGATCAAGTCTGTTTTGGTGAAGCTAATCAGTAAAGGCCGTTTTTTGACAATTGAAATAGGTAGGAGCTCATCTTGACATTCAAGATGATACATGTACCGTCAGAAGGAACTATCGTGGACTTGATTAGTTTAGTGTTTAGTGGAGGATGAGATTTTTGTCCTTCTCTTATCCACCTACTGGTTCTTGCAAGTGCCGATGCTAGCTGCCTTCTTCTAGAGCCTTGACCATAGATGAATATATACATTACATTCTTACTATTCTATTTCAGTACTAATTTCTTTAAAATTTCATTTCCGACATAAGTTCGTGACATGTTGTTTTTCTTTTTGAAATATTCCATACTCCCTCGCAGCACAGAATACTGAAAACATGCGAGTTCCACAGAAAGTATATGGGAGTCCTATCCTTCACCAGGAGACCCATGTGTTTTCAGCATACTGTACTACTAAGGCTTCTGGTTTGTTTTAATCTTATTCACTTTATTCTTTGTATTGAAAAATTTGACTTCAACATTAAAATCATCTATGGAATTTTTACTGCCTGTTATTTCTTTTTTTAACTGTGTGACTAAGTAAAAGACTGGCTTTAGAAACTGAAGGATTTTTTTTTTTAAATCGTTTAATCTTTCACTTTGAGTATAGATCAGTCAGTATGGCCCTCTAAGCATGAAATTGTTTCTAAAATTCGGTTTTCGTGAATAGTTATTGCTCTTTTGAGATCCTTTGCTCCTTATTGGTTATAAAGGAGATCTTCCGGGGATAACAAAAAAAAAAAAAAAAATGATAAAGAATTACTGATAGATGGAATTTGAGTTTGCAATTATTAACGAGAGAACTTCTTAGAGAATGAAAACACGATGGAGAGTTTTATTACTAACTTAACATGATAGGTGTTACTTAGATTATGTGATTTACCACAGTCAACATTGTTATTTGAGTGCAGTTTATTTCATTTATGAAACATGAGCTATGATGTATCATTATCTACTGTCTGCTTTAATTGTGCTGTCGAATGAATGTTTTCCTCATTCACAAAGTGGATTGTTAATTTGTATAGGTTTTGAATTAATAAATGACTTTTTCACCATTTTGATATTATCAAATATTCTCTCAGGAAATGAACTCCAAAGGGTATGTACCTGATGATCTTTATTTAAGCTGTAACAATGACAACACTGTCAGCCATTGCTTATCTGTCTGTGTGACATGATTGGCCCAGGCTAGTGAACGCCAGAGTCCAAGACAGCATCAAACTAAATGGAGAAGAGATTGAGGAAGTTGACAGTTTCACCTATCTTGGGTCCAAAATGTCAAACACCGGGGATGCGGAGGTGGAGATTCGAGCCCGACTGGCGAAAGCCAACCACGCCTTCGCCTCACTCAGGAGCACATGGAAGGCAAAAAACATCAGTAAGAAGATCAAGCTGAGAATCTTCCAGTCAACTGTGATCAGCACCCTCCTTTACGGATCAGAATCTTGGAAGATGACCAAATCCATCAGTAACAAGCTTGACGTCTTCCAAAACAGATGCCTCAGGCGCATACTTAACATCTTTTAGCCAAACACCATCACCAACGAAGAACTCCACCGAAGAACTGAAAGCGAGTCCATCACCACGCAGGTTCAACGAAGGCGTTGGCGATGGATTGGACATGTGCTCCGCCAGCAGACAGCAGACCTTTCCAGAGTCGCCCTACGATGGACTCCAGACGGCGAAGAAAACGAGGCGCCCAAAGGAAACTTGGAGAAGAACAGTGGAAAGGAGATGAAGGAAAGGGCTGGACATGGGTCACCTAGAGCGGGTTTCAGCCGATCGACATCGGTGGCGGACTCTGGTTGAGGCCTTATGTGCAACCTGATGCACGAAGAGGAATAGATAGATAGGAAATTTCCAAGCAGACAAAATAGCATTTTTTAGCAGACCAACGGGTATTTTTATGTTGCTCCATTACACATCATGGCAGCAACGAATGTGTCAGGAATTAATGACTTGCAGTAATCGTATAATACCAGGAGAGACTTGAAATGGAAACATTTTTGCGACAAAAGCGTGTTAGTAATAAATGGATTAGTAAAGCTCATTTCCCCGTGTGGATACGAGTTCAATGCCCGTGAAAGATTACAAACGAATCGAATGTCGACCACACAATAAACGTGTCAGCAAAGAGGTAACACCATGAAAAGAGTTCACAGATGAAGAATTTAGGAGCGAGCGGAACTGTACTCTTCATTTTGCAAAATGCTTCGTGTAGAGATGGATTTTGAGGCTGAATTTGAAGATTTCAAACATAGATACAGAATATGGCAGAATCGCGCCGATAACCAGCTATGTATTGGAATCCACATAATAGCAAATGCTTGTCAAATACTCTAATTATTTGCAATAAACTTGTCAGCCCCAGGAAACTGAGCTCGTGGGTGACGGTTATGACGTAAACATTGCCGCCCCAAGGGAACATAATTCTGCAGGGTAGTTGGGGGTGGGGGAGAGAACGATCCCCTCAACCCTTCGATCTCTTTCTCAAAAGACTTAACGAGGTTTGACTTGCCATACAAGATGTATTAAACATACAAATTATGAAAACACCTGGACCAATTTGGCTTCTCTAAAAGGGGCTCCAGTGCTATTCTACTATCTGTTCTTCCAATGTTACAGGAAAGGCACAGAAATGAGGGCAGCCGCCTCTTAAAAGATACGTGGGGGTGGGGGCATGAATATTTTTGGCCTCTCCACCTCCATCCCGGCCCAATGCTTGAGATGTGATTATTCACAAAATACAAAAAGTATAGAGGAGTCGAGAGAGAGACAAATGACAAATCTTTATTTACGAGGGTAACAGAATAAGCTAAAATGCTTTTTTCACGTCTAGCCCTCCATCTAAAACACGGAAAAGGAAACACTACTACAAAACAAAGTCATCAATCAAAGAAGACGCAGGGATTTTTTTTTTTTTTTTTTGACACACTGACTTAAAAACCTTGATATTGATTAATATGATTAGAAAGTTTATATTATTATGAATATCATTACATAAATGCTTTCGATTGTGATAACCGAGTGAGTCATCAAGGAGTTTTTATTTCTTGTTACGCGCTAAATGCAGCATATGTTGTGATGCTATCACCGAGCACGTGCGAGTGCGAACGTCGTTCATTGTCAGCATGGAGTCCCTCTCCCCTCAAAAAACAAAAAAAAAAAAAAAAAAAAAAAGCCGAGCATCTTCCTACGCCACGCCACTGTACAATGCTGTTGATTGCAGTTAAAACCACTATTCGCTCTAACATACACATGCACATTAATTTAGCTCTGACAGTTGTTTCTGCTGTTCTTGCACAGCAAATCTCCTGCTTCTCAGTCTCTGCACGTTGCGAGTCCACGGTTGTGAGGAGCGAGGTGAGTAGCAAGGTCCAGGCGACAGTCACCGCACGCCGATGACTCTCTTCTTCTAGTGCCCCTTCCGACTGCTCGTCATCACCTCCCCGCTCGGCCCGCCACCCACGTCAGAGGTGACTACTGCTCCTCCAGTGACACGGATGCCGAGCGCTGTCCCAGTCCAGCACCTATACATGGCTTCTTCGACGACTGTTTTTTTCCCCAACTACATTGTTATGCATCACACAGAGACACTCGCCAAGATGAGCAGTGGCACGTTAGCCACCAAACGACCACTACTTCGATGCAACGTAACTCCCAAGTGCGGGTCAACACACAGACGTTCTCTTCTCTTATTCCTTCTCCGGCCTTGGCATCGAACCTCACAGGTAGTACAAGTTCTGGTTGCGTAGTCCTTGCAGTTTCACGACCACAGCTGGCAGTCTTGACGGTCCGTTGTCACTGACGAGCCTCCTGAGTCAAGATTTCCTAACCCAAGAGTTGAGACATTTTCCCGAGTTCTTGCTGTCCTAGCTAAGTCTCAGTTTATAAGAAAAGTCTCTTGGCTTTTAAGAAAGCTGAAGACATATCGAATGCTCCGAACATGTCGTGTCAAGAAGTCCTGTCCTCTGGTCAGCTGTTCATGCTTGCGACTTAAGGCCCTCTACCCCACACAACACATCTCAAAGCAGGTACATACCTCCCCTTTTCTTACAAAGTTGGTCTCTGGCTTCTAACATGTCCATACTAAACCTTCATTTAGGCACTTTTATGCCCTAAAAGCATACGACAGTTTGTGCATTCCTCTGATGAAAATCTCTGCCTTACAAATACGTATTCTTATCCACTAACATTAATGTTCATCCAGTTGTTCTGCAATCTTCTGTAATGAGTACAAACAGGAACTATGTAGTTATAGCTAGTGCTAGTGCTATGCTTAGAACTATGTCAGATGTGCCAGGAGAACTTGCTTTAATGATCCCTGCACGCAGTCATGAAAACTAGGAATACCCTCAGTAGCCGTTAAGGTGGTTTATAGCCCAGAACTTTATATTTGCTCTCTGTGCATCAACACCGGCCAAACTTTCAGGTTTTTCTAATACTGATAGCACAGAATATGAGCCAGCAATGACCCCAAATCTACTTGTTCCAGAGGATAGCCTGAGACAAGTCGTCAAGTAAAGCTGCGTCTCAATGTTTGGAATTCTACATGCATGCAGTGGCTTCATGGTCCAGCAACTTTGATGTGCCTACATGGCTTGCTCATTTTACACTGACAAGCACTGAAAAATCCATCCGCAAATGAGATTTTGGAAAAGCAAACTGCTGCATTTCATGCCACTGGCATAAACACATCATAAAGTTGTGCATCTATTTTCAAGCAACAATGTCAATAGGTTTTTCTCAGTTTGCTGTGCGATCTAAAGCAATACAATAATGCAACCAACTTCTTCCCCTACCCCATCCAACTTTCATGGGATATTCTTTATAGGTGGTTGAAGGATATTAATGTAAGAGAAAGTCCACAGGAATGACACTAAAACTTCTCTTTATATTCCCTTCTAACACATATTTTTATGGTCTATTGGTAACTGGCATGTCCCCCAAGTTTCTTTGTCAGGTAACATAGGATCTTTTTCGAATCATATTGTCCTTTTTATCACAGTAACTGCTGTTTCAACCGAGAGCTTATAAAATCATTATGTGAGGGGAGCTCTTTAGTATGTAGTTCTTTGGTGTCTTTAGTCCAGTATGTAGGATATCACTTTATCCTTTCTAGTGAAAATAAGGCAAGGTATCTGTTCCCACAATCTCTGCCACCCACAAAAATTTGAAAATGTCAACTTAATTCAACCCAAATTTACTTACATCAATATTTCTTTTAACTGCTTCAGACACATTTCATTCATTTTCCAACATTTTATTTTGTTCATTTCAATTATCATGACACAAAACCAAAAGCTCAGCTGAAATCTGTTTATTCCATGTAAAAAAGCAACAAAAGAAGTTGAAATGACAAAGACCTGAAATAGAAAGTCTTTTCCTGTCTGTCCATCAAAAGTAATGAATATTCCACAGCATTGGAATGTCAGCTTTTGATGATATGCTTCATTAATGCACAAAATACTTATAAACCAGTTTAGACACACTTGCTTCAGTTTTCCAAGCATTCCCATTTAAAATTGTTCACCCTTAGAATTCCAAGCACTGTTTTGAAACAGCACATCATCTTAATCCTGCACATGATGGTCACCAATAGCAATCTTGAATTAAGTCTTTTAAAGCAGATTTTCTTTCAATTTGGCTCACAAGCTTACTATACCATTTATTTTAACTTCTCAAGATAATCATTTTTCTACATACAAGGTTTAACTGCAACAAAACTGCTTGACATATGAACCACAAGCCCATTTCAATGTTTTATGCTACAGACCATGGAAAACCTGTTTCGATTTTTAAATATGAAGATTAGGAAAGTGCATTATATCTCCTTCAGCAGAGATTATCATCTGCAATTAAAGAGTATCTATATGAGGCTTTATATCACTTTTAGTACCATGATACCTATCATGAACCGCTATGCTGCTGTCTAGCTGCAATGACTTTAAGAAATTGTAATTCTTTAACATACTTGACACTGGTGATTTACTTGCAGGTCTAACTGCTACTTGTTAACATGCAGTCAATAAAGGTCATGTAACAACTATAGTAGCATGCAGGGCCAGCATTAATACAGATTCATTTTTAATTCTTTTTAAGTTAATCTCATTTCTTGTGAATCACTACAACGATTTAAAAAAAAAGGATTGGTAAAATGTATTTCAAATGCATCCTTTTAGAAAAACAATAAACTATGAAAATTGTGCAGAGAACAAAAGTCATACATCACAGTTTAAAAATTGCCTTAGAACAATGAATGTAAAGGAGAACAAGTGTAGAACAAAATATCGGCAGATACAAAGTATTAGTAGTATAAAGCATGTTCTCAAAAAAGCTTATATTAGTTATAACATGTTGCCACTTTGCCATTTCAGAAGCTGTAACTTTGCAACCATCTTATAAACAGATACTTTGCTTCTTTTCCATAGAAGAAAAGAATGGGATCGTAAATGAATCAGAAATAGTGGCTGCAATTTAATCATTAGTTAATATATGCATGTGCACATAAATCTTAAACTCTTCCTCTAGGCAGGTTTTGCATCTTTGTGACCAGACAAATTCATGATATGTTTTGGAATATTTGTAAGTAAATTAAATTTTTTCACAAAATAGATTTAGTTTTCTTTAGAATTTTCAATATTGCTCTACAGTTGTCATCAAGCAATGACAAAAAGCCAGTTTCATTAAATTCAGAAACCCACAAACAAGATTACATATCCTGTGCTTGTTTTCATTTATTGTGTCCTTGGAAAATAAAAATATGAGCTATAAGCATATCGAACTGAAATATTAAGTTAAAGGCTTAAAAAGTTATTGTAAACAGTGTACAAGATATTTTGACACCCTGTATTTTACAGTTTTCTTATAATTCTTTACTGTCACTCTATTGCATGCAGTATGGCCAAAGTAATAATGCTTAACTGGCAGTTATTTAAGTATGTAATATTTTACTTACTATTGAGGGCTTTCATGTAAAGAAATGATGCTATTTTAAAGTAATACACAAAACATAAGAAATCAGCATAATTTATAAATATATAATTTACATCTTCAGTACCAAAAAACAAATTATCAATAACTTTGGAAAAAGCTCTGTACCACAATAATGGAAAACAGTTGAGGAAATCTCATCAAAAAATATCAAGGACTAACATTGTATATGCATTGCACAAAAACCAAACAAAGAAAAAAGGAAAAGTCTGACAAACTGAAAATAAAAGAAAACATTTGGATAGCTGACAAAGCCATGCTTATAAAACTGATAGCATGTGCTGAACATTGCCATTATAATGTGTCATATAGTAATTGTAAAATAAATAATACATTTACTCATTCAATAATCATATCCTTCTTAGCCCTTGTGTAAGTTCTGATGGTCATATAGGGGAAACTACCTCAAGCTAAGAACATTATATAGTTCTCTACCTTGAAATGCAATGCCTAATAACATCAAAAATGAATCTCAAAGGCCTCGAGCATTCATCAATTTTTTTTTTGACTGTTTAAAAAACAAATTCACATCATTCTCCATGTCAGTTTAAATGATTGTAGGAAATAATACTTAAAAATACAATTCTGTGAAAAAACAGAATTCCACCATGAAAGTTTAATGTTTCTAAATAAACAGGTATTGCAAAAACCGCTAAGGCTACCTGTAGTTTCTTCTGCATAGACTTATGCAGAATAAACTCAGAATATTCTCAGCCTTTTGGCTAAGATCAAAGCGATTATGGAAAAAAATATATATACAAACAGAACAAAATGTAATGCTATAATGTATTCTCAAATCACTGCCAGCCATTAAGAATAGATTATTTGAAACTTTAACTATCCTGTGAAGAAATTTCAAGTCCTGCAGAGTCAAAATGAACAACAGGGGAATAATAATGATCAAATATAAATAACTGAAAATCTGTTTTGTTTATTCCTTGTTACCCCTTGAGGCTCCACAGGCCCCCTCAGTTAGGCCCATGTGGTTCTTTGTCCTTTGCCTCACTCTCTACCGTTCTTTTCCAAGTCTGCTTCGGTCTCCCAACTTTCCTCTTCCCCTGAGGATTCCAGTCAAGTGCCTGCCTGGCAATGGTGTCAGATGGTTTGTGCAGGATGTGTCCTACCCAGCCCCATTTGCGCTTTTTGGTGTCTTGGCTAGTGGCATTCTGGTTGGTTCTTTTCCACAGGCTGCTGTTGGAGATCTTTTCAGCCCATCTTCCCAGAATATGGCGTAGCCATTGGTTGGTAAAGGTCTGGAGCTTGTTGATGATGTTAATCACTCTCCAGGTTTCAGAACCATGCAGTAGGACTTACTGGTGACACTCATTGGTTTTGAAGATGCAGGTCTTATTGCTGAAGGATAATAAAAATCTAAACACCACAAAAACAAAAGCATAGGAACTAGAGAGAAAGAGATCTCAGTTTTCTATCCATAAAAGGTACACTCACTAAGAAGGATGCGGCCCTATGCTCCTCGAGGAGTAACAAGGAATAAACTAAATTAAAAACTAAGGATAACTTGCCTGCAATTCTGACACCTTACAATGGGACAGACTCAAAAAGATGCCAAGAGGAAGGAAAAAAAGTGAATGATCTATACATATATTCTCATGCCTAATCAATAGTATCTAGATGAAACCTGTACATGCAATAACAGGACCTGCAAGGTTGATATGACTGAGTCCAGTGCGGCCATTTCAAACTCATAAGACTATTTAAATAATTTATAATCACTAAAATCTTGAACATAAAATGCCAAAAGCATAAAATAAGTAACAAGGCACAAACATAATACAGAAAAATTGCCATTATCTGTTCACAAACTAAATGTTGTAGCACATAGGGGCACCATTTTGAGGCTGACCTGCCACTCATAAAATATGAATGTAAAATATTGTCCATTCTACAGTTTACAGGATACTGGGGTTGTGTAGAAAGCACCTTTGAGGACACAATTTTGAATCATACTATGCATAAAAGAATGGAATTTTTAATAGCTCTAGCTGTTTAACAGATCATTGGTTATGGTAGCAACGTTTTAATCGCATTTTTTTTCATTAAATTGCAAAAAGAAATATTCCAATAAATATGTACTCATAAAAGATCCTTTAGCATGAACTATGTTAGTAAAACTGCTCGAGAAAAAATAATGAGTGGCCTTCTTTGACTATACTAAGTTTCAACTGCAGCTCCCACCTTTAAATAAATGAGAACCAAAACAGACAATGCATATATTTTCCCTTTTGTAATTCATACAGAAAATGTTAAATGCGATCTCTTAACCTTTCATTTCTAAAATTTTACAATATTACGTTTAATGTGATTAAATTTTCTTTCAATGGATGACAAAAAAGCTAACAATTTACAAATATGATGAAACGTTAGGTAAAGCTGAATTACAAAAAAAAAAATCCTCTTGTCCATTTAATCATTTGATTTCGTTTTCTCCCTAAGCCATCACTTTCTTCCTCCCTCACTTCACTATTTTAGCCATTCTATTCAAGTAAGAAACTTAAGCTGGTGAAGCAGAATGTGCTCCAGGTCTTTCACATCATCAACATTGATGCCACTCGATCTGATTTTGTCAAGTCTGTGTTCAAGATCTTGCTTGTCTTTCTTTAGCCTCCAACAAAGCCAAATTGCAGTTTTCAGCAGTGGCACAGTGAGAGACGATTCTGGTAGACATTCAATTGCTAAGCGAGCATAGGCCTCTGCGATGTCTGGCCTGTCAGTCCGAGAGTAACACACAACCAGTGAGCACACTACATGACCAATGCGTGAATGAGAGTTGCCATACAGTTTTTCCATAACAGGTAAATATGTCTCCAAAACAGGAATTGCTTCCTCGTGTTTTCCTTCCACAAAGAGCTCCATTGCTTGTGCATAGCTATCCCCAGTAAAGAAATGTGCAAACTCTGGACAATATCGAATATCAAAGATAGAATAAAGATGACTCAAGTATTGTTCAAATGCCCGACTGCGTTTGGCAATAGTTTCGCTGGAGAAATTCCCCATGAGAAGCTTTTGAGGAAAAACTAAAGAGTTAACATGGTTTGGAAACCTCTTTTTTAGGGCTTTGTGGAGGCATTCAAAATCCGAGTATCGTTTCTTAATGAAGGTAGATGTCTTCTCCACTCAGCATTTGATTTTATCATTATTGTGTAATCCTGCAAGAGGAAAGTTCAGTGTTAAATACTTTATAATAACTCCGGGAGCTGAAACGTAAATTTCTTGCATAAGAAATAAATTTTAAATTGGTGGCTTATTTGGTACCTTATTTCTAGCAATGTTACCAAAATCTATGATTAAAATACAATTAATATGATTATGATTAAACAGCATAAATCTAATAATTCAGATAAAACGATCTGAAGATCAGGCAAATACTTGGAACCAGCAAAACATTTATGTACACCCATCTGAACATTCCATTTCTTCTGTTTGACACCCTAAAAATAAAAAGTGCACTTCAGATAATTAATTTACATGCTTGGTAAATAGGGTGTGTTCTTTGTAAAGATTGTCAGTTAAAATCAATTACAACTGCCACTGTAGCAAAAACAAAGTGTAACTACTGATGATTATGACTTGTTGCAATTACTCTTGTAATAACAGCAAGTTCTTTTTCTAAGCATCACTGTTTGGTATTATGAACACAAAGCTTTAAGTCTGTCTTACTGGTGAAATATCCAAATCTTATCAATCTGCAGAATCATGCTTGATATTACCACATATCCTGAACGCCTGTAGGTAACAGGGCTGGAGTGAGTGTCCTTGATGACCTCTGCTGATGTGATCTCGAATGTTACTCTGCTGGCGCTGCTTTGACTGCCATCAAAATGTATTGTGCAGGGAGCTGTCTTTTCTAGGTACATCACACAACATGATCCAGCTTATTAGCTGAACATTTAAATGCTGAAATAAAGCTTCATAAGCTGCACCACCTGTGTACACAACTGTGAATTTGTAGATACTAGTTACATAGGTGTAATGTTTGAAAGCTAAATGTTCATGTTAACGGGAAATAAGGGATACTATTCCCTTGTAGTGTAAGTTTATTTTGAAACACTTTACTTGTCTGTTGTGGAAAAGCTATGTCGTGTAAATAGAAAACATGTTAAAGAGTTCTACAGTTTAGCTCAAAATAAGACAAATAAAGCAAAATAAAGAAAAACTATGCAAAAGACTATCCTTGCAGTAGCATACAACTATAGACAATAATTTAAAAATAGACTACACAGACAAATATTTAGTTTAAAAAAAAAACAACAATCTGGTACAAATGTATAACGCAAGAGTGGGAAATGCTATGCTGGCAACCAGAAGAGATGTCAGGAGTTGTGGAAATTAAGAACTTGAACAGAGATATAAGGTACAATTCCACTGAGGGGTGTGGAGCTGAAGAAACTGAACAGAAGGTGACATGGAGTTGGGTACCATTAATAATAAATCAAATCAAAATCAAATCAAATCAGACTTTATTGTCTGTCCAGGAGACCCAGGACAGAAATTTGTCTTCGCTCACAAGGGCAGGCATGCATACTCATACAGACATTTAACACACATTTAATAGGGATATTTTAGCTGTTTGTGTTGGTTAAACATAGGTCTGTGCCTTATAAAGTGCAGTTGTAATGTGCCTCTTGTCCATTCACTGGGATAGATTATGCCTATTTGGGCCCTACTTACAGAAGGTATGATATTGAATGCCCTCAAGTTATACCTTTGTTTAAAAATTCTGAAGACCTATAGCTATTATCATGTATGCTATTTACCTTCTCCCTGCCAGGTATTATCATCATATATAAGTGTAGTTGTGCAAGCAAAATGCATACCTCTCTATATTATTAAAGAGAATTGTCTTTATGGCAAAAACAGAACCTCATGTAATGTCAAAAAAAATAAGTTAATGGTCATTGTAAGTTTGTCAAGTTTCCTTGTTAGGGTTTTCCTCTTGTTTATATCATCACTAGTATCACCTCCTTTACCCGTGTTCTACTAGTTTGCATTCAAGTGCTAAAATTTCTTCCAACGTTCTGTTTTTAATTCTAACCTCTTTCGCCAGCATCATCGTCGACGGAATCTGCATCGCCAGCAAAGGTAAGTTGACCAGTGATGCTAGATGCAGTGAACGACTCGTCGTCCTCTAGTGCAAGCTCTGCTGGGTCTGAATCTTGCAACTGGGCGTCTAAGGCAGCATTTTGCGGTCTAATCTTTTTCAAAAGTGCATCCATCGTAAATTCTTTATATTTCGATATGCTCCATTAAAACAAAACCCAAGTTTCTGATTCACAATTTACCTTAAAGCAGACGAAACTATTTCCGTTTTCATTTACTTTTATTCTCAAATGGTACATATTGACCATTGCAATTCATATTTAACCATTAACAAAAACATTTGAAGTATCTAGCAGAAGGGAAAAATCGCTTAGTTTTCATATTCATAGTTTTAAAGGTAATTATGTGTCCAAGTTTTTTCTGAAAAATGTAAGGAGGTGATAGCTTGTAAATTGTGTTCCCCAAATTGTCGTATCTGAACGAAGTAAGCTTTTTTCCGGATAGCCAGGGAGACGAGTTTTACAGACTTTCCTTTTTTTCCTAGATACTGCCTTCATACAGCTATCATTTGAATTCTGCACGTGAGGTTTTGTTTTACTTCATATGTAAAATGTAAGGATTTTCTCGGAATGTACGTTAAGGACTATAGGAGTTCTTAAGTTGGAAAATAGTTTGTTTTCGCAATTCGCTCCCTTCAAAATGGCGACTATGGTCATTCGAACAGCTTCCTTTAGAGACGCAGAACAAAACATGCGAATTCTTTCGATGCTGAATGACCAGAGATTGCATTCACGATTTTGTGACGTTGTTCTTAGAGTAGGTGAAGAACAAATATTTGCTCACTCAAACGTTTTGGCAGCAGCTAGTCCCTATTTTGGATCTTTTCTTGGAATGGGTTCAGATGCACCAAGGGCATTCTGTGAGAGTTCTCCCCAGGTGATCGAGATCCATATCGACAGTGCTGACGACAACAGTGGCTTCGGATATGGAGAAGCAGTGCGTCATGTGGTGGACTTTATGTATACATGCACCATTGAGTTAAACTCCCTTATCATAACACAAGTGATCGAGATAGCCAAAATCATGCAGATGACGTGCATTTTGGATTACTGCAGCAGGTTTCAAAAAGGTGAAAATGGAAATCTTCCGCAAAATAAAGGCACGGGAATGCCTGTTGCAACTCCAGATTTCAGTCTGTCAAGAAAGATTTTGCGGAGAGCGAATGCATCAACAGAAACAGAACAGAGTATGTTTCTGAAGTCTGGAGGAATTACTTGTTGATGCATTAAATCAAAGTACCGTGCTTTCAGTGTCAAACTTAGAAGACAACACAACTGTCCAGACTGTGCTAACCAAAGATACACTTGTTGTTGAAGGTGATACAACTTTGGCTCATTCTGATGACAACCAAGCAGACAATGAGGTTAAATTAGATGTAAAACTAAATAATTCATCTGAGATAACAGATGCAGAGGGTAATCTTGGACTTGGCAGTGGTGACATTGTAGTGGATGACATTAAAAAGCTAGTGAACAGCTCTTCTAATAGTCCTGCTCCAGTAATTGTAAAAAGTGAAAATACACCAGCTATTTCTAGCATGGAAAGAACACTTGAAGTTCAAAGTGAAAATGTGTTGGTTGATGTGACTTGCAAGGATCAGATGGTTGGACAAGGGATTGTTTTTCCCCTGCCACTTACTTTACCCTCTCAAGAAACTAATGTAGCTGATGCCTTTAGGCTGCTACCTATTCGAGGGCGAAGGAAAGGTAGACGTAGACGAAAAAGGAAACCAAAGGAAGTGTTATCAGACAGTGATCCAGAACTGATTCAGGAGCCAGAGGATCTAGATGAGGAAAACTTAAAAAACAAGAATGTTAATACACCAGGAACATGTGTTCAAAGGCAAGAAGATGACAATATAAATGCAGCATCGGAAACTAATTTCTCTGAAAATGTAGTCACCCCTACTAATGCAACTATTTCTCCAGAGTGTGATGTGCTCAAGACAGAAAGTGAGAGTGAAAAAACTACTATACCTAGTCGAACTCGAGGTCGGAAGCCCATCACATCAGTTATGGCCACATGGTCTTCCCCTCGACTTCGTGCTGGTATCCCTAGGTCAGTGTACAAATCAGATTATGTCATGCATTCTCTGATCAGGCGCTCTCGACACAGTGGCACTAGAGGGCAGTGCCTTCCCCAGCATGAGGAAGATACAGATACTGGTGAGGATGGGAATTTAGAGGAAATGGGCAGTCTTCTTGGCAGACTTGGAACAGAGAGTGAGATAGGAGAGAATCAGACACCAGGACTAAAGTTTGTATGCCAAACCTGTGATTTTACTACCAGCATATTTCGGGTGTACCGTCAGCATATGAAACGGCACCCTGAGACGGACACAAGGAGTTACACTTGTACAGAGTGCGACTTCCATACTACAAAGGCACGGCAGCTTCTTCAGCACCGTAAAAAGCATCTGCATGAAGAACTCATCTGCAGGTTAGTTAAAGAAATCTACTAAATTTGCAGACTTGATTGTCACCTATTGTACATGTGAACCTGTATTTACTGATTTTAAAGTAAAATTTGCTCAGTATTTTTGTATGGATTTTGTTCTTTTTTTCTTGTTCCTAATCACCCCTAGTGGAGCATAAGGCTGCAAAAGAATATGGAACGCTTCACAAATTTGCGTGTGGCTATGCCAGTCTTCTCTGTATCATTCCAATTTTAGTATACATACTCTCTCCCTCACACACAGAGATGGGGGAGGGAGAGAGTATGGAAATCTTTAGTACCCAGAGAAAACTACCAACATTAATTTCTAGCATAAACATCTGTAAATACTCTTTCTACCTTGCATTCTCTCTCATACATTAAAAGTACAAAACTCTGCTGCAGGTCTAGTGCTTAGAGCTAGGAAACGGGACCATGCCACCCTTCTCCTTTGTTTTCTGCAGTGGCTTGCCATCCGTTCTCGCATCCAGTACAAACTGTCCGTGCTGTGTTTTAATTTCTTTGCTGGTACTTGCCCTGATAATTTCTCTAAACTGCTCCTCCCTTACATCCCAGCTAGACAACTCAGTTCCTCATCTGATGATCATCTCCTTAGCTTTCCTGTCACCAAAACAACAACATAATTATGGCCACAGGATTTTTAGTTATTGTGCAGCAAAACAATGGAACTTTCCATATCTGCCAACTTCCCACTATTGAATCCTTTAAACGTTCGCTGAAAACACCTTTTCCGTAAGCATTACTCCTAACAACCTTTCCCATAATGCTAGTCGTTTGTCACACCCTTCGTTTTGCAATATCATGTTACTCTCAGCTATTGTTCTTGTTTTCTAGTTCCTCTTTGTGTTTTCTGCATTTGATTTATTCTTCATTTAGGTTGTCCAGGTTGTTTTATTCTTTTACAGCTCGTTTGTTATTTGTTTTCCTGTCCCTCATATGCTGTCTATGTTTTGTTCTTGTTCTTAAGCGCTAAGAGCATGCTCCTTAGGAGTGTGAGTATGCGCTTTACAAATTTTGCATTTATTATTATTATACTCTCAACAGTGACTATCGGCCAGATGAAGTACCTGGCTTGTGAAGGTGGTATGCAAATTTTAATAACATAAAATTGTGAGTCTGCAAGTAAAGGAAATATTGTTTATTGTCTGTGCAGTTTCTGTGAGGTGCAACTTGATTCTCCAGAGAATTTCCAGTTACATTTACAGCGCCATGCACATGCCCTGCCGTACTTTTGTCACTCTTGTGACATGCGCTTTAAGACACGTACCCAACTGGCAACTCATTTACCCAAACATATGACAGAAAAACCTTTTGTCTGTCAGGTAATGAGTTTTGATGTGGAACTTTTGATAAATGTGCTGTACTAAGGGCAAAAATTCATATTTATAAAGGTTTGAAAATTTTGTCGCAGTTCATGAACTAAGTATATTTCTCAGTGTAAAGATTAAATAAGTAATAGAGGATGTACATGCATTTTGATTGTTATCATAGTGGTCTGCATATTTTTTAGGTGTGTGGCAATGGGTTCAAGTGGAAACATGCTCTCAAGAACCACATGGTAACCCACAGTGCAACTAAAGATCACCTTTGTGATATCTGTGGATTTTCCACTGCCCACAAAAGCCAGCTGAAGGCTCACCATCTTATCCACACAGGTGATACATTTAAGTGTCCAGAACCAGGCTGTCACTTTGAGGCTACTAAGCGGCAAAATCTCAAATATCATATGGTTACACATACTCAGGAAAAGGCACATCAATGTGAAGTAAGTGCTTTTTAAGCAGAACATAACTTGATTACTTATTTCACTTATATAGTAGAATTCCAAAGTCTCTATAACCACTGTTTTATTATTTTTATCAGCATACACTAACTGCCTGAAGTTGTTAAGACAGAATAGAGGTGACTGTGAGAAAGTAAGAGAGAGAGTAAAAGATATGTAAATATAAGAAAAAATGAAAAGAAAACAAAACTTGTTAACGGAAACATGTAAGAATGTGGAAATATTGTTTCAGTTTTTCTTTTTTGTCTTGCCAAGGTTTGTGGTCAGGCTTTTTCCCTGATCAAAAATATGCGACGTCACATGCTATTGCATGCAGAGACAAGGCCCTACCACTGTTCACTTTGCTCCTACACCACAACACGCTTTGACAAGCTCAAGGAACACAAACTGAAACAGCATGACATTGGCCAGCCCCCAGGCAAAAAGATGAAGTATGCCACCAGGGTTCAGAGACTGGCCAATAGGGTTGCAGATGGACCTATCACCATTGCTGAGGATGGTACAATAGTGCAAGCAGGTCCGATATCTTCACATACTAACGTGTAATTAAAAATAAATCGCAATAAAAATAAATAACATGCAATGAAAATAAATCGCCCAGCAATAATGCTTTAAAATGTAAATGAAGTAACAGTTTACAGCTGTTTTACTGCAAGTGTGCTGATAACTTTATTAAAGACCGAAACAATTTCTTGAAACTATAATTCAGTGTGGTTTTAAAATACATATGTAGATGCGAGTGCAACATTTTTTTAAAGCTAAGATTTTTAACAAGAATGCAGAGATCATAAAATAGTGCTAAAATTGATGTACTCTGCAAAGACTTAGAATTAGTTCTTAATGTCAGTAGCTTTTATTCCAGTGCATACAGATGGTGAGGGGCTGCGGATGGTTGGACCAATAACCATTGCTCAGGATGGTAACAGCATCACCATCAGCTCTGATCTGACACTCACTGATGAGACTCTCACAACCATAGCACAGCTAGCAACTTCTACGTCTCAAAATACTGTTGATGGCTCCCAGCCACAAGAAGCTCAAATTAACATTAGCACGCCAGAAGGCTACCCAGTTATTGCCCGTGTTCAATTTGCCTCCAATATTGACATGGGAAAATGTGAAGTGGTCGGATACATGGCTCAGAATGAATGAACTGGGTAGTTTATTTTTACCTGGATTTGGGGAAAATCAGCCTTATAAATTAAAAGGTTAAAAGGAACTGAGGACGTATAGTTTGATTGAAGGCAAAAACAGTGCTGGCTTTGAGGCATTAGTTGTTCTTCAAAACTGTTTTATATCTGTAAATTTTGTTTGTGAAGTAAACATGCTAGCTACACGTTTTTCTTCTTAAGTTTGGTGTTTTGACATCTGATCTATAGAGTGGGGTTATTCCTGCATGTGCCTTGCATTGTGTTACTGCTGTTTCATTTATTGGTGTTGCTTAGCTGTTAAATGCTGTATCTGTTGAAAAGGCCATATCACAGCCAGCCTTTCTGGATTTTTTTGCCAAAATTGCCACATTTATACCTGTTTATGTTTGTCTTGCAATTTTATATATGCAAACACTGATAATTTTGTTCATAATAACAATAATGATCAACAGACCTTATTTTCTTCTTCCCTGTCAGAGTAACTCAACATCTGATAAAAAGCCTTCCATTTTTAATGCATTAATAAATGAGCAATAGTCAACTTGGGCATTTTAAGCACAAAAATTAGATTCTGTATAGAAATAAATGGCAGTACATCATAATCTATAGCTTAAAAATACATAGAAATAAGGCTTGACAAGACTTTTTCTCTTTCAAATGGCTCCTGCCTATGATTTTCACAAACAGGATTTTGAACACATCTGTTAAACATTTGTTAAAAGTTTTCTCTTGTCTGAAATTCTTCAGTATGTAAAATATACCATTTCAAAACATTTACAAAAAAACATGTTAATTTAATATAGAAACATTTCTGGCAAAAAAGGAACTCTATAGTTCCATGCATTATCTCTTTCACAGTAGATTTGGTTCTACATTACAATAGCTATTTATGAATTAGGAAGCTTATGACAAAATGTAAAAAAAAAATCAAAGGGATGATCATGTATAAGAAAACAACAGATTCTTTTTAGTTCATAAAAAAGCAGTTCAACATGTAACTTAATTTTTGAGCAAAAGAACATATTCAGTGTCAGATCTTTGACTTATCTCTGTTTATGTAAAGTTGTATCATCTAATATAAAATCTACACGCAAGAATACCACAACTAAAACTTGTTTCTCCACTCACTGTATAAGGTAAAGTTTAAAGAGAACATTTTCATTTACTTTCCCTATGAACTGCTTGTAATCTGAATGATTTTGGATGTAAAACAAGCCCATTTCATATGCCTGCGGATCAACTTCTGGAAGATTCTTTTCATCTTCAGCCTGGAAGAAGAAATTCTGTACTAGGGATGTGGCAAACAAAAATAAGCGATTTTTTGCCAGTGTCTCACCCAGACACACACGTCTGCCTGCCCCAAATGGCATTAATCTACGTCGGTTCTCATGACTTGAAGGTAGCAGTTTGCCATTTGAGTCTAGAAATCGGGAAGGATTGAATGTCCAAGGGTTTGGCCAGACAGATTCATCATGATGTAGAGACCACAAGTTAATGTATACCTGCACATTGAACAATTGCAATGTTGGGATAAAAAAAAATTCTTGATTTGCAATAAATATATATAAATATAAATAAAATACGCTGGGGGGAAAAACAAGAAAACAACTGATCTTAGGGATAGTTTCAAGAGATTCCTGAGAAATATATAAACTAAACAAAAATATTTTCACTAGAATGATAGAATTTTTTTTTTAGTTTACAGATATTTGTTTTGACTCGCATTGATATAGTACAAATCTTACACATAGAGAAGACTTGATACTTGATGTAAAACTCTTCTCCATAAGCACATTTAAAATATATACCTTGCACACATCCTCCCCCCAAAAAGTTTTTTTTTAATCATCCCTTACATTCCTCATTTACTTATCTCTGTTAGTATTGTAGCTGTTTTCTTTCCCTATTTTCACAGCTCATTGCATGCTTTGCACTTGTCCTTCACAAATTATTCCACAGATAGTAACATAAGTTTAAAATAATTGGTCTGTTAACTATTTTGTTTTATGATTGTGCTTCATTACTGGCACATTTGCACTGCCAACAAGCAGGTCTGTTTAGGTTCCTTCCTGGCAATATTTCCCCTTATCCCTCCACTAAGCTAGCTAGTGCCTCTTTAAACAGGTTAACACTACCTCTTTGAAATGACTTTCAGGGAACTTCCAGCACCTTGAACCATTTCAAGGGATTGGTGAGCTCTACAAGTCTCCTAAGCTTAAGTACTAGGATAACCATTTGTATTTTTAACAAATAAGAATGTGAGAATAGAAGCTGGCCATATAACACATGAGAGATGTTTGAGCAAACATGATTTTTTTTAAAAGTTTTTGCCCATAAGATAATCTGATGAAAAATTCTTTTACATCATCAAACCTACCGTTGTATTTGCTGGCAAACGTTTTCCCAGCACACTGGTATCACACATTGTATAATGAGGAACAGCAAGGGGAACATGAGAAATGTATCTGAAACAGAAATGAGAACATCAGCCAGCAAAGAAGTAGAATCCTTGACAGACTAGTTATTTTAAACTTATTTTACTATCAATAGAATGATTTGAGAAAGATAAGTGCAGTAAGCTGTAAAAACAGGGCAAGGAAACAGCTATTTTAGTTAACAGAAAATTAAAATATGTGGAGGCATGCTCGTGAGATCTGCAACAAGGAAAACTTCTTGATGCTTGTAAGGACTAAGGAACTTGATCTGCATGAACACTTTGCTACATCTTTGCAACCCTAGAATGCATGGCTTTTGTGTGACAAAAAGTTTATATGAACAGCTACCTCAACAGTTCAAGCAGTGTGGCTTCCATGTAAGGCAACTTCTCCCTGTCAGCCAGACATGGAAGGCGTTCATTTCCAATAGTAGCAGAAATTTCTTCCCATAGGCTTATTTGAATATGTGGATGGTGCACAAAAAGCAGAAGAAGACATGTCAGGGCTGTTGCTGTGGTGTCTGTGCCTGCAAGAATGCCAGAACATGCAACTGAGAAGAATGGTATAATTATTATTCTATCGTAATTCATAATTTGGCCTTAGATAAAATAAGTCCAAGGAAAACAAATGAACACTGAGCATGCAAGTTACTCATATGTTGACCAGTAAAGTACGCACATGCTGGACTGCTATATTTGAAACATTTCTTGTATATAAGCAATTCATGATTTTACTTCACAAAAAAAAACTTGGTTCCCTAAATTATACCTAAATGTAACATAAACAGCACCTTTTAATTGATCATACAGCAGTTATGCTCAGTTGTGAAAAGGTCTATACTGCTAGCATCACTGAAGCAGAAGCAGCAGAAAACTTCTTTCAGATGACCTCAGCAAGCCGTAAAAAATAATCTATGTCAATGATATTATCGTGCATTATGATCTGCAACAATGAATATGGTGCTATTCCATAAGGTTGGTCGCCTGCATGACTGGCAATCTGTATAAGCATGCTAGAATAAGAATGGTGACCTGCTAGAATGAGATTGGTGAACACCTCCTTGATGGTTGTGAGGCTCAGGTCAACATCATGCTTTGAACCACCAGATTTCAAGAAAGATGAAGATATGGAAGTGCCATTGATCCCATTTGGTTCAGTTTTTTTCTCCTTGTCATCTTCCAAAAAGCTGAGCAAATGTTTGACTACACAATCACGACTGTCATCCTGAAACTGATTTGTAAAACAATTTTTTTTTTTTTTAAATCATGAAAATTTATTTCTGCTTTCACATGCTGAAACATCCCATTCCTCTTTGTTAACTGTCAAGCATACCCAGTCAGTCCATCCTACCCAATCCATCCTCACATTTTTGTGTAATCCTTTTCATTATGCACACTAAAATTTCTTTTAAAAGCACAATAATTTCTGATAGCACAGACTGCTGTGTGTCAACCCTAACTACAGCTTTATACATCCTGTCAGGCAAAATTAAAGAACAATAAAAAAAGTTAGAATACAGTGTGAAATATTCTAAGCTTTCATTTAGACACTTAAAACAGTTCTACCACATTACAAAGACATGACACAAGGTGGGAGGCCATATTTTTCCCCATTGACATGTACTGATCAGATATGTAATCTAATTCACAGGAAACATGCATACAAAGATACTCATTAGTTCTAGCACAAAAAGAGTACTTTCAACTTCGCAAATTCTTCTTCCCAGAAAGCATCTCTGAGCTTGAGAGCTTCTTGATGACGGCAATGACAATCATCCCTCAGCAGATGTAGGAATGGCAAGAAGTCCAGACGCAATGCTCTTCCCGCACCAAAAGTATCGTTGAACAATGCATTAATATGTTTGATATACTGGACGCTGGTACTAGTCAAGTCAGGTCTGGTTCCTAGTGTCTGAGAAAAAACATTTTTCTGTCACTATGATATGTAAGCAAAGCATAATTTGATTTCCTGTGTCACAACATTTTGATGCCAAACTAATTGACTAACTGAACCTTTTAACATATATTCTCAGCAAATAATAATTTATAAAAAGAACATATTTTCATTAAGATGGGATGATCTAAGAAAATCAAAAGCAATGTTTTACATAATCATATAACCTGATTTGAAAGAAAGAACCTCTACTTACTGATGCTTCCTTCTAATTTGTGTAGATGACTAAATTAAAAAAAAAAATTATTGAATTGTCTCATTAAAACTTTTCTCTACTTCTTGTTCTTAAAACTGCACTTCAATTTTACTGTCTGGGCCCAGTTTTTATCTATGCACAGATGTTCTCTTTAGTAGGGTGGTCTATGATTGATCAATGGTGCAAATGGCTTTTCCAGTGGAAATGTTTAAATATTATTTCTTTAATAATATAATACTCACAAAAGATAACATCACATTGCAAACTGCATCATAAATAATGTTCCATGGATCAATGGGCTGTCCCTTTGCCTCTGAAAACCGCTTCAACATAAGTTCAATGTCTGGCCTGCACTTATGCTCCAGATTTTCAAGGCCTGTGCCATACATGCGTAGTGATCGTAGAACTTCTTTGCGTAGAAACACAAGTTTGTCTGTGTAAGTCTGCCAAACCACTGAGTGTCTGTTTCGTTGTGCTATTTCGGTTCTGTACATAGGAGGCCTCCCTGCAAAGTCCCGTCCTTTCACAACCAAGGCTTCATATATGCTTGCAAAATCATTGAGAACAACAATGTCCTCTTTAAATAGCTGCATACGAAAAATTGATCCATATTTTTTTGCCCATTTGGTCAGAACAATGTGAGTTTTTGCATTATGAAGAAGGTGGGCATTTCCAAAAAATGGTATCCATGGTGACACCATTGGAATGGTATGGAGACCATGGGTCTTTGCTGTTTTTCTGGTGATGAGGTATGCCAATAGAAAGATAATTAGCAGACCTAAAAGAACTTCTAGTACCATTGTCTGCAAAAGATTATCAGAAAATTTCCAAATGCATTTTCACTTTACTAATAAAACATGCTTTAAAAAAACAACATAAGTTGGCAACAGTAGCAATGATCATACAGCAAGTAAACACATAATAGTTTTCTTTTTTGGTTAGAACTTTCAACATAATACCCAGACTGATGAAAAACTTTTTTAGAAAAAAATGTTGCATTCAAATAATATGAGCAGTTATAAATTTGTTTCTTTAGACTGTTTTGCTATAATATTAAGCATGGTTATCAAAGCCAGTTCCGCGTCGCGCACTGCCGATGTTGAACTGAAAGCCATGGCTATAGTATAATTATTTATTACTCTTTCGTTTGATACCTACCACTTTCACCTTTGCTGGAATAAGGCTTTAAAATCCCCATGTAAACATTGGCATGCAGGAACTATATACTGGACAAGCAAGATAGCATCAAATGTCACGGTGGTCTTGGACGAGCTCGTGCATCCTCGATCAGTTCTCGACGACAGAAGTGCACACCACCAGCGCCTGGCGTCTGAAACCGGGGATTTGTTTTCTCTATGCCTCTGAATATGATATCGCAGGTCTTTATTCTGCCTTTTGCAACTCGCGAAGGAGCCAACGCTGCAGCAGACGAAAACTTTGCCGCGCACTAAGGACTCGACAACGTCCTTCAGGGGGTCAAGAGCAGCGGTGTCACCGTGTGCAAGGTCGAGGACGCCGAGCTGTCGTCTGGACAAAGTTGACGAAACATTTTTGTGATGCGAAGCAGTTTTAGAAGATAAGCGGCGATGACAGCATTTTTTACCTTATCGAAAAGAATAAGGCGTCATAATAAACAAAAAGTAGTATTTGGAAGTTGTGAGATAGATCGACATGTCAAATTTTGTCAGGTGCCAGAGTAACAATGATAACAAAGACGATGACAATTATCGTAACAGAGAGATAATTATATCTCGATGGTCAAAGGTTGGAAAATACACACAGGAGTACAAGCACATACAGTAAAGATGTCAGAAAATGTGACTAGGTAAACAAGGTTATCCAGTTCTTGCTATGAGAGATGAAGTGCAGGGCTTGTAGGGAGACCATCGTTTTGTGGACGAGGACGTGTCGTCCATCACCAGCTTGTCTTGCACGGCCGTCCTGCCATTTTATCAGCAATTAAGTTTGCGAGGCCACTGGTCTTAATCTTCCGATCAGTGGGCGAGGCGCATCGATTACTAGAAATGTGGGAATTAATTTGCTGCACAGTGTTTTTCGCTTCACTTGTGGTGTACGTGATTTATGTGCTGCGACCTACTGATACAAGTCAGGCAGCATCGTCAACTCTGGATGCTTTCATTCGAAATGGTACTCACCCAATAAATCTATCTCTTTCGCACAATAATGCGCTCCAAATTGCCAAAAGTAGCATATGAAACGAGTTAAAGTCATGTAGGGCTATGGAAGTGAACCACCAATTTGGACAGGATTGATTCATAAAAATGCTTTGACCTGTGCGCGGTAGAAATAAGGAGGAATGGTAAATGAAAAAGTCTTTCAAAATCTGACGACAAACTATTAGTGGTATTTTCTGACAAGCAGGATTGGCAGTACGCTAAACTGAGTGGTAGGGATATGGCTTCTGAAATACCACTCAATATGACATATTCAATGTCATTGAGAAAATAATAAGCTCTGCTTGTCCTTATCCATCATAACAGCTTACAGATGTCTTCTTTAAATAACGCAGAGCAGACTTTAATTTACAGGTTATATTTTTGCATTGATGAACTTAATTGGCATAAGTAGATACTTAAATCTACCTTTGGCATAAAAAGCAATGATTTGTCTGTATTGATGCTTCTTGGAATTTCTATATGTAAGCTGGATTGGGGAATCTGCACAACAAAACCATCGATAAGTCAAAGTGGGAAAACCAAGACCAACCATCTTGTCTCTGAAGTTGTGAAAAGCAGGGTGCAGACCCCATATAAATATTGAGTTATGTTACTTTACATTATATGGTATCTTTGTCACTTCTTTATCCCTGCAGCCCCATGGGTAAACATCTGCAGTGTCTAGGCACCACATTATAACCATGGAGACAGGACACTTGGCCTGGAGTTTTCCATGTTGCCCCAGAGCAACAAACCTCTGCTTCATAACTATCAATCCTTGACATTATGTAAAATTAGCAAACTCATGCAGTTATGATTTATTTATTTTAATGAATTATTTTTGTTTTCTCTGCTTCCAACATGTACTGTAGTTTTTCTGTGTTTGATCCTGCCAGGTCGTTTTTAGCAAAGTAAATCATTGTCATTGTCTACATCTGTAATGGGAAAGGAGAGCAGAGATGAAAGTTTAATAACTTTATAAATGCATGTGATCGATCTTGATACAAAAACAGCATTATCCTAGTTTAAGATTAAGATGCTGTCCTTCAGAATTTTATTACTAAAAGTACTCATTTATGAATATAGCTGCTAAAAGAAGCACTGTTGATCAAAATGAAGTTAATTTTTTTTTTTTTTTTTTTTGCAGATCAGGTGATATCAGAGTTATCCAAGGATAAAAAGAAATATCAAACACGGTTTTCTGAAGATGGTAGGCAAATACTCATCTTGTATGGCACTGAGTATGGCTTCAGTGAAGAAATAGCATATCTTTTATTTGACAGGTAAGTCTGTCAGTTAATAGGACAAATACTGGCTCTTCATCCTTTGAAAGTGTTTTAGCTGGGGATACTGTACATCAGTTCATGTTCTTGCCTCTCAGTTTGTCTTAGTTGATTCTCTGAGCATTATTGTTGTGATGTTTTTATATGTTCATATTCCTTGTACAAGAGGTTTGTTATTATGAATAAAAAAGAGTTTCTCTGAGTTGTTGACAGCTGCCTCCTGTCCAATTTTTAGGCTGAAGTGTTCATCAGAAAACAGCAGTGAGCATTGGCAGCCAAGAGTTTTGAATGTCAAGCATCACAAGCACATTCACTGGGAATTAGAGAATGTGTGTTTCATTGTCATATCAACAAGCGGAGATGGTGGGTTCACTATACTAACTGAATTATATAGAATTATATCCCACAAATGAAGCTCAAAGATATGTGTGAATATACATGCGCACACACAAACATTCATGCGCACACAGAGTAGGGAAAGTTGAAGAAAACCACTGATCGTCATGCCTGTAAACATTGTAACATTCAGTGCAAGGCAAATCACAGCTACGATATGAACCAACAACACCAGAATCTCACTGTCATGACAACAGACACTTTAGCCAGTTCGCGACCAACTGACTTGCTAATTTTAACCAGTCTTCCAACATTACCTCTAGTATTTTTTGAGGTATGGCTGTAACATTTGTTGATCATCTTGCATGATCTGGATTTTGTGTTTTCCTTTGGCCTATGAGCTAATCAATTTTTTTAAAAATTCTTTGCAGTTGAATTGTCATCTTATAAACAAAGAAAAGTGTGTAGTTCTGATTAATATCTAAGCAAATTCACATTGTAGTTTTGATCTTGGATAAATTTTGCGGAAATACTCCTTTCTTCCACAAGAGAGAGTAATAGGCTATGGCTTGTGTAAATTTTATGTGTGTGCGTAAGAAAGAAAGATGTACATGAACCTTCAATACTGCAGCAGATGTATCCCCTTGGCTGAAAATGTCCTGATCCCTCTTCATCCACAACCCTTTAATTGGTCTGCTATTACATTGAGTTCTGACCTTCTTTACAACTTGAGAAAATATCTTTGCATGGTTTTAGTGGTTTCTGAAAGACCTTGAAGCAGCCACAATACTAGATCATACAGCATTTTTAGCTGGAATGAGTATTTTACTGTCATGACACTGATGCCACACATGTCAATTATCAAATTAAATAAAATTAATTCTTATCAGCCCCTACCTCCCACCCCCATCCCCCAAATAAAAAGTCACTACAAAACAAACTTGTCAAGAGTGCACCATTAGAGAACTTATATGACACTCTTTCTCTGTGTCTCAAAATTAATATATATATAGGCAGACAGTTTGTTTTAATTGATTTGATTGCTTTGGCATCCTGTTCAATTCTGCCAAATAAAACTATAGGTGCATTCTGTTTGATGGCATTTATTATGCCATCACTAGCCCTATTTTTAAAACTTTTCTTTTTTGAATAGGAGTCCCGCCAGCAGATGCCAGAGAATTCATGTCATTTGTGATGGAAGAAGCCTCAGATTTGAGTCATTTGGGTTATTCTGTACTGGCACTTGGTGATTCCAGTTACCCCCATTTCTGCAGGACAGGCAGAATGCTTGACAGCAGGTATATAAGCTTTATTGTAATGCATGGCTGAGTAACCAGACATGTATGCTTCTTTGCTGAGTGTATTCATGATATCTTCCTTTATTTAAGAGAAAACGATCTGCAATAGGATATTGTGAGATCTGCTATAGGATACTGTGAGAAGCAGCTACCCTGTTGGAACTTTTTATTATTTTAAGAATGAAGATGGTTGGTGGCCAAGTACTGATCACAAAAATGGAAGTAGATGGAGAAGACTGGAGTGCTGTTAACAACTGGATTGATGCTGTTGTAAGCTGGGTCCTGTCTTCAGCAGCAAGTCAATTAGCTGGTCCACCAAGACGAGATTATCTTGATGTATCCAGCATAGAAAAGTCAGATGATGATGGTTTCAGCAGAAATAGACCTTTCATTGCAACACTTAAAGTATGTATTAATTGTGCATTTTCTCTTTTGTACATTCTTTTACTCATCAGATGATGAATGTTTACAGTGGTGGTTTATGGATGTAGTCTGCCGCACTGTATGTGAATCTGGCTCTCAGTATTCGACTCAGTCTCTTGCTACCCTCCTTTTCCACCTCAACCCCTCATTTTAGTCCACTCATTTTAGTGTAGCTTTAGATGTTGACAATTTTACAATAGACTTCATGCAGAAAAATAATTGTTTTACATGCCAACAATTTTTTAAAAATGTACGAGTTCTCTTTGCCAAAGAAGAAAATTGTTTGAGAGAGAATGGTTTCTTGTAAATAATACGGTGTCAAAAAAGCTGGACTGCCACTACTTTCTTATCAGAATCACATTTATACTGCATCGTTAGAGCAGGTTTTTGTATGCAATAAAATTTTTAAGAAGTGTTAATTTAGTTGAATTATTAAAAACAAATCATTGCATTATTGTACAGTATAAGCAATTTGCTTTTTTGGCAAATGTGGTGGTCAGTGATTAAGAACATATATTTACTCTGTCATAAAATTCCTTTTTTTTTTTGTGGTCAGAATAAAGTATTACTAACTCGTGTTGATAATCCACTCACAGACAGGGAGACAATCAAGTGTGAATTTGACATTTCTGGTAGCAACTTAAGGTGGACTTCAGGTGAGTAACAAATAGTCATGTTTTTATTGCATTTCATTTTGTGTGTGTAGTGTGTATATACATGGTTAAGGAGTGAGCATTGATGAGTATTAATAAAAAGTATTTAAGTAAAAACTGCATAATTATATTAAACCTGTATGATAGATTTGATTTACTGCTTAGGCAGATCTTGCCATTTAATTATGACTTTAGCTGCTTCATAACGTGTAGTGCATTCACAGAAGCCATCTTGATTGAATCTTTATAGTTGTTAGCTTCCTGCTCAGTCATATAAAGATAAGGTCTTTCAACTATGCATGTCATGTTCACTCGCTCAAGGAACTGTCTTTGTAGCAGCTGTTAGTGTTATTATGATGATTACGGATGCATAGAAAAAATATTCTGTATTAGAGTGTAGAAATGTCTGACAAGTTTTAAGCACACGTGACAGCATTAATTTTTTTCATTCACACTGTGACAATGACAATGACTTAGAAGTCGAGCATGACAGTTTTAGTGTCATTAATTGTTTTCAGCTCAATGCATGTTTGAAACATAAACTGAAATCATTCTCATTGAATGCATATTTTCTGACTAGTACTGTTTTAAACTGTTAGTTCATGTGGCCAAGCCCAGCATGCCTAGATTACTACAATCCACTGTATTTCTTCTCCTTTAGGTGACGCATTGGGTATCTACCCAATGAATAACCCCAGTACAGTAACAAGGATACTTTTCCTTTTGCATTTTACTGGAGATGAAATGGTGCAAGCACCTTCACACCATTTTAGTCAGGGTAAATCTTTTTTTATGTAGCTGATGCCTTGAAAACCTGTCACTCATGGAACAACTGTATAACATGGTTATACTATTCATGAGTTTCTGTGTTGTGAATTCAGTTTTTTACTGAAAGTTTTGTTTTTTCTTGTTGTTTTGCATCTCTGTTTTGGGTTGGGTAGGGGATGTTTCAGCTACATATGTCATACTTAAAGTGATACAGAATCACATCAGCACCACCAGTGAGGAACTGCTAGCAGAAAAAACAGGCTGGCATCATACCAGGAAGGACCGCAGTTGAACAGAGCTTTAACTGTTGCATCCCAATAGAGAAGCATTTTCAACATCAGCAGGTCTTCTATCACAACTTTATCACCGTGACAAAATCTGGCCCAAGGAGCTATGGCATGTAATGTGAAGATTAAATATTGACTAGAGCCTTGCTCAAGTCATTGAAGTGCTGTATAAGAGCTATAAGTGAGTACAGTACTGCGGGATAATAAAGGGGAAACTTTAATTCTTTCACATGACAGTGGGCGTCTGTCAGGCGTCACCGGCCTATCATCTGTGCTGCTCAACATCTTTTTGGAAAACATCATGCATGAAACCCCCAACAACCATCACACTTCCATTTCCATTGACTGAGAGAGAGTTCTAATGCATATGAAATAGAGACGATCACTGACAAGAACAAAGTCATTGACGTCAAAGCAGTTGGCTTTAAATTGTTCGAAGAGATAGCTTCTGAGCCACCCTCTCCATGAGAATGGATGAAAAGCCATGCTGTTGTTTTACTCACAAATGTATGTGTTTACTAGTGCCTTTATTAATCATAACTCTCTTATCTTCTTTAAATAAATTTAGTGTCTGAGTTTAAGGGGATGCTGAGGTCCAGTATGTGACACTTAGTCTAGATACAACATTGGTGAGACTGGTGGTACTGTTACTGTAGTTTGGAAGAACACAGCGAAGGCAAAGCGAAATTGATATTCACTTGCAAGTTTCCACATGGAGATAGAGTTAAAAAAAGCATGTTTTATATTACATGTGTATATGTGCATGAAAACATCCCATGCACACAACAAGCATACATGTATTTCTCTGTTTGAAATTGGAGGTTGCTATCATATCTTTATGAAAAGGAAAACATCTGGTGTGTTTCAGGAACCATATCACTTAAAGAGGCTCTGCTTAAATGCTATGACATAAAATGTGTTCCTGATGCAACATACTCATCATTGAGAGATCTTATGGCACATCCTGTTCATAAAAATCCAAATAAAATGACTGATGAGTTGGTGAGAGTCACGCCACTACTCTTCTCATAAGTTCTTCTGTTTGTGTTTCAAGCAGTTAAAATCATTGCTTATTTTGATGTACATCCGTAGTTGTACCTACACCATGCTATCTGCATGTAAGATACAAGCACATGGAGGTACACACATTCATGCATGCGCATACAATCAGGAACACTTTTAACATCAGGAAGTTTTTCTAGGGTGGAGGCACTGAAAGAGGACGAGTAATGGGAAGAATGTATTGAACTAAATTAGTGAGGGGAGAGAGCTGTATCAAAATGACAAATGCTGATGCCTGATTATCGAACTTTGAGCATAAATTTGATGAACTGAATAAAGTAAGTTGTTGCTGAATGTGTAATCACTGGTCAATTTTGGGAAGATGGATTCAGAGCAAGTACTGAGTCTTTTCCTAGGGTACAAAACAGACCATGCAGCACACCAGTCTTCACACATTTCACTTGCTTCTTGCTTTCTGTAAGGTAGACACTGCAAAGTGCACATATGTTTTACTGCATGTATATTGAGTTCTAACCAGACATCTTTGATATGACCCTCAGGAGAAGGAGTACCTGGCTACACGAGAACTGATTGATGTTCTGGAAGACTTGACATCTTGTTCTCACAGTTCCCCAACTATTGAGCAACTGTCATCTTCTCTCCACACTTTAAGACCCCTTCAGCCACGTTTCTACTCTATTGCCTCCTCTCCACTTTTGGTCAGTGTAAAATGTCAGGGTTACACACGTTGCGAATGGCAGAAAAGTAGGTGCAGACAGATGCACATGACTTATGTAATAGCCATTGGCCTCAGCTCATCTACAGGTGTGGTGGGAATGAATGTAAATGCATTTTTTTTTTAAACTAGTCATGTGGATATTTCAGTATGTTAAAGTAATTTGAGACACATCATTTAATCTCTAGACTTTTAACATAGTCTCAGTACTGAGAAGAATAATTAGTCTCTGTTGACTGTCAGTGATATTTCAAGGTCCGTTTAGTAAATTCTCTTGTACTTTCTCACAGGACAACAGCACAGTGACAGTGATAGCTGCTGTTGTTCGTTACACCGCAGGTGGCAGAGAAAGAGGAGGTGTGACCACAACTTTTTTGCAAGATCACCTAGCACCAGGTGGACAGTGCCCAGTATTTATCAGTCATAACCCCGATTTCCGTTTACCTGTTGATCGGAATGTACCTGTAATTCTCATAGGTGCTGGAACTGGTCTTGCTCCATATAGAGCCTTTCTACAAGAACAGGGTGAGAATACCAGCTGTCAGTCTTGAGAATAACAAGTTTAGTAAGATATTACAAAAATTAACTTAACCATAAATTTTTCTTTTATGTATTTTTGGTAATTGTATACACGAAAAAGTGAAAATGGTTTTGGAGAGTACAAAGGCTGGAAATATCGTGAAATACAGTCCTCAGACTTTCCTCTGATCAGTCCAGTAGCACTACAGTTAGCACCTGTCACCAATACAGGTGAAGGGTTTGGCTGTCATAGGTTCACCTCTTGTCTCAGGCAGGCTGTTCTTTCTTTGCATATGGCATCTGTTTACAGGCCTGGTTGCCTTGCCATGATATAGCCTTAGCTGCTGGCTTGGGGTAAAACACCAATTCCCCCTCCAATTCTCCTGACTTTCCTGTACTCCAAATCTGTACCAATTCGTTCCAAATTTTTGCAGAGACAGTTTAGTTTGTACACTAGCTTCTGAATGCTGGCGGATGTGAATGGATTGGGATTGTATGTAGATGTGCATTCTGATTGTATGAAGGGCTAGTTGGTGATGCGTGGCTGATATGAGTGTATGATGATGTTGTTGATGTTGATGTTGTGCTGTGTAGGTGTTACTGATTATTGTTATTAATCATTACTTTTACTAATCTGAGACAATAAAACTGAATTTTTTTACAGAACTAGCAAACAACTTTGGCAAGACATTTCTGTACTTTGGATGTCGTCATAATGAATGGGATTACCTCTGTCAACAAGAACTTGGTAAACTATTCATTCTCACTTCCATCTAATCAGCTGAGACTCTATGAATATTAAAAAAATGTAAAATATTTTATGCCCACTCTGGGTGGATGGATTAAAATAAAATGGTAGTCCATAATCCTTTGATCATAAGGGGAGTGAATTGTTACAGACCCTGTTATCTTAGGGTTAGCTCGATTGTGAGACCAGGGCACATCCTTGCCTCAGTGCCTTTCCTTCCCTAATCCTCTAACAGTTGGGTCAGCTAGGATGTACTCAGAACCACATGGGATCAAACCATCTAGTTTGCTTGCCTCAAGCCTTGGATGCCAGTGTTGTAACCAATTGGCTGTTGCCTTCTCTGAAAGATGGATTAGATTGGATCTGGACATGTAGAAGAGGAATTATTATAAAACTTTTTTTTGAAAATATGTGATAATTACTAAGACAATATATTCAGATATGAATTACCATAATAATGCACTACTGGAGATTTTTTTCCAGAAAAGTGGGCTGATAAAGGCATTCTTCACTTGCGAGTGGCATTTTCCCGTCAGCAGCAGTTCAAAGTCTATGTTCAGGATTTATTGATAGAGGATTCACATCAAATATGGCAGCTTATAAATGAGGTGAACAAAGTTTCACTAATAATTTGTAGAGAATGTGCAATATATTTCCATAGCTCAATCAATATTCTTCAAGAAAATAGAGCAATATTTTCTGTAGCTATTTTGACAAATTGTACACTCAAGGTGTTCTAACTTTTGAGGTCCTTGTTCCATTGGCAGACTGCATACAATATTTTGCCAAATTTCTACTAGTCCTTTGGATCTATTCTTTTGGACATCAAAACATGGTATTTTAATCCTCATACAGCAAAATGAATACAAAACTGAATGGTTGTGAGATATAACTGAAAAAAATCTTTTTACATTTACAGGAAATATTTTTAAATAAATAGAACCTAAATGTATTGTTGTTGTGGCCATATGCTCCTTTAGGAGTAGCAAGGAATAAACTAAATGTTTTATAGAAACATGAAAAATCAATGTATTTTTCAGGAAAATGCCACCTTGTATGTTTGTGGTGACGCACGGAATATGGCAAGAGATGTTGATGCAGCTCTGACGTCTATTGTAGAGAAATGCAAAAAAGTGTATAGCCAAGATGCAAAAGAGTATATGTCAAATTTGCAAAATGCAGGACGATACCTGAGAGATGTATGGATAACTTAAATTAAAAAGCAAGTCTTTTATTTGTTTTATAAAAACCTCCAAGCATTTACTCCTTGTAGATTGCTAAATTGCTATCACATTTGTTTTGCTTTGTTATGTTTCTGTTCGAAGTCCAATCATCGCCTACTCCAACTTTATATATGAAATAATTTATAGATATATAATTTATATGTTTATAAATGTACAGTTCATTTTTACATTTAATGCATCACTAGATTTTCTAGAATCACTAGAAGGAAAATGATTTTGTTTAGGACGTTAGATGTTTAGGACCAAAGCTTTACCTTGTGCCATATGTTTGGAGAAGCCTGACTAGTAGAATATTTTTCATGTTGTTAAATAGTAAGGAACGTTTTAGACATTTATAGGCAAATGCATGTTTTGTCTAGTAAACATGGAGGATATTTGCAAGGTCTTTAGAGATAAATCTACCATAAATCTTACTGTACAAATACATGTAAGCAAGTACATCCATATGATGACACACTATGCAAATTTATTGTTACATTAATACTTTTATTTGTAGTATGATTTTGTTCAGTATAAACATTTACATCTTTTGTTATACCCCTGTGAGATAGTTAATGAAGTAAACGTTTTTAAAAAAAACTAAAAATGACTGAAAATGGGCTGTTTAGTGCATTTCAACATAAATTATAAGGATAAGTCTGCGTGTGTATATCTATACATGTGCATGTGTGAGAGAGAGAACTTCAAATGTCATCAGATGTGCAGGTTATAATTAATGTTATAAATTAGGTTGGTGGTTGATTTTGTTATTTGCTGTGGCTACTTCACCATTTGATATTCCCCCAACCCCACACCTTCCAAGGAGTCATGATTAGATTTTCCAGCATTACAAGTCAGCAAAATAGATCTCCAAATCAGTGAAATATAATTTTAAACAAAATGCTCATGAATTACATGTAAATGCAATGAATTATAAGAGTTTAGACTGACATTTGTTTTAATGCATTGCAGCTTTTAAATAATAATCGCATACAGCTGATGTGTATGTGACCAATGTTTTGACCAGCCTGCAAAGTCTCCATTAAAGGACTCTGAGTCTTGTTTTTTGAGTAAATGCATGGAGTATAGAACTTATATTGACTTATAGTGACTTATCAGCTACTTTAAGCAGATTAAGATTAATGTGACTTTCAGTAAGTGGCTTTAATAATATTAATAAATGTTTGTTTATTGAGTGCCTTATCCTACTAACAAGCAAGAGCACACGCTTAATTTATTAGTAGGCATCATAGCAATTATACATCCTTTAAATTCATTCACCTTACGTTCAAACCATACTCAGTCTCTCAAACACACAGACAACCGAAGGAAACGAACCAAGCACGGCAAAGGAAGAATGGACGGAGAAAACTGACAGCGTTGTAAGCAGTTTCACATTCAGAGCGGTATGTCAAATCCGAGATACGAACCCTAGACAATCGTCGTGGTGACAGACGCTTTAGCCATTGCGCCAGAAAAAAAAAAAGTTACATTATTTGGATCGTTCTATAGCGTATGCATTATCTATTGTTTTCTACTGAAGACGTATTGTGGCAACAGATTTGAAATACTAAAAAATAAGGTGTTTAGCTGCCAAAGATCTGCCTCAGTGCATCTCGTCAGAGCTATGCAAGGGCAAGTCACTCTCGCTCACATCGACCAAAGCGAGTTATCCGCCCGACGAAGGAAGCGTAGTGATCGGAATGATGACTGAGTACGTGTTTGAATATTCTTGGAGGCATCGACATTTACAGATTGTTCGAGGTAAATTTTAATCACGTAAAACATCAGAAGTTTCTGATATTCCTGAACTATTTTTTTCAGTTCACTCTTAGTCTTTTACATTAGGCGAACGTCTAGAAATGATATTAATTGCAGATCGTCCGTTATTTGCTACAGCAGACGACGCTATTCAGTGAGTGATAATCGTAAAGATATTTTCCTTTTATTTTTTTAATAAGGAGAAATATTCAGTCTTAAATCACTCAAAGAAGTGTGCTTGCCTGCCAACTATAAGGGATCAGTTATTTATCAGACTGAACACTTTTTTGGCCTATTCTTCGCTGGCCGAGTGCAAATTCCTTTAAATCAAATCAGACTTTTTATTGTCTGTCGAGGAGACCCAAGACAGAAATTTTTCTTTTGCTCACAAGGGCAGGCATACATACTCACACAGACATTTAACACACACAGTTAGGAGTAAAGATACACTATCATGGTCGTTGGATCTCCGTCAAATGGTCAATCAAAATTCAAATACTTTATATGTCTTGTACATATTTTTAAAAAATGCGTTGGCATTGCAGACTACAAAAATACACGTTGAGGTAGAATTGAATAATGTGCTTCATCTTGTTTTAGAGACAATCATCTCCTATACGTGCATTTTCCATTTTCCAGAAATCGTAAATGCGTGTCCCGAAAAGTTATCGTCTATGGACATGTTGCACTATTCGCTGTCCTCATACGCGGTGTATAAAATTGTTGCGGAAGACAGAACCCCTCACATCCACACAGCAATCACTCTTGTGGAAAAGCTGTTTGACGAGTTAGGTGATGTCGAAACGAGACGTTGTGCAGAACATACTGTAAACTTCTATGTGGGTTGAAGAAAAAGGTGAGACGCCCGAAATAACGATGATGCAAGCAAGTGCGGTGACGGACCAATGGCTAACAAAGCCTCCATCCATGCATGTTTGGCAACCTTCATGCACACTGAGTACTGTTACCGCAAGTAATTTTATTCACAGAGGCCATGAAAGGAATGGATGACATCACTATTATGTTATCATCTAACACTATTAAAGTCAAAAGTAGAAAATTGTTGCAAATTAAGTCTGGGGTCATTAATTGTAACAGCTGGTTTTTTTAAAAGTTATTCTCCAAATATGAAGAAATATTAGAATAACCATCAGTCTGATGCATATATGAGATGGAGATTAAAGATTCCCAAAACATTTATAGCTTGTAAATCATAGCATGGACAAATGAGAATATAATGCCTGAGCCTTTTTTTTGTAGAGAAGCCCCCCCACCACCACTTTTTAACACTTTTAATTTGGTTTATTTAAAACAAACATTTCAAATATTATCTATCAAAAGATTGCTGGGATAATAAGGAGCAGTTCGGATGATGGAAAACGTTTTGATAATTAGATAATCTTGCCTTTTACTTAAAAGAAAACATATCAGGCACATATTTCCTTTTACCAGACACCATATATAAATTTATATATATAAGTCTATAGTTTTGTCTGCTACAGTAATTTTTGTTTTACTTTCCAGCTGGTATATGACTGCCTAGAAAGATCGACTCCTCAGCAAGTTGTGAGAGTGCTTGCTGTGCATTTTCCCCGTAGGAAGAGTGTCGTCAGCTCCAAGATTACCAGACAGGTGTAGTCACTCAGACTTTATCCTGTCCCCCTTTGTTAATTATTCTATAAACAGTCCTGACAATGGAGGCATCCATGATATTTATTACCTCTTATTAGAAGGCGTTGCCTACCTTCAGCTTATCACCTCTTTTTTCACAGTCTATATATCTAAATGCCTTTTTGCTTACAGTGGCCAGATGTTGCAAAAGAGGTGGAAGAAGAGAAGAGAGATTTCCGCTTTCAGATTCTTTTTCTCAGTAACAAGTTGTGTGTAAGGCATAAAAAGCAACTCAATTTGCCGACAATTGCCTTACTGCACCCTGCACAAGACTTCTTCACAGAGCTTGAAGAGGCTTTTCCACCTACCTACCTTGATAAAGTACTTGCCAATTTTATGCTCGCTTTGATGGCTAGATTGTGTATGTTTTGTTGTGTATGTATGGGATTATGTGTGTTTAAGAAAAGAGCATTAGACTAAGATTCATAGCTAATAGTTAACCACACTAATATAAAACTGAAACTTGTAACTTATGACAGTGAAGAACATGTCGTATGTAAGTTCTTTGTGCTCCCAGCTGATGCAGGAACAGGATAAAGACACACAATTAGGATCACAGCTCTTATCTCCTAATATCACAGAGGAAATTATTAAGGATTTTGTGTATGGCAAGTTCAGATTAGACCCTGCAGATCTCCGGGCTCTTCTCCAAATTCTGGAGACTGCTGAAACATCTTGGAAACATCCCAGTCTTGGATGCCTGGTGTAAGTGAAGCATCATTTTAATGATTTTAATAGCATAATTATACTATCATAATAATTGTAAACACTATGAATGCAATTGAATGTTGTTTACCATATCTCTGAAATACATAATTAGAGACCAAGATATAGACAGTATAGATAATCTTGCCTTTCACCCTTCCACTTTTTATCACTATCCTTATATAGTTCCTCCTATGGTATTTTCCTAACTTCTTTTGCAGCTCAGTTTTTTTGTTTTTTTTAAAAATAGAGATGCAAATTTGCCTGAAATGTCAACAGCCATAAACTGCAAGCACTATCAAAAATTTCAGAAGTGTACTTGCATATTCTGCTACAAAATTTGTGTAAATATTTTCCTCCATTTGTTTTCCTCATCCTGCTCTCTATCCTCAAAATCTCAGTTGTTTATGTCTGTTCATGTTATCAGTCTCAGGCTGTCTCATGTTTAATCTTCTTTCTGTTCATTTGTCAGTCTCAGGTGTTTATGTCCTTATATTATTCATTCTCTTCTAAACAGGCACCAGAACTCATTAAAAGAGCAGCATTCAGAGGTTTGTGCAAGACCGAATATCATCTACACATATTATATATTTGAAATATACGCTATCAAAACTTTTCCATACCAATTTAATACTTTGATAAGGAGGAAGCTAAGCCATTAACCTTCAGTGAAAAGAAGCATAAATATTGGATCTGTGATAAGGTATTCTTCTTGTTCCTAGCCGGCCCCAGTGTGATAAGGTATATTTGATTATTATTGCAGAATCTGCAGAGCCATATGGTGTATCTGAGATATGCATGCCTCTGGCTGCTTATGATGTAGTGAATCCCCAAAACTACATACATAATTTCTAAGTTATGAGGATGATAACATTCATTTCTAAGATATGATGATATTCATTTCTAAGAGTTAATGATGATAACACTCATTTCTAGATGATGATGACGATGCAGAGCAGGATCCCATTCACATCAAGTTTGGTGCAATGTGCTTAAGATCTTGACCACCGCTTTTTGTTAATATTGCTACTTCATTTTAAAGAAACTGAAACACAAGCAGACAACAGTTTATAATTTTCTGTGGCATATGCTTTCAGAACAAAGCTTTTTATTAATGCATTTATATGAACAGTTATGTTATGTTATCATATATCCAGATATCTATTCATAATAAAAAATATAATTCGGTTGTTTTTTATGGGATGTGGATTGTTTGTTTAAAACTCACAGGAGAATGCTGAGCTAAGTTCCACTGTTGTACATCAGGCTTTTGAGGAAAGTGGTGGAGTCAAGTTTGCTGATACAGAAAAAGTACTAGACATAGGCAACCTTGATGAGGTATGATCATAAGTGTTTGGGTGGAGGAGAAGAATGCAAAAACAAATTTTAAGGAATCGCATCATGTGTTTTTTTTTTTTAAATACACAGTAGTTTTCTAGCTTTCTTCTATTCTTTGTCTTTCCTCGACTGTTGATCATTAGTGCTCTTCTTCACAAACACACCATCATGAATCATTGCAAACTTGTTTATGTTGGGAATATAACATAGGAACATGTATTTTGTGTTAATGTGGCATAAGCATTTTTTTAAAAAATCTCCATTCATAAATTGTTAATACTGATTGGAAATCATTTCAAGCAGTCATTCATGCTGACTTTGTATAGTCCATGTTCTCAGGGTGAGTTGGAGTCCTCTGGAACATCTGACAAAACATTGTTGATTCCAGACATAAAAAAATTTTGGAAATCTTTCGACTTTCCGGTCTGCATTGTCAAGGTGTTTTATGAAGAGGTAAATACAAGAACGTGTCTATATTCTGTGTTTCGAGGTTTACATATTTTGTGAAAAGCTGTGGAATAGTGTTTGGAATTTTACCTTCTTAATGCTTGTAAAATGGTATTTGCCAAACTACATTTTTAGATACATCTTACATAGCTTTTAACTTCAGCTTGCTTTTTCTATACACCATACATAAAATCTAATACACCATGCATTTTTTTCTTATTTGGAATATCATCTTCTTTTCCAGGAAATTACGGACCCAGACACTGGTCTAAGACATAAAATATTTAGATGACATCAGCTTATCAACATAATTAGAGTAGGTAACGGCACACAAAATTAATTTTTTTGTATGCTCACATGAAAGTACAAGAAAATGTAAGAAAAACACAGCAAAAACTGAGTCTCTATTAGTTTTGGAGATATTTGTGTTTGAAGTTCGTGATTGCACCCGGTTCTGTATCTCTATACTCTGTACGGTGCGAACCGGGTGACTCAAAGCTGCTGTCATATACACCGGAGTCAGCAGACAATGCTCTTTCACGCTCATCTACAGATCCACGTCGTATTTTGCACAGGTATTCGAGCTAAGTTATTTTAAGCTGACAAATATTTTCCATCATCTTTTATTGCGCTTTAGAACTGTTAACTTTCTCTAAGAAATATACAGGCATTTCCGCCAATCTTTACTGATTTAATTCAATCTGTATACATCAATATCCATACGAAAGTTTGTGAACGCGAGCACAAATACCGACCCAACCATCAACATGCACGCGATACACGGCACACGGACAACGGGCACCACGAGGCTAGCTGCTTGTGCCGGGTACCATGTATCCTCACAAAATACACATTATTCACCCAGTCACACAACAAAAAGACATACTCTGAACACATGCGGAAAAGCTGTTCTTTATTGTGATTTAAGAGAGATATTTCTATTCCTGATAGTCAAATTTTTAAAATTGAAAACACTATTTTTGTGCGATCGCCCGCTTTCCGCCAGCGGAAAGACGTGTGGCGGTACTAGAGTTACAGCAGTAGAGGGAATGTGCAGTAATGTATAACACTTTTGGTATACATAGTGGTCATTTGTATCTGTTTTTAAGCTCTTTTGGCTTATTATTAATAAATACTTTATTCTGAAAGCTTGACAACTGTTGAGAGTTTGAGACAGATTTTCTTTGTCCTGTGTTTTCTTTCTGAGCAAGGTCTTATTTGTGAATGAAATTACTCTCGTAATAAACGTTGGTCAACTGTTTATTTGAGCTTGCAATATGTTGTACAGGCTGGAAAACAGACGACAACAGAGCATCAGTTATTTAGGCGCCCTCAAAATAAAACGTTAATTTAAAGCTTTATTGAAATAGAAAAATCTTTTTATGTTTGGAGCACGAGGTGTTAAAGACTGCGTTTATCTCACAAAGTCAGCTTTTAATAAAGGCAGTCAATCCCTTCTTCTCCCTTAATTGCTGCCTTATACCTTCATCCCAGCCTGCCAGATACCCATGCAATCTAGTCAGCTGGGAAAGTGTGCTGTACTACACAGTTATTAAAACCACCGCGGACTTGGCAGGTTTCCTGCTTATTAAGACCGAGCGACAACAAAAGGAAACAGTAAACAAAACCTGTGGTGTCAAGGAGCAGGAACCCTTACCTCTCCGGCTCTCCCATTCTTCACTCCCTACATTCCTATTTCCCCCACATGTAGTGCTGAATCACCTTTAGGTGGAAGCATGGGCTCTGTGTTACAGGTGTGAATTGTTGTCCATATGTAAAGGTACGAACATTGCACCCGAACACAGATCATGTACTTTATGTCAGTCATCAGGGGAATAAACTAAAAATATTGAATATTATCATCCCTTATAAGTAAAGGAAGATATAGAGAGATAAAAACAGACGATTGCAATAAAAATAAAGTTTTAAAATTCAGTTGTCTTTGTGTTTGTGTCATTACTGTTGTGGGTTAGACCACCGTCGTCTGAAGCTGAGACAGATTCGATTCCCGAGTGGTGCAACCTATTTTCTCTAATTAACCCAGCTGTTTAATGGGGACACCAAACCTAGACGGTTGGAGAAGCAATGGGAGAGGTGATGTGCACCGTCTTCACAAAGAACAGATGTAAGTGCGATTTTTCGCCCCCAAACTGTTTTCCCCTACTTAATCGGACATTTCGCATACATGTAATACTTTGCTCGCATATTCGACTTTGTCTGGTTAAGAAGGTCTTGGAAAACAGATGTCAAGAGCAGAGCCGTAAGATGGAGCTGATGGGAAACAAGGATCACCAGCGAATTTTGAGCACACTCAGGCTTCTGTCCAAATCATTGTCTACAATTCCCGCGCAGAAGAAGCTGTTGAGTTTCAACAGGCTTCTATTCAAGCTCTGCCACTGCTTGGAAGCCTACGACAGCCAAAAAGTGAAACCCGAATAAAAAAGGTCCGGAGCGATACCGCGGTTAACGGCAAGGTGTTTCCTTTAACCTTTGACATTTTGGCACAAAAGCGAGCAATCAGAGGCAAGCCACTTGTTGCAAAAATACTTGAAGCCTAGGGATTTGATGAAAACAATCATTTCCGTGCTGACCTGACAGATATTTGCCGGTGCTGTTTACTGTAGCCTGCATGTTAACGTCCTCATTCACAGGCATCAATAAGAGGGGAACCTCCAGTCCACAATGACAAGGGATTTGCCATCGATTGTGGCAAGCCGCGGCGTAATTGGATTATGTTTCCCTTAGGACCACGACAGGAAGAAAAACTAACTTCCTTTCTAACCTTTCAGCTGAAGCATCTTGATTCCCTCCCATACCTCCACCCCACAGCTCTGTGTGCAGCAGAATTGTTGTTATTTTTATTTCCAGGCCAGTGACTTGTGTAGTGCTGACACTCACTTGTGGTCAGCTGGATTTCTTGGCTTCTGGCGGTAATGGATGCCTTCTGGACGAACGGGATTTCAGCATGACAGTCTGAACTGGTCGGGATGTCATCGTGCGCCATCTTGGTCGCCGAGTTTTTCCAGAATATAAACGTTGGCCTTTTCACATCTTCAAATAATAATCACTAACTCTCATGTTTGCTTATTGATACTGCTCTGTGACGATCATGTAAATAGTCTCGACACTAGAACTAAACAACTTAATTACTCTTAAAACCACTATTGAGAGTCTTTCGGCGATTGGTTTGTCTCCTAAAGTCTTTTTGCAGACCGTGTCCTCGCAGTCTACAAAATAAACCAACAAACAAGATCATCGGTCAACAGAAAATTGCTTCCACCAGCCAGTGCTGTCAGTGTGACTGCCTACCCAACAATCTTGATGGCAGCTGAGACAGGAAAACTGGGGCTTCCCTGACAGCTTCCACGTTAACTGTTACCAACGCGTCTGCAATTTGGTTTGACAGGAAGTTCCTCAGCCAGAGACAACTGAAAAGCACGGCGGCCATCTTCACCAGCGAGAGGGTGTTCATTAACCTACAAGCACGCACCCACCCCTCGATGTCCTCAAGCGACATGGATTCAGTCATTCTAGAAAGTTGTAAGCGAGGTCTTCGGCAGCTGAAAATTACTTTCTGCTTCAGAGGATGTCAGAAGCCCGCCATCTTACCCTTGGGGCCCTTGCTGACATGTCTTCCTCATCGAGAGCAACGCTTGCATTTTTCGAGGGCTGTCTACAGGACAAGCAAGAGGCGTTTCTAGAAGCACTTCTTCTAGTAGAGCGACCTTGCACAACAGAATTTCCGTTGTCGTAATCCAAGATGTAACGAATGCATCGGACAGTTTAAAATACTTCGTGAGATAATTTGTGATATTTAGGCCAGTGGACGATGTCGCCCAATTACATCATCGGTCAAGGATTTTACTCGGTGACCAGAGGTCAGCATGGTGACCATCGTCGCGTGCAGAGGTCAGAACATCTACAGAAAGCAGAGAAATATGGAGAAGTCTCCCTACAGTTATAGCAACAGAAAAACTAGCGTCGAGGTTTCTGACGAGGTGGCATGGTAGGCCAGACCTCGATGTCGAGATGGACAGATGAGAAGCCGTCCGTCGATGTCAGGTGGATAGAGGAGAAGCCGTCCATCGATGTGAGGTGGACAGATGAGAAGCCGTCCATCGATGTGAGGTGGACAGATGAGAAGCCGCCGATCCATGCAAGACAGATAGGAAGCCGACTAAAGGGAGCGAATGAGGAACCTGCAGTCAGGAGCAGGCGACTCGGCGTGAAGCACCCTCCACCATCCTGCAGCGAGAAACCATCAGAAACTTCAGTATTACAGCCATCCATCAAACGGGTGATACATTCACTGACGGCTGTGCACTCTTTTCTGTATCCCCACACTGCGGGGTGCAGCACCGACACACACACCCTCTACATACATCTCTATATTCTTCGGGGTGTATTTATGGTATACACTCTACCCTATTTTATGTATGTATCGGAGGAAATACTTTTGTACAACACATACCCCTTCTTATCTCCTTCCCCATCCTCCACAAAAAGGCCGATCATGAAACTCATGCATCCACGCACACACATTGCTTCCTGCACCTTTCCTCCCGGAGGTTTACAGCAAGTGTGGGATTTGGAGCAGAACTTGGCTGATCATTGGGTGTCCAGTCGTCTGATGTTCAAACACAAATCATTCCATGTCCCAGGTGGCGACATGGGGAGAGTGGGTGGTGGATTCTGTATCGACTGAGGCTGCGTGCACTTCTTCCGTTTGTCAAATCATTTTGTAGTTTCAGAATGAACAGAGCTCAGTGTCCAGTGCTTCCTTCCTCGACCGGTGAGTTCTCGAGATTTGCGTCTTAATGGTTAAAATAAATAAACGTTATTTTGAAGAGGAGAAAATGATCATTAAGGGGACGAATAAAAATAAAATAAAAAAAAAAACCACAGGTGGCGGACAAGACAAAAACAAAGGGACCATCGTCAAAAACATATCTACTAAAATAGCGTAAATTTTTATTTTTTATTATTTATTTATTTTGGTAACCTGCCGTACCCTCGTGCTAGAAAAGTCAATTATGAATAGAATCGATAGATTTTGGTTTTAGAAGACCAAAGGACACTGCAACGGCATCTACGGATGCGTTTAAGTAATTTTAAGAATAAAAAATTGTTTGAGAGAAAACTAACCCCGAAGTAAATGCAAACTTTAGGAACACAATTATTATTTGAAATAAGTCGGATAATCTTACCACAGACCTCTGAACCCGATACTTAGGAAGACGATGAAGGTGGCAATGCCTACTGAACGGTGAAGTCGGTCTGGAATCGATGATGTGGAGACTTTCACCGAGCGCCAGCCATCGGGAGCCACTGTCCCACCATCGCCATCACTGCATGGCGACCACAGGACCCGGCGCATGGCGACAACGGAAGTCAGATAAGAATAAAACGGAAATTAAGTTCGACTCAGACGAAACCCTATGCTGGCTGCATTGTGTGTATGTGTGTATGTGAGTGTGTGTGAGTGAGAGAGAGAGAGCTGCTTCACGTGCAATTACAGTGACTAATGTTGGAAGATTTTGTTTCCTACAACAGCAATAGGGTGTCAACAGATAAATCTGATTAATTATTTCTATTGATTGCGTACGCTGTAAAAATGCTCATTATGATACAATTCACACTCTCACACACACACACAGACGGCGCTGAGTGAATGACGGTTGACCGTTGGTCAGCGCGTGACGTCACGTGATACTACGGTCCATACAACCATTTAGCCTTCAATCAGCTGATAATGCAGCTCGTTGTTTGTTGTTTCTGCATTCACGCTTGTCATCTGAGGAAATGGGGGAAAAAATGTCATACAAAGAAAATAATAATAAAACGATGTTAACTAAATATAAGTGACTCCTGAAGGTAAACGGAAATCAACAACAGATGGATCTGGTACTCTAAATGGCAAAAATTTCCCCTCCCCCTATAAACAATACCCTGACAACAATCCTAGAGTAGACTGTATAAATAATCCTGCCTCCCACATGACAGTAAATTATTGGCACCAATACTTCGGAAACGTCTCCTCGTTGTAAGACGGACGGGTGGGTATGTGGTCCAGGAGAGAGAGAGGGAAGGGTGGCTACTCGATTCACACTCGGTCTGTTCCTGACATCACCTCCTCCCTGGATAGATAAAAGGACTTAATTTCCTGACAGTTTGCTGTGTGTAAGCGCAGACAGTCGCGCAGTTTGCTCTGTCAAGACCTCACCGCTTGTTCTGGCTAACGGTCCCTATTTCCGCCCTCCAGCTTTTCTCCTTTCTCTTTACTCTCGTACCAATCAATGTCACCACACATCTCCAGTTCACTTGCAGATAACAATTAACAGGCGACGAGAACATGTTAGTTCCTGTCATCCGACCATTAGGTTAGTGTCCGCCCTGTACTGTACTCACCCATAATTCGCTTCCGAACTCCGGTCTGAGGGGAATTTTAAAAAAGGTGAGTAGCGCTCAGTAAATATGCTATTTACTTAATTGTCGGTGAATATACCTTTTCCCACTTCTTCCGGATCTTACAAAGATCGTCGCAACACAAATATCCATTGGTACCTTATGGTAAACCCGGAAGTGTGACCAAGAGTGGGGTTGGGGTGGGTTTGAGTTGGTTTCACACCGAGCCAGCAACTAAGACTATGAGGCAGTCAGGCCTGTAAACAGTTGCCACGTGCAAAGAGAAAGAACAGCGTGCCATAGACAAGATCCGAACCCAGAGCATCCAAGATCAAGAATAGAGAAACTGCAGAGCATGAAAATAATATTACAAAGTTTTCCTCGTGATTTGGATAACTGTTGATAATTTATCTTTCTCTCTCATTAATGTTTTTTTCTTTCCTCTGTTCACCGTGTGATTTTCTTAGTAAAACACTGACGGTGACAAGGTTTTACTACTAAAAGCCTTGAACTGTTAGTTGCGATGAAGAACACACGGATAACACATGTGGAGTCTGTATAAACCTCGGGAGAAGCCATTCAGCAAAAGCAGACGAGCCAATAAACAGGCGGTCTTTTTACACCTTTAGTTTAAAAAAAATTCAGTTTAATGGAAAAATTCAAGTAGAAAATTAGTTTCTGATACGTTTAATCAAGAATCTGCATTTAAAACAAACTTCTTCCTGTTTTCCTTTTTTTATATTCTGCCAGTTTGATCCCATGTTGACCAAGAAATCCTCAGTTTAATTTGACCAAGCAATTAAAGAGCGATTCGAAGCATCTTGGGGTATTCCGACCCCCAGCCCGCACACAGAGCTTGTTGTGACCCCACTGATGGTCTGGGGTCGTCTGTGTTCCCCTAAACCAGTGAGTGGTGCTCACCCTGAACTGAGTAAAACTCAGACAACCAGCAGCCGGCTAGGAAATTATACCAAAGTCATTTCCTTGCGACTTTTCAACATACGAGGTCACCGAGGGCAGACTAGCAACATCTTTTTGTCTGCTTGTCGTAAAAAGGCAAGATCAAAAGAAACAAAAAACATTGAGACAATACAAATATGTTCACAGGATTATGTCAGCTCAGACATTCTTAGTAAATATATCCGAAATATATCCGTGCTTGTGTTCATTCACATCCGGTCTCTGATGCCTGGATTCGTTTTTTTCCGATTTCAGCAAGTAGGGTCCACATCTCGCAACCATGAAGTAGGATAGGAGTTATGCAATGTTTGGTAGAAAAATCTGATGGTTTTGCCCTAAACATATTCAATGTCAATGTCCTCTTCAAAGTACAAGCTACTGATGAGCTCTCTCATAGGTGGAGAAAGAAGTGTTGTGTTTGTGGAATGTTTCTCGTATGATTATGAATAATAATGAGATACAGAATCCATGATAGACATTCACTGTCTCGCAGAACTCTACTAGATGGATGCTTAGAAGCACTGCATGGCTTGAGCTATTGTAGAGCTCCACAATGACTTGAATCAGGTCCTCTTGGAAATCATCTCATGGCATGACACAGGCCTCCCAGCCATATTCCGGCAAACGCTTTGTTAAAGTCGAAGTTATGGAAGCCATCTTGGTGATGCTGCAGGTGCTTTTCTATCCGAACATGTCAGATGAAAAGATGCTCAACTGAGCCGGGCACAAAGCCAGTCTGCTCTCCTGGTAGCAGCTGCCCGACAGTGGTATAAAAACCTCAGAACCACAGTCAAAAACTTCTCTACCTAATTAATCAAGTTTATCTACATTGTGTTTATACCAGTTTACTGTGGATGGCAGGTCTGGGAGGCATCAGGGTAATGACATGGAGCTCAACACTAGCCTGGACGGAGGGAGAAGGAGACAAAGATTTGCTGACATCACTGGCGACGCGCACAGGACCAATTCAACCCAACTGTTGAGGCCCACAGGCGCGAGGAACTACAAAAATATTTCAACAAAGACGAGCCAAGGCGATCTGCTAACGACCGACGCGTTTAACGAACAGTAGGGGGGCATTGTCGAGGGTAAAACTCACAGCAAGACACTGCTGCTCCTAGTATATGTGATACTCTTTTTTCTGATGTAGAGATACAATACCAGAAACATCCCCACGCGCAGAAAGAGGTCAGACTGACGTCAAGGTTGTACACAGCTGGAGACGTTAATTAGACGTTTGGTGACGTCACGATTTGACCTATTGTGCTCGTCATGTTTGTAGGAGTATATCTCGATATGTTCACCCACATTTAGGGAGCTAGGTTTTTGCAGATTAACTCAGTGACAAATAATTTGCACCCTGACAGGGCTTTAAAGGTTCAGTGGCGACTAAGGCGCGTGACCGAGAGTATGTCGATGGCTGGAGAAAGTGGGATTCGCTGGCGAGATCAGCACCATGATCAAACGACTCCAGAAATGGAGTGTGATCATATTGCCCACCATGCGATCTTCTCTTGTGTGCGTGTGTGGGTGTGTGCGTGCGCGAGCCAGCGAGCGAGTGACGGAATGATTGAAAGAAAGGAGGGGATAGATACGATATGAAGACCTACTAGCACGCGCAGACTTCCACGTCTTAAAGGTATAGAGGAGTGCAAAACTCACTTAAATAAGTGAACTTAGTCCAGCAATTTTAAACATCACCAGAGAAATACAAAAGGTGAAAGACTGAAATGAGGAATGAATAAGAAGACTGGGTCACAGTCAATAATTGTCGGTCTGTACTCCAGCGGACATTTTTAGGTGTAGAACTTAACCCTTTTCATTGGATGTTTGTAGACTCATATTTCAAGAACAGAAGTTGCTCAACTCAATTATCTGAAAAAAAAGTTTTAAACTCTTGTAGAAGTTGAACCGATTCCTTCCTTCCTGTCAAGTGCCTCATAATACACACGTGTATGAAAGACAGAGCAGATCATCATTTCCGATTGTTTACACCTCACCAGGCTGCGCTCTAGTCGCAGCACGATAATGGTGGCGATAACTTGAAACTACCTGCACAGACAGTGGCATGCATATGTCCGTGCCGCACCAAATTCGCAATTCATGCGTCACTTCCGCTTCCCCGCGTGTCCCGCCGCTGCCGCAGCCAATCACTGACCAGAGTTATCTCCGGTTCACAAGGCGGAAACGCTCGTTTCCCGCGCATGGGCAGTCGCAGTGTCGTCTGCTCGTGCCACATCGCAGACCACGAGCTAATGATGCGTTGACAAAAGGCAGTGAGTCGTGCGACAGGCAAGTTTTTTTTTTTTGAAAATTGTTTTCATCCAAAAATGCGACAGGTTCATCGAGTTTGTTTCCCTTTAATTTTTATCAATGGAATACATTTGTTAGTCTGATGTTTTTCTTCAGGAAAATCGCCATCTGAAACTTCAGAAGGACACGAAGGACAAGCTTTTTACAAGATGGTTGGCGTCGATATTTTTGACATTGGCTGTTGTTTCCTTCTTTGATTTGATTTTTATTTCCTTTTCTTGAACTCCGATGCGCTTAAAAGTTTTCCAACCCAGATTATAAGTGTACATTGACAAAAGTTTGGTGAAATATCAATGGATGCACAAACAATCAGTTAGAAAGGAGTGCCATAATCGTTTTTCCGTCGGGACCAATAAATGTAAGTGGTTCACCCCATCTAGGGCACAACATGTGGAAGGTGAAGCCCAGCCTACTCCTTTCGTCGTCTTTACCTACTTCCCTCCAACAATCGATCTCGTGATGTACAAGTCGACATCTCCTACCCACCGAACCTTGGAGCCTGCCCAGACAAGAATAATGTTGGGCTGAATATGGATGGATTCACTGCCATCAATAACACTCCCCTCTGAATACCTGTACGATGGACTGTTGTACTGAACGTTTTCTCAGTCTTGCCTGCAGGAATAGAAACAGGGATAGAAGAGACCCTGTCTGTGGTCTGTGTGAGCTTCTCGCCTTTTGTGAGACGTGGAGAGAGTAGCCTTGCACATTTTCTCAATCATCGCTATTCTCATTCCTCCAGTACACATAATAACACAATTATTTAAGGTTTGATGATTACAGCCCTTTAAGAAAGCCATAATAATGATGACGATGATGATGATGATAATAATAATAATAATAATAATAATAATAATAATAATAATAATAATAATAATAATAATAATAATAATAACAATAATAACAACAACAACAATAATAAAAAAACTAAAAAAATTCCTGTAATATTGCTACATCAGCAAAGAGTATTTCAAGACATCTATACAAAAATCGTTTTGGTCTCGTATTACAATCCAGAACTTTCCGAGAGAAACTTGTCGGCCCGTTACCAAGTTTACTTTGAACTTTGGATAACCTGGAGTTATCTGCTCTTCCTGGCGCGTAGGAGTGCACGCCCTTGATATCGCCTCTTTCTTGCTAAAGCTGAGGTTATGACATGGGGAGGCAGCCAAAGACTGTGTTATTTCCCGCTAAAAGGCGAGCAAATCATTTCCGCCATTCATTTTAAATTGAATCTTTGCGCATCCAGAATGGAGACACCGGGCGAGCTGCTTTCAATCAAAAATGACAGGTTCGCTTCTCTCCAAGGGGAGGTGCCCTCAGAGGGTATCACTCAACCCCACTCATGTTGTTGCTACATCTTCCGAATATTTTTTTTTTCTTCCTCTATCTTGTTCTCTTTCCGTCGTCTCTGTCTTTCTCGGCGTTCGCGTGTGCGTGCGAGAGTTTTGTTGACAAACAATAAAAAGAATTAATTTCCTTTCGCTTTACAAATAGCTTGTTTGTTTGTTTTTTGTTGAAGTCTTTAGTAATGTTCGTCCACTTGTTTGTTCCTGCATCAACACTGTCTTGGAAACCTCCAGATATCTTGTCTTGTGGGCGAACATAATGGAAGAATTATGGCTTAACTAGGCAGACGGCCATAAATAACCGATTTAATCATTTACGCTTCTCAGATTTCAATTACCTCTCGCCACTTTTTCAATTGTATTTTTTAATTTTGTGATTCATATTGTCGAGCCATCATCAGCTCTTGCAGATCGATCTGAATACATTTTTTACAGCAATAACCCTTAGCTGGAAGACAAGAGCTTAGGGAAGAGAAAACACTTGTTTATCGTGGAGAAAGGGAGGAGACTCGTTTATAATGCTCACAAAAAGTTAATTCTTTTTTCATGCAGGGTTTCCCAAGCGCAACCCACACACTTCATTTGTAGATAATAACTAAAACAATTAAAATAATAAAAATTATAAATGTACTTTAAAAAAGTCCCCCAATTTTTGTCTCGAAATGAATTTTGCCCAACATGACTCTGTAGGGAATTCCTGTTCCAAGGATGTTGATTGATTCCGGGGACAAGGACAAAAACGTGATCGAAAAGAAATGATAGGAAAAAGGAAACAGAAAAAACCCCAATTCAATGGAGGTCAGAGGTTGTCAGGGATCAGACACTTTATAAGTGTCTCGACCAGGATCTCGTTGTTCCAGTGACACGCACCTGGCTTGACACCTTGACCACTCTCAAGATGGCGCCTTTGTTACACAGACCTGTTCACTAGTTCAGTCAATCAAATGGTTCTGTTCTGCTCGTAAACTCACAGTGAGGAGAGATATCTCTGTATGGTCACATCATGGACTGGATGCCAGGCTTCATTCCTTCAGACCCTGGACTTGCAGGACTTCTCCAAACTCCAAGACTCTTCACCGGATTGATCAGTGATGTTTTCTGAATATTACATTTCTGCAACATTCAGGAATTATGTACATTTTCGTTTTATGTGTGAGTCTGTGACAGGCTGTCTACACAATGTGTTGTGTTAGGTGTGTTGACAGCCTGTCTACCATGTCAGCCACAGTTACAGAACCACTGAGCCACTCACGATGCTCCGATGGTCGGGCGCCTGTCGAGAGACTGGAAGATCCTGAGTATTTTAGCAAAATGTTTGTCAGCAATTTCGTGAGACATTTTTATGGCAAGCTGAAGGAGCTATTTACCAAAAGTTTGAGATGTCACGATGTATTCTTAGCCAAGTCCAGGGTACCAACTACTCCCACAAAGCTGTTAAATGTGGAGTTTGCTCTCAGTGTTCGGTGGGGGGCCAGTAAACCCACAGAAAGGTGGTTCATGTTATGTGATTAGTTCATTATGCCACTTGAAAGAGGGATGTAAGTGAAGGGAAGATAAATACATAAGGAAGAATAACGATGAAGCAATTCCTGTGCATGCCACAGATCTTGTTGGGGGAGAAAAGGACATGACCCGAGAACCTGCTGGGGGTCAGCCCCTTGCACGCAGGGTCATCACCGCCACGGAACAGGGTTTCAGTAATGAAAAAAATGTCAGTGCCATGCCCAAGGGTGTAGTCAGCAAGTAAATCAGCCAAGTCGACAGGATTCACTGACCGCAAAGGGAATCCATCAGAATCTCCCGGTGCATGTACATCACAAGAGAGGACCGGAAGCAGGCCTTACATCTCCACAGGAGACAGACTCGGCGATCGTTCAGTTGAAGCTTCTGTAAACCACCTCCACAACCTTTCTTACTGGGCGTACATAATAACGATGGCAAGCCACTGGGTGCACAAAGATAATGATGATGGCAAGCCACTGACAGATCCATGGAGACAAAACAAACGACGGCGGAGAAGCAAAGTGTCATGGGAGGGACTCACAACTGTAGACCCACCACAACAAAACCACTCAACAAAAGTCAAGCTCACTAAGCTCAAAAGTGTTCACAGTGGAATTAAATGAGGATATTCACCTGAACCAATACCCAAAAGTGGACTCCAGATCGAGCACAACAGGACAATATTGCGAAGAGCTCAGTCACCGGACAGAACAGATGACAACCACCAAGGAGAGGCCATCTTCTCAACCTTTAACGGTACATTTATAAACAAAAACAATTGCCGGTTTACGAAAGTGTTTTTTTGTTAAAATGACTAAATACAAAGATACAACATAGAGAAGACATTACAAGATACAAAGATAGAGGAATGCAGGAAATAGAGAGATGGAGTTGCGGGGTTGGGGGACTAATAATGATTGTCCATACATGTTGATGTCATACAATTGTTTAGAGAAGCTGTGTGACCAAACAAATCAGCTCTAGTGGTCCACGTGTCAAATCGTCAAAGAATTAAGAAATTATTTAACAGGAAGTAGAAACAGTACAATGAAAATGTTTGTTTTCACTCATGAGTGGGAACACAGAGACACTAACATAGGATAAGAGAAGGAAGTTTCTAGATCATATTTCCTTTCTTCAACCAACTGTTGAGGAAACTAATAAACGGCTGTCATAATTGCATCTTTGACAACAACAAAAGGGAATATGTAGTTGTAGCCATCTTGACCGTTTGGGGACAAAGATGGACAGGATCGAGAATAAATCGTAAAACAACACCATTGACGACCTCTGTCAACAACACAATACCTACCTCCACCACGGCCATCAGCAACGATCAAAGGACATCTGTTGACCAAAACGTGAAGGAAAGGGTTGAGAAAGAAACGGTCGTGGACTCCAACCACTGGCAGAGGAAGGGTCGATGGTAGACACTTTGTTGTTGTACAAGCCAGGCGTTGTCTCCCACAACAGTGGTCTACCACTCACCGATGTTTTAATTCTCGCCAATGCCGACTGCCGGCCTCGTCTTAAAATAAGTCAGCCAGTGCACACAACACCATTAGCCTGATGACATGACACGTAGCTGGAGACAGTGAAAACTACTCACTAAACCAAGTGTTTGCCTGCTGCAGAAAGGTTTACTGTCCCGGACACTGGTCTTAATGGAAAAGGAAACTGGACCACCAGCCACTTAGCAAATGTAGCGGAAGTCGAATAAAACAGTTACTGGTCCACAGAGATTATATTTACTTCTTGTTTCCTAAACCAGCATCGGTAGGTTTTTTCTGTGACTCATTGCAAAGATAATTCAATGTACATATACACCAATAATGAAAGTGCGCCTTTATCTACTTGGATCAAAAGTTATTTGTAATTAATTACTACGACTTACATTTCCGTGGTTTTTGAGAATGGAATATTTTTTATGATATATTTGGGATAGGTCCTTGCATAGCTTTTGTGATTGCGGGAAAGGACGGACAATGTACACAGGCAGACATGAAGGCAGACAGACAGGAAGACAGGCAGGAAGACATACAGACAGCCAGCCAGACAGACAAGAAGACCAGACAGTCAGACAGAGTGTAGATAGTGTGGACAAAGCTAGTTCTTCTAACAAGTTTTGTTAAAGATGTAGGCGGGCGTTTAGAGAGAAGACTGATGTCTGGCTCTGTTACCCACAGAGGCTGGCAGACAGGCAATGGCCGTCTGTGGACTGACTGGGTGAAGGAGGAGAATCGACACAAGGCGTCAGGTGGAAAGCTTGTGCGTCATTAACGGGTGATCTCGGCACAGTCACCTAATTTGCTCAGTCTCGGCGGGCCAGTCAGTCGCCAGAGCAGAGATTGCTGGAGGCTCTCTGTACTCAGACCAAACTCCAGACGTTGACTTTGACATGAGGTCACGTGACTGAGCATACAAAGTGATCTGTCAGCGGACTGCAGCGAGCGGATAGTTTGAAAAAATATTGTATCCATCGGTGAACAGGACTAAATGGACCCGCAGGCACCGGCTGCTTCTAAATTTGGGGCTGATTAGGAGATAAGAATGGGAACTTGAAAGAAAAACAAATTTCTGCTGGACCACTGAAAAATATGTTTGAATTGTTCTTCCTTGCGAGTGACCTCTCGTCAACTCACTTTGGCCTCGACAAGTTTTAAAAGGATTGTGAAACTGAAGGACATTAAAATAGACAAGGAAGATTGTTAGGAAAGTAGTCAAAAAGACTTATCTGATAAAGGTTTTCGTCCTCTGTTCAATGAAGTCACACAATGTCTTTACATGGCTTCCATTCCTTTGTCGATTCAGGACAAGTAAATAAAAGACCTTTTTATACATGCATAGCAGGAGGGATCCATCTTCTGGATATCTGAACTCCAGCATACGAGAATAAAGCTGAAATAAAATATTTTGGACCTGGAAATCTAGCAGCGCCATCTGACAACAAAAGCAGCTCTCCTCTTTTATATCAATCTAATCACGAATGAATAGCTCAATGAAATGCCAAGTGCACTAATGCATGAACTCTACACGGCCTCGCCCCCCGCAATCTGGACAAAGCCAGGAGTGAACAGGTTTTGTGGCAATGTCTGACCTTTGTGAACCTGGCCACAGCATGACCGGCTGCAACAATGTTCATGAACAGAAAGGTGCACCGAGTGCATGGAGGGCTCGTGCTGTGCAGTTTACTGACATGGGAGTGTTGTGTTCCATCAGAAGGTCATTCACATCCCCTTCCACTGAACACCGAGACCCGCACAACCACCAGTAGACAACCGGTTGTTGTTGTACATGTCATACAATCAGTCAGCCACCTAGTACCGGTGTTTATTTGTTTATTTCACAGTACTTGTGTTCATTTGAAGAGTTTATTTCATAGAACCCATGCTTATTTGATATTTATTTTATTGTGCCTGTTTGTTTCAACGAATAACATTGTCTCACACGTACACAAGAAAGAAAGAACGAAGGAAAAATGCAAGGAATAAAATTTAAAAAAATAATTAAACAAGGGAAACAAAGAACAAATAATAATAAGAGAAAAAGTAAGAAAGATTAAGTAAATGAATGGATAGACAAAGGAACAATTAAAAAAATGGATTAGATAGAGAAATTGCACAACTTGAAATATCTCTCACTTTTCACTTGCTCACAACCTCAATGAAATTTCTCTCTCTCCCCTTTCTGATGGGAACACGCCCCTCCGTGTAGCATCCTCACAAAATCCATTTCTCCAGCCGGATTCGACAAATGTTTGCAAACCCTGGGAGGTCTAAAAATACAGACATATTACATCCCCTTTCACAACAGTCTAGAGGGAGCCATGGACAATCACAGCAAAAAGGTCTTTAGCCAGAAACTGCGATAAAGACTGCTGGTCCCTCGGATGAATGGTGGGAAATATTCATATCGTCTGAAACATTACGCGGCCCCAGTCTAGGGGCTGCTTTAATTTTTTTCATTGATTACTTAATGGAGAGGATACAAGAACCATCACAACCATCCTGGAAGTCCTGAGGATGTCCATAAGACAACCCGTTGTATTGATCTCTCTTCCATTGACTTGTGAGGTCAGAAACAGTTTTCTCGCCAATGAGTCGCAGAATTTTCACTGGTTATTCAGATTTTTGTTTATACCAGTTTTGTTGTTGGTACAATCAGTGAGTTGATCCCTTCTTTATATATGGGAAGAGTGCAAACGTGGTATGTCTTTGGTGTGACTGCTTCCAGCCGCTAAAGTCGCCATTTTTATTGTACTCCAAGTTCTCTTGCCTCAATAAAATGTGAATCTTCAGTCTGATGGCAAGAATGGTTTTGTCAGCATCACTACCAGCCTCAACACAATGGCATCAATGTCAGTCCATTTCTGTACAAGATAAATCTCGGCTCAGTTAATTGATAAACAAGAAATTATTAATTGCAGCACTCATTGACAGGATTGTAGAATTAATTTTATCTCACGAGAAAAAGTTTGAGAGGAGTGGTCCACGTGGCTACACTCACACTTACTGCTCGGTGTGAGTCCAGTTCGCATCAGAAAATTGCGATATTACCTACTGTGTCACTGGGGACCCAAGATGCTCGTGTAGAAGTGGAAGGAAAGGGTTAATAGCAAGGTCCGTGGTCTCCACGCGCACTGGGGCAGAACGCGGTGTGATGGGCGCAACGTGTCTGGGGCTCTTCTCGCCCTTTGACCTTTGTCGGGGTGATCTCAGCTCTCAGCCCAGTTTTTTCTAACATGAAGTATTAGTAACACAGAATTATCTCGTGTGTCCCCTTCTCGTCTTGTCTGTCCGCGTGTCTGTCTGGTCCGTGGTCGCAGTCTGCTTGCACTGGAGGTGTTTGCTCCCCCATGACCAATTTTCTCTTAAGATTTTTTTCCCCACCGAGAATAGAAACTGTCACCAAAAACGATATTTTCAAAGGGAATAACATTGCTATCAAGACTGTTTGGAAATAAAGAGATTATATAATAAGCCATACACAAAGTGAGTTACCCCGACCATCCACTGGTAGGAGTGAGATCAGTGCCGCCTGTCGGTTGTCTCCTCTTACTTCTTTGATTACTCCCCTTCGATGTTCCTCTTTTCTGGCGATCCTGAAATGACCAGGAGATCACTTCTTTAAGAGTTTGTTCTTCGTGACCTGCAAAAAAACAGGAAAAAGGCGGCAGTTGTTCCCGGGGCTGGTAGACTGAGGCTAATGATGCTCATGATAACTTCGTTTGTATTTGCATGTGGATGAGACTCGATGTGTGTGTGTGAGCGCACGCGAGTGTGTGTCTGTGTGTTTGTTTTTGTGTGTGTTTTTTCCCCATGTTTTCATGTGTGAAAGTGTGTGAATTAAAAATATGTTTTAGGCAGAGAGAAAACAGTGAGGGAGAGAAAGGAGCAAGGACACAAGGAGGGCGAGACATGGATGTCAAACAGAAAATCACCGGTCTACCTATCGATATATCAATCACCAATCTAGTCATTTACATAACGATCTAAATTTGTTTTTAAACCAGTTCTTGCTCTGCTTGCTACATTTTTGAAGAAACGGTGTAATAAACTTACTGCTGACTGATAATCAACGCAATTAATACTGGATAATCAATCGGAAATTAATCAGAAAATTAATTCAAACTCTAGCTCAATAGGTTAACTTACAAAATAGTAAAATGACACATTATACCACTTGTATACAAGCTACCTACAAGCATGCCTCCTGTATATCCGAGATGTGTCCAGGCTAAGTACCTCAAGTAGACCCCAGATGCCGGCTGCCAGGCCGCGGACCACATTAGTGAAGCCATTTTGCGAGAAAATTTCTCCCGAGGGAGACAGCCTATACCATCGTCTAACCAAATTTTGTCAAGCCTCGCGAGCGACGAGTTTTGCAAAGTTTTTAAACAGTAGACCAGACTCCTCAACCTGACATCCGCTGGAGTTGCTAGAGAAATGTCACCGGAAACAGTTTTGTCAACCAGTTACACACCAACCTGCGTTGTCCTCTGCCAGTCTTCCAGTTCCAATCCCAAGCCTCTTTCCAAACTGAACAGATAGGCTTGTCATATTGGACCAGTTAGACTTATGACAAACCTTCTGTCAACGCCCAATTCGCCCTTTTTTATTTTGCTTCTCTAATGAATTTAAGATATATTTCTTCTGGATGGTCAGGAGAATTTTTCGGTCATGTCCCCACAAAAAGCGGCTTAACCGGAGTTTTCTGCTTCAAAATATAGCTCTCGGGTTGCTAGGCCACGAAGGCTCCAAATGAAGCTCAGAAATTCATCAAACAAAGAAGAAAAATAAGTAGAAAAATATGACTTCTACAGGAAATTGTGTCTGTCCCAGTCTTACATCATGCACAGGAGAGCCCAGGAGACCCTAGCATGGCGCCCAGAGATGGGCTGTCGCCCACACAGTGTCCTCACATAAACTACACTCGCCAAACTTGAAAAACAAACCATAATTCCTCCTCAGGTCACTGTGCTCTCGGATGAATGGGCAGCTCTGGGAATGCAGGAGTAGGAGATTGTTTACTAGAAATGAACGCAAGGTCTTCTTGAAAAACAAATGGGAGAGATCTCATCGGTATCCTTGTAATAAATGACATTTTCTTAAACAACAAAGCTCGGAAAAAGTCGCCCATGAAAAGCACACTGAGTGAACTCTTTACAATTTCATCGACTGATCTCTGTGTTCTAGCAACAACAACAACAACCAAAAAAAAAAGGGGGGGGGGGAAGGGGAAAATCAAATATAAGTTAAAATGCAGAGTTGAAGGGATAATCATTCTAATTCACCATCTTACCTGTTTGTGACGATTTTTTAGTGAACTGTCTAATTTTGAATCGAGAAACAGTATTTCCCTTTCCTTGCTTGCTTGTGTGTTTTGTGAAAACTTCCATGACTAGTATCTGTAGACCACATCAGTCGTCAGGCTAACGGGACTGTAACGGCGTGTTGTTGTCTTCTGCTGGTCACTAGTCACTGGCCACTGCTCACTAGTCATTGGTCACTGCTGGTCACAAGTCACTGGCCACTGGTGCCACCCTGGGTGTTGTCACCCGGCAGGTGTGCTACAGTCGGCTATTTGCACGGAAAGCTCGTTCACTGAAGGCTGCTCACATGTGAAAAGCTCCACTGTCATTACCAACTCGGGATTTTTCCTGTGACCTGTGACCTCGCTGACATATGAACCTGCGTCATGAACGGCCGTCTCATTAGTGTGAGGCTGGACAGGAGCAAAGGTCATTGTTTGTAGTTGGAGTGTCACTAGCTGATGCACGGGAGACGATTGTTGTTGTCTTCACCTGCTTCCGCAACAACACTGACCTGTGGCAGGAGTCACTGGTGTAGGACATGTAGTGTTCTCGTACCGTCCTTTGCTCTACTCATACGGTCCTTTGTCACTGTCCTGTAGTCCATTCAGTCCCCATCCCCTCTTTGCTGCCCAACATCCACAAACTCCTCATCTCTCTCACCTGGCAGAAGAGACTGTAAGAGGTCTTCATCAGACCACACCTGTGGGGCTGACATTCTGGAGACTGGTTTCCATGTCCCTCCCGACCATGCGTCACCTTGTTGTTATCGTCATTGTTTTTGTCGACATTTTAGTTGTGTATGGTCAACTATTCCAGTGTCCTGGAAAGAACTAGAAGCAAACTTATTCCTCCCATTGTGTTTTTCAAGAGCCCTGCAATGACCAACCCATCAGTTTTAAAATAAGACTTCAGCCCCTTTTCTCTTCCCCTTTTCAAAATTGAGTACTGACGATCGTTGAGAGCATCAACCACGTGACACTTTTAGTTATGATTTTGTCATGCCGTCTAAAAGGATGTCCATTATACTGTCCATCTTACAAATGTCACGACCAAAGGGCGAGGTTTGTTGTCCAGTTTGCTGAAAGCATGCTAATTATTTTGTCCTCAATATACACCACACGGGTCTTGCAAGCCTTTCTGACTCCAACCTCAGACATTTCGGCGCAGACCACTTCCATTGCCTGAGCAGACCTGGGCTTTAACACTGACTTATGTTGTCTTCTTGATTGCCAAACACTTGTTGAAGGCCAAGTCTTGTAACATTGTCGGCGGTGGCTGTCATGGCGCCAACGTTGAACTTCGTTAAGAAAGTGAAATAAAAAAAACTGTAGATTTCCAAAAGGCAAACTGAATACAAAAGTGATCTTACTGTAAGCAGGAATATACACCAATGCACATTTTGGATGGGAAATCAATTCTCTTCTGTTATTAAGGCGGCGATCCAACATTCAAAAGAGTACCAGCTCGCCTCCCCTTCTCCCAGGAGAGGTAAGAAGAAGAAAAGGAGGAGTAGGATGGGGTGAAGAAGAAGAAGAAGAAAAAAAAGGAAGAAGAGAATTTAAAATGCATAGCATAGTAAGAAAAAAACGTAAAAAGAGAAAGGCTATAAATAGTTTACTGTTGACAATTTCTACACAAGAGAGAAAAGTAATTTTCGGTTAAGTCGGAAGCCCACGAAGCGCACAACAAGAAAATGGAGAAAATATAAGACATGCTAAAAAGCCACCCTAACGGCACTTTGTTTGTATCATTCTTGAGGTTTCGTGACAAGACAGGATTTGGCCAACCACTCATTTCCACACAAAGCAAGACCCGATGACGTCACCCGACGCCGCTCCGTCTGCGCTGGGAGCTTTGTCTTCATTGGTGGAAAACGTGTCTGCAGGAAGACGCCTGGCCAGGGGAGATGATTGGATCTACGATTCAGTCACAGATTACTTCCCCTCTCTCCACAGTTATTCTTTCTTTTCTGTTGTCTTTTTCTTCCGGAAGTAAAATAGTCACACAGTGATTCTGGTTTCTGATCACGTAGTTGTCCTGAGACCTCGAAGGTAAGCACAGTCGCCATTTTTCTTGGACACGATCAGGTCGCCGACTGCAGGTAGCAGAAACTTTCGGTCTTTCTCCCCCAAATGTAATTAAGTGCAAACTTTGATAAGATTCCCCAAACAAAAGCACCCACGTGATGTTACTTTTGGATGCCACATCATTTATCATGATGCTTGGTGTGGGAAGCCAGTCTAGTCAGGGTTAGCCAATACCGAGCATGTATTTAATGTACAAGGATGTCTACCCTCTCTCCAACTGTTGTATTGCTGTGAATTATGTATACAAAACTCTTAGAATACTGTGAGATGAAGGCACTGATGTCTATGGGAGGAGGTAAAACTAGAATCAAAGTGTCGATTAGTTCGGTCTTTGTAGAGTTGTGTTTTGTCCGAGCGCCATGTCGTGTTTAAAGACATGGATGTCTGCAAATAAGGTCAGGAGGCCACGTGACTCCCAGTTCAACCCCCTAGTGCTCGTTTGGCAGAGTGATTCCGTCTTTGTCACACTGAGAAAAGGTTTCCCAGTGCATGAAATGAATATCTGGCTTCCTGGTCTCTGGTCTGTCCGTCTCCTCTCTTTCCGCAGATTTATTATTTACATGCACGCAGATGCACCTCAGACACAAACACATCTCTGCGCGCGCACACACCTGTATATATATATATGCATGTATGCAGTCCCACGTGTTCATGCAGATCTACTCGAGCAAATGCGTGGCTGTAATGAAGGGAGAAGGAGAGACAAGGAGGCGCCATTGTTAAATCACATCACGCGCAGTTAAAGACCTACCCCAGCACAACATTATGATTGAGCTTTTAAGTTCATGATTAAATGATTCATTTCTGTTAAAAAAATCTAAGAATTTAAACATCAAAGTGCTTTTTATGTTTTCAGAGGGACATCAAAACCTGTGTTGCATCTCGAGTTATTACAAGAGGCTCGCATGACACCGACATGTTAACAAGGGCTCCTACTCTCTCTCTCTCGTTGACCGCGGACTTTGAAGAAAGCAGACACGTGACATGGCTGTATTGAGATCAATCTTATTGTGTTTCAGAAAGCACACAATCACAAATCAAAGTTCAAACCTTTTCCGTTCTGTCAGTAACCGAAGTTTCCAGCTAATGTTGGTTTACCGAGGGAGTCCTCTGTGAAGAAGGTTTTGCTCAGATTATCGTAATCTCTTGGACAAAAGGCGTGGAAGCAGACGACAAGGATGGATAACTAGGTCTTGAGGACGGTCTTAATTCCCGGAAACTACATTTTAACCCCAATGACAAGAGAAACCCCATTATTCGACTATGTCAATCTTGACCCGAACCGCCTTTGCCTTTTTATCTCTGTCTCCTGCTCTGTCTTTCCTGTAGTAGTTGTAGTAGCAGCAGTAGTAGCATCCACATCAAAGTTGCTGTACAATTTCAGATGCTGGGAAATACTGTTTCCGCGCTGTGACAGGCTTTCTGGTCCCAAGTCATGGCCGACCCGATGTCACTCGCTGGTTTCCTGTTCTGTCTCACCTCCATCGAGGCCGGACCAACATCTAAGAAGAGGGCAGACCAGACTGTCATGTCTTCTAGGAGCAGGACGCACGCGCCATGGCACTCACACGGGAGGGAATCAGTGGAGCAGAGAACCGACATTTCTACGGGGCTGAGGCTGTAAAGGGTCACGTGACCGAGGGGAAGACCTCAAAGACAAAACTCGTTTGACACAAGACTCCGACACTAAAGCACTGCAGTGGAATGAATCCTTTGAAGTTTTCACTTCCAGCTGCACACGAGACGGTAATTTTATATCGTGTTAACCCTGAATATCAACAATTTCCCATAAAGTATGCAACTTGTCACATGAAAGCGCCGCCATTTTTAAAGGCTACATTATCACAGAGTTACTTCCTCTTTTATCGGCCAGTAATGATAATCCCACATTCCATAAATACTTTTTTTCTCACAAATATGAAGATCAATGAGTCTCGTTCTGGAATTGCCAAAAATAATCAATGAAAGTAGAATTACTGACTTGATTATATGAGAGATGGCGAGAAGTAGTCTGTCTGTTCAAGCATGCCTTCATACATGCACGTGCATCGAGTTGACTAAAGTCCTCACAATAATTTCAAGTAATAATTATTAATAAAAATTACTATCGTACTAAACATATTACTTCCATAAAATCCGACATATTTTCAGAAAGACTTTATTTTACAGTAATAATTATCTCGTTGATCTCTGAGGGGTTAAACGGTGTTCTTTGAAACCAGACCCTGAAGACAAAAAGGTGAAGGCATTATGGGATACATTGACTCGGTGAACTGTAAACATCATCAACGATGAGATTGTTTTTAGTTTTGTTTTCCCGTGAGTCTCTAGCGATCCTGGAAAAATAGAAATTCGCGGAAACTGTATTTGGAGAGCTGTAAAAGCTTTCTTCTCAGACGACTTCTGGGGAGAAAGCGAGAGACAGGGTGTCTGACCACAGTTTCCATAGCAACCATTATGCTGTCTACTAAGTTTTGTTTGGATGTTGAAATGGCAAAGTTCTAGTAGAGACACGCTAAGGACTACATTAATCTGTTTCAAGGAGGTCCATTGCATTTTTTTCATCAACAATTACTGCCCGGGGATGATGACTAGGTACAAACAGCAGATTTTAATAGGTTTGACATGGTTGCTGCCCTTGAAAAAATAAATCTGTTTATACACAAAGAAGTTTATCACGAGAGTTTCGGCACTTAACCTGAATAAATGCTTTTAGGCACGAATCGTGTTATACACTTGATAAACGTGTTTATACTCATGATAAACGTGTTTATACTCATGATAAATGTGTTTATACTCACGATAAACGTGTCTTAAACATCGCACCACAAGCAGCACGTGCAAACACTCACCTGCCACACTTGAAAAAAACGACGGGTGAGGAATATTGGGAAAGAAACCCAGGGGCACAGAGACGACTTCGGGATTCGAGTTCTAAATTTCCGGAAGAACTAGAAACCCAGAAATGTTTTCAGTTGTTTCCCGACTACCAGTTAAACAAAAACATATTAGGAAAATATAAAACACAGAATTCAAAAAAATAATTAACCACAAAAACTCCAAAAATAAAATGAATTGCCAGATGTAGTTCCAGCTACCAAACTTGTTTGTGCTTTGGACATACCTCGGGCTTAGGGTAGTAAGGATGATTTACTTGACTAGTAATGTAAACCCATTGGCTTTGAATTTACTTAAACTGGGAACCACCCCAGTGATTGGGGGCAAAAAACCCATGTTTGCGAAAGGGGGAGCCTTTTTTCGGCCAAAGAATTCCGAAGGAAAAAGTTGTCTGTCAAGTGGGAGACAACTCTGAATGGAGGAGCCCAAGCGCACAGGTGAGACAAACGTAAATGTCGGGAGGAGGGTGATGTGAAAAGAATATCAACCACATCATGGCATCGAGTGGTAGCATCGCTCAGTCAGCCAACATCTCTCTACAACCTCTCCACAGGGAGAAAAGAAAGTCACCGGCTACTTAAGATATTTTACAATATTTCCGGGAAAGGTGGGACTTGAGTCCAGAATTGACAACCTCCAAGGTAGTACTTGTGCCAAGTGATGTTGGCAAAACATCGCAGACACTCAATGAGTCTCAAGCTACAAATAATAAGACAGGGAGGCAGTCAAACGGAGTTGTGTCAGACTGACAACCTTTAGAAGGGCGAATGCAGCAACCTACGGGCCCGCGGGCCCATATCCGGGCCCGCGACGCAGTCCATCCGGCTCGCAAAACTTCTGGCCCGCCACAGTGCATGGAAGGCGGCATGTTAGTAATAAAAAGGAAACGTAAAAAACAAAACCAGAAAAGTAAATTATCCTCACGTAGGGGTCTCTCAACTTTTATAATTTTTCGATGGACGCACATTTGTCGATTCAGTGCTCCGTACTTGGTCTCTAAATGCACCGGAACAATTCCAGTAAGTTGGATTTTCCGGAAAACCACTTCAATAAATCCACTAATTCACTACAATAATTCCATGTAAGTACACTGTTTCACTAATAAAAAATGGTAACCATTCTCTATTTTTTGCTTTTTTATGTAATTTACGTAAAGGCGGGCCCGTGACAAGCATGTCGAAATGCTTGTAAAATGGCCCCAGCCGAAAAGGTTGGGCATCACTGTTGTAGACTATGTTCTGTAGAGGCAACAGCCAAATACTTTTATGTATTTTGGCTGCACACTGCTACTGAGAAGTGTGTATCAGAACCGACAGCACAACTAAAGTTTCCTTGATTTTAGTTTATTTTATTTATTTATTTATGTATTAATTCTATTTCATTTTATTTTGTAGATAAGAACTTGCATGTAGTTTTCTTCGCAGTACAAGACCATGTTGGCTGCTGAACTATCCGAATCCCTTCCTGCTCGTGCTTCAGATCATGAGCTGGTGGTACGACTCCCTCTTCAACTGGAGAAGTGATTTAGAAAAGGAGCCAAACAACGTCACCATGCCATCGGTTGTACAATTGTTTACCAACATTATAAACCATATACGTTACAATTTTGTATCTGACATTGCAGTGCAATTGGCAAGAAACCTTGCGGCCAATCGTGTCTTTTTTCAACTGTACCTTCAGTCTTTATGACGACAATCCGTCAGGTATTAATGATTCTGATTTACAGATTTCCATTAACCCATTCTCACAGTGAAAGACATTGCGCACGTGGTTACGTACGTATGATAACGTGTTACGTGACGTGATGATAACGGTGGTTACGACGGATGCTAAAACGTGGTTACGAACCTGATTATAATGAAAACCAAAGCCCAAACACTCGATGCAGGCGAGGCAATTGAATGCACACTAAGATGCGTGCTGCACGCGCTTGCTCATCTGCATTTACACTGATGTTAGCGCGTGAATGGCGCGTGAGTATGCTTACACAACATGTCAACAAAAGCCTATTTCTACTTTTTATTCCTCATTCGACCGGACATTAAAGTTTTCTGCACAGCAGCACGCAATAATCGCATACGCACAGCTCGCGGGAATACGCGTGGGTGGAGGGAGGGGAGGGATGGTGCAGGGAGGGGTGAGGGGATGGGTCAGGGAGGGTGAGCAAATCACTCCGTCGTTTTTCACACCACTGCGCGCCTCCAATGCCAGCTCAGCACCGCTTGGATCTCCAGTTATCTCCGACGCTACAAAGGATGTGTCCGCACTTTCCCATGCAGGAGGAGCTATCCTAAATAGGAATAATCTTCATGGAAACGTAGAGCCATCAACAGGCTCGCTTAGAAGACTATTACAGACAAGGTAACATTTGACAATCACAATGAAATGTGTTTTTACCATTGTAACTAAGTTAATATTTAATAATATGTAGTGTATGACTTGAATTTACTTGTGGTGAATCCACAATGTAGATAAAAAATACGACTTTTACAGAATATTGTCAAAAGATAAGAGCCCAGCACAGTTCTATCACATGTCCGCTTTTATTGCTATTAAAGTTATCATCTGGATTCTGAATATCGGCTAGAAGTGTCCTGCTGCCTGTGTTGTCAAGACCTTCATCACTTAATATACTCGGATGTTTTCCCACTTGCTTGTTTAACTGGCTTTGAAACGCAAGCTTCGACTTCCCAGCTGAAACGCAATTTAGGTTGGCAAAGTTTTAATAGAGTAAACGACTCCAACACAATTCGGAACAAAATGTGCAAGAATCAGTAGAGGTCGCCGAGTGCGCAAAGACTAAAACTGAAACATGGTCCCCTTCAGATAGGTCCTGAGAACTTAGCAAAAAATAATTTCCCTAGCCGGACACTTAAGATCCAGTGAGCTGCCCCGAGCCAGCACCTTGCTGTTTAAATCGGCCAAATCAAATAAAAGTTTTTGTTGGTTCATGTAAGAGGTACAGACCACTCGCTCAGGGTAAGTTGAAACTTCAATCGTTAAATAGGTTCAACAGACTTTCAGCACTCGTGTTTGCTCTTCTTCTCGTCCTCCTTTATTGCTTCTTCTTTTGTTTTGCTGATTATGGGAGTTGTAGCATCGGCGGTGGAGAATGCTAATTGATGGCTGGGGTTGATGTCAATGCTGGCCTGATGTGTGAGCACTACACAACCGGCATTTGTTTTCAATAGCCTCAAGTCCACTGCCACCGCTCACCAACGTCTTTTTCCCGACAAACATAGGAGGAACGTGTGACCAGTCTGTCAATTTTTTTACAATCACTATCGTAAACTTACCAGCGTAAAACTGTATAATTTTTTATGTGCAAGGACTTACCGTGTCGGGTACTCGGGAGACAAATCCACACACATTGGCGACTGTAGAGAGAGTTCACGTTTTATAGAGAGCATTCTGGATATTCATTGATGCCCGTTTCCATTCAGGCCCGAAACAAAATGTCGTGGAATTCAAGAATTAGTACCACTGGGCGCTCGAGATCGCGATAACTTCCAGGCAAACGTAACGAAGAGACGCATAGTGGGGCTATAGCAATCTAGTCACAGCCTTTACATGTGG